>NW_008238834.1:5713986-5737771 GCF_000691975.1 Corvus brachyrhynchos
TTTCCCCAGTTCTGGATCATTGCCATAAATTTAATGGAAAGGGGGAGGAGGAGGCAGTGGTGTGGGGTGTGGGAAGGAAATACTATCATACATCTGGATCCTGGAAAGACCGAAAGGCATGCTAGAATAAATGTACCGAGTTGTCATGATGTATATGAGCTAGAAAATCATGACGTAAGCACTAACCTTACAAAATGCTATATTAGCTATAAATAGCACAGATTCTGCAAAGGAGAAAGGTAAAAACAGCAATTTCCATACTGATTTTAGTAGCCAGCCCTCTTTTCTTACTGAGACCTCATCAAACTACTCTTTAGTACAGCTGGTTTTAGACTAAATAGACTAAGTACAAGGTAGAATATTAGCCAAAAGAATATGCTCTATTCCCTTCAACTTGGAGCCAAGAGATGAATACAGTCATAAAGGTTCACCTAGGGGAAACTGGAGTGGAGTCAGTGTTCACCAGCTAAGGGAATCTTCCCCATATTTGCCAGCCAAGGGTATGTTTCAGCATTTACCAACCCAACTGCTTTGATTATATCTCTAAACTCTACATTGGTAATAATCCCAAGGAACAATCAATTCCTCTTATTCCTAGAATTTCTGATAATTGCAAAAAAAACCATAAATAATGACCAGATGTTAATTTTTCACATCACAAAGAGGTGTGAATATAATTCTCTACTCTGGCAAGGAAAGGACTTGTTTACTTTAATACGGTACTTGACAGATATAATGCACAAAGCTTGAAATGTAAAAAAAAAAGTACCAGGGCTGAAGTTATACTGAACACAGGCACTGACTTCCAGAAATATTTTTCTGAAAGTTCCAGAAGACTATTTTAACTCATTCTGAAACAAATATATGAAGTAAATAATTACTAAAATCACTAAGATCCTTCACATGTTTTTCTGTTGTGTTCTCTTTACTTGTGCTGACTCGCTTAAAGTAAGCACACCAAGTCAGCTCTAATAACTCACTGACTTCAAGCAATCTCTATTAACCAAATCCTTTCTCACAGAGCAGTAATTTACATTCAGTTTGCATAGCCCTAGATGCCTTCTCTCTCTCAAACTCTCTAGGGAAAACACAGAAGAAAGGCCCCTTAGGGGAAACTTTTCAAATCGAATTAGTGAAACTGAGCGTGGGTCAGGAGAGGAAAGATATGTATTTGTTGAAACATAAGAGCACTATGACTGGAGAATAAAAGATTCAGAGGGCAGATCAGCTGGTCTGTTTCCAAAGTGAAATTGTTCTAGGAGGATAAAAACTAAGGCATCGCCTCCTCCTTCATTTTTCCTTCCTGTTTGTCCATTTACAAACCAAACACAAAGCTAACTCTTCAAACAACACAAAAATCCTATCCAAACCTTCTGTCACTGACAAAAGACACCCTGCGATTATTTTCCTAACAGTTCTGCTTTCTAATTAAAGAGCAAACTAGGCACTTGCTTAACCTATGCTTTATTTGAAAACATCAAAGTTAAACCTTCTGTTTTATCTTTAAAATAACTTTCAAGCAGGGTCTACAGATCCTGCAAAAGCTTCTTACTAATTCTACACCTCAAGTATGCATTTTTAGTACGTAATAGTTTCTTCTTCCAGAGTTTGGAAGCATCCCCATATTAATAAGGAATTGTTGAGCTATGATTTTCAAACAACTTAGGTAGGCCAGCACACAGATCTGTTCAAAGCAAAACAACAAGAAAAAGCCAAGAAAAATATTTCTTCACCAATTATTTTGTCTTTTCTTGGAGCATGGTAGGAGACTTCTGATTCTTGTATGTCTAGCAGACAAACTAATAAATTAGCAAATGCTCTCTACAGTTTAGCAGCCCAGCCTCCTGTCTAAGAATGATAAATCCCTCCAAGTTTGGCGATACAGAGTGGCCAAAACAGAGGAAGCAACTTTTGCCCAGAGAGTTCCAATCTCCCCAGGGTCACAAATCACTGTTTCAGAAATATAAACACTAACTCTGCATAACAGCTGACAGCAAAAGTTCCTAGAAGATATAGTTTAGAACATTTCTTCCCAGTGTTCCTTCCAACAAGATGGTGATCAGAATCAGTCAGATGCATCCTCACATAAAATGTGTACTTTGGCCAACAGCCTGAAAACGTTGCTTTTTAAAAAGAAGTCCTTGAAAACACAGACTTCAAGTAACTTTTAAGAGATAAAAGGTGGAGGAAAATAGTATCATCGGACTCCTGGGGAAAAGACAGAAGGGTGAGGAAAAGACAGAGGAAAGTTACCAAGACAAAGGAATTAGTACAGATGGAATTGGTTACCAACAAAGAACATGGATGAGAGTTTTTACTCTCATCCACACAAACAATTGTTACTGTGCCATAATTCACTTCCATTCCAGTCTGACAGGCAAAATCTTCAAGATGCTCTAGAACAATAATTGAAAACCATATCTGTTTAAAATAAGTTCATATTAACTTTTAACTATCCATATTTAACTAAAGTGCTACTCAACAGTTAACTGCTACATATCCTACCATCTAAACACAGAGGAGCTGCAATCAATTGTATTGGCTTGTATCCTACATCCATTTAATGACACTCACATAAATGGTTACTCACCTGCCTTAAATCCAAGGTGATGGTGACCCAGTGGTATTGCCTTCCATTCTGAATGCTGGGACTCTGCCACCAGTTATTGGTACCATCGATTGCACTGGAAATTGGGTGCTGCTCTGTTTCAAAGCAAAATAATTAAACATCTCTTGAAAATAAATCTTTGAATTTTTCTGACCCAGCACATTTATATCACACGAACCACAATCTCTTCCTGTCATAAAGAAGTAAAAGCTGAAATCTGCCCTCAGACAAAAAGGTTGTCATTGGATCTTGGAGTTCTTAACGGTGATACACGGTGCTCACACTCTCTGTCAGCCCTTTGCTCCAAGGTAATTGCACTCACATAGTAGAGAGACTAAAACTAAAACATATTTCACTCCAATACACTCTGTATTCAAGGGGAAGAGTTAAAAAAAAGACACAAACCCATGAAACAAACAAAATCCAAAACACATGAAGCTTGCCTTTGGGATTGGCACTGTGACGGTCACAGACGCGGCACTGGGCGTTGCGCAGGGGTCGTCCGGGGACGTGCTCCACCAGTTTGCAGAACATCTCTGGTCCCTTCTCCCCGCAGGTGGCATTGGTAGAGATGTGAGCATTGCTGGCCAGGTTCAAAATGGCAGGGAACAGGCCTTGAAAGAAATAATGTTTATCAGCCACATTGTAAGGCATGCAAAGTTGGCACCCTGACAGCAGTATCCCTGTTATTTCACTCCACATTTGGATGCTTTATGCTGAGGAACACATGAGTTTGCAAACCAACTCTCCCAGTTACTAAAATTCTCTTGCACTGTGAATTGATCAAAACCTGGGGGACAAGTGGCCCACAGCCAGAATCAAAGAGGGGTTGTAGAGCACGCACTCAGCTGGTGCGGAAAACAGCGTTTAACACGAGTTCTTTGCAGCAGCAACACCACTGGCCTGAACAGGACACTCCAGACCTGAAAGATTTAAGGACTGAACTTTAGACCTTTGCTACAGGCTTTTTCTGCAGTCTCTGTAAAGTCTAAGGGATATTTTGCTTGCCACTTATTAATCTTTACACAAACACCTCACTGTACTTTCAAATAGTTTTGCTCTTATGCACTGGAGTAATGTAACAACAGACTAAGTTTCAAGATTACTGCTACCAGACCAGGAATCCTTTGCTTTTTCTAAAAGGAGCAAAGTTTTACTTTGGTTTGAAGGCTACTGATAAAATTTTGGGAATACTGTATGTAACAGAAATTGAGCACAGCTTCTCAGCAAAGTTTTGATCAGCTTCCAGGCATCCCTCATGAGCTAAAAAGCATCTGTTTCTTGCATGGTTATGGTGTAACAGAGATACTCCATTTCCAGTCAGAAGCAACTCTGAAAAAGAAGTAATTTTGGAAAGAGGAGTCCTGTCTTTAGAGATTAAGCCCAGTGGGCTAAAAACAAAGCTAGAGGCTTGGTATGGCACATTAAAAATGCCACAGGAATTGCTAGTGTTGCAATAGTAAGGTATTAAAATCACATTTTTCTTCTGTTAAAAGGAAATCTGAAAAAAAATCAAGCCATATTTATCAAAATATATGCCCTTTTCACTAGTAAAACTGTATGAATTATTTTACTTCATTATCTACCATATACATCAAAACAGATTGCAATATTAAAGTTTTGCTTTCCTTAGCTGTTTATGCATATAAATATCTCAAAGGCAGGTGCCAAGGGGATGGTTCCAGGCTCTTTTTAGTGCTGTTCAGCAACAGGACAAGGAGCAATGGCCATAAACTAAAACAGAACTTTCACCTCAGCATGAAGAAGAACTTCTTTACATTGAGGGTAGCAGAGCACTGGAACAGGCTGCCCGGGGAAGTCATGGAGTCTCTCTCTCTGAAGACATTCAAAACCCACCTGAACAAGTTCCTGTGTAACCTGCTCAGGGTGACCCTGCCTTGGCAGTTGGGGTTGGACCAGATGATCTCCAGAGGTCCCTTCCAACCCTAAAAATTCTGTGATTCTGTGATCTCAACAAGGCTACATTCAATATTCCTTTAAAGTGTCTTTCCCCAGTAATTGCATTACCCTAGAAAGCCTGGCAAAAAGTTTCAGTGGTATTCAAGACTTGCCTCCAGCTATTGAAAATTTGGCTACCAAATTCTGCACCACAGTATGAATAACAAACAGTGTGTTTTCAATTGTGCTATACTTGAAATTTAATAGGAGGGAGATGGAGCTTTCTATTTTTTTTGAATCCTGACTTCATTGATGTTAAATCCAGACTAGGTCAGATGCCTTGTTCTCATTATACCTAAATCTGATGCAGATGAGGATGCTGAAGACATCTTATTGACCACTCTAGTGAAGCTCTTCTGCCAGTAAGAGGTTTTCTGCACAGGCTTCTCTCCCCTCATGTAGTTCATGTGCAGTGTAGCTCCAGATGTAAAGATGGAGGCAAAGAAGAAATTCTGCCCTCTGCTTTCCTACTGGACAATAAAGTTCAGTGGTGGAAGAGGGTTTCCTTTTTAACACTACTCTGAAATGATATAAAATTTTTCTTATTCAGTATTCATTACTATTTGTGCAGGGGCCTATGAGCCTGTCTTCAAGAGATATCCATTACTTCTCAGGTCACCCATTACCTTCACTCACATTACACAGTAGCCCTGCCATTTCTTTCCAACATCATTTGCTACAGTGAAATAATTTGCATCCAATAACCTTCAGTCAACATACTTGTGCCAAAGGAATAGCAAAGCTATCTTATGATGAGTTCTTCAGGTCCCACAGAGATAAAAAAGAGCATTTCAATCCAAGTGAGTTGCACTGGAGTTTTGCCCCAGGATCCAAATAAAAAAAGAAAGAGGTTGTTAGCTTCTTCCTGCAAAGTACTGCATCTCTTCAAATCCTAGCTGATTATGTTCACCTCTGAATCTCTTTACCACAATTAGATTTTAAGGCAAACTGCAGAGGTGCAGCCACTGATTTCAGGGAAGATCAAGAATAGTGTCTTGAAAGAGCCATTTACAGATAAACAGCTGACTGTCATCATATCCTGGTGTGAAATGCAAGTGGCCATAACAGACACAAAACTCCATCAGAAGATACCATTAAACTGAACCTTTAGCGAATTATATTTGCATTTTTAAGGACATCACAGCATCATTTAGCCCTTAGGAAAGGACCTCAGAGATCATCAAGTCCAACCTTTGACTGATTACCACATTGTCAACTAGATTGTGACACCGAGTGCCACACCCAATCATTTCTTGAATACCTCCAGGGACCGGGACTCCACCACTTCCCTGAGCAGTCCATTCAAATGTTTAGCAACTCTTCCCATGAAGAAATTCCTCCTGACCTCAAACCTGAATCTCCCCTGGAACAGCTTAAGGCTATGTCCTTTCATCCTATTGCTTGTTGCCTGGGAGAAGAGGCCGACCCCCACCTGGCTACACCCTCCTTTTCAGGTAGTTGTAGAGAGTGACAAAAGCCTCTCCTGAACCTTCTTTCCTCCAGGCTAAACAACTCCAGCCCTCGCAGTCACTCCTCATAGGACTTACCCTCGAGACCCTTCATCCATTTAACTTTCACAGTTTTCTATCTAAAGTACAGCACAAATGATAGATTGAAGGGGAGTTATGATCTTATTCCCACTAGTAAGGAAGGCAATTGCTCCATGCAAAAACCACCACTGGTAGTCTTTATCACTGCTGAGCTATCAGGCTCCATTATCATATTAGGCAACTGTAGTTCTGAGCCAGCCTTGAGAGACAGCAACAGATCCATATGGATCTGTACCAAATCCAGCACTAGACTTCTCAGCTCACTAATCTGGTTTGATTGACTATATTCTATTTGTAAAAGTACCTTGCAGCTAACTTGGCACTTAAGTGCTTGTTACTTCAGTTTTCCACCATCAGACCCATCTCTGTTTTGGAATTACTGCTCAGCATTTTGCAAGAGACTGTGGTAGTCCTGAGAAAAGCTGGAAGAATTTTTAAATTAAACTCATTTACTTCTAACTGCTGGCCAGCTCTTTTCATGGTAAGGCGAACTCTTTCTCTTTTTTCCAGCTACTCTGATGCTCATTTGCCTCAAACCAGGGATTCTCACACACCCCAATGCCAGAAAATGAAGTGTATAGATGTTAATTTGACCTTGAGAAAGAATAACAATGGGTTCACTACTGCTCAGCACAAAAGCCGAGTACAATGTTTTCATTAGATGTTCAAGCAAGTTGCTCTCATTTGTGAGGATTTGGTTTTAGCCAGATGCATGACTAAAACTCAGTGAGAGAGAACTGAAAATCTGAGAGGGCATGGTCAGAATTATGTCATTCAGAGCTTTCTGACAGAGACAAAACACTCCAAGCTCAGAGGGAGTGGAGGGAATTACATCCCTAGTAAGGTGACCTGCAATGTGGATAGGGCAGAATTTGTCACATCCACACTCTACAATGTTCAATCCTTCAGGAAATGAAAAGAACTAATTCAGGTTAGATGGATTTGCTGTATGTATAGCTCAGCAGGCAGAACTTATGGTGAAGGACATAGCATTAGTGTTTCAGCAAAACTCAGGGAAAACCTTGTTCATAATGAAGCCAGTTGTAACATTTTTAAATTATGAAGAGTTGGTCAGCATGCAGTATGCCAGGGAAAAAGAAGACAGGCAACGAGCTTTAAGGTAGATGAGGCAATTTCTATTTTATGTGCTTCAGTGTGTGCCTATTGACTCTGATTCTTCAAAATGAACGGGGACAGGTGGAGCATGCAGCCTATTAGGGCAGATTCAAAGTACTGATAATTCACACAGGTCGTCATGGATTGCCTGAGTAAAAGACATCTCTAGCCAGGACAGCTATCCCTCTATTGTAAAGTTAATGGCCCAGCACACAGCCTACATTTCTTTGGGAATTATTCTACTTTAAACCACATTATACAGAAGTCCTCATGAGCTCCTTGTTGCTGATGTAAATATCATCATCTTCCCTAGAGACTCAAGTTAATTCTTTGCAGGTTTGTAAGCTTTTGCTTTGTTACATATATAGACTACCAAGCACCCTGAAATTCTCACCAAGAAGCATTCCAAGGATGTGGGACATGTCCAAGATCCTGGCAACTCCAGCTGTGGCCAGTGCATATCTGTTGTTTCATTCTGGATACACCTGATTCACTGCACACGAGAAGATCGTAGTACTTATAATCATTCCATAGTACTTATGCAATGGGTCTGACACACCTGGGCTTACTGAGCATTTTGTCCAGCTCAGATACCCTGAGCATGTAAAGCAGCATCACTGCAGTCCAACAACACTAGATTTACTCTCCATGCTGAGCCCATAGCACATATCCATCACTAAATGCAAATATGAAAATCACATACATTTGTGTGCCATCTATCAAAGGCTCTTTAGACATATTTTTTTCCCTTCCTTCCATTTAGGTTTTCTCAATGTAGGATCCTAGGCTGCATTTTGTACAGATAGATCTGAATGAAACCCCAATTTCATTTTCTGATTAATGATTCTTTCAATCAGAAGATAAATAATATTTCATCACTGCTCTGTTTTGGGTAGAAGGTAAGTGGATTTGTGCACTTCGGCAAAATGCATGCATGATCTGTGTTTTTGACCATGTTTAACTGTACGAATTTTCACAATGTGACAGACAGGGTAAAACTACTTTTTACAGATGGTACGTGAAGAAAGGGAGACAGACCCCAGAATAAAAATCTTCCTTGCAGAGGCATAGCTGATAAAAATAATTTCTTTTACAAACAGTTGTACAAACAGAAGGATGCACATGAGAGTTCTGCTTTACATGGGCTTCACTACATCACCAAATATGTTCAATAAGCACAATAAAGACAATAATACATTTTTGTATCCAAATCAACACAGTAAGGATGGCTAAACTCTTACAATAAGGCCACATTTAAGACAGTTTCCTTCTGAATCCAGATTCACTGATCTGTCTGATATTTCTTAGCAGCGAACTAAATTAGGGAGTTTGTTGGGGTTTTTTTTCAAAGAAGACAAACTGATGGGAAATGAACACAAAAGAATATATGAAACAAGCCAAGAACCGAGTCCAGAAAGTTTTCTGGATTGTTTGTTAGTGTATACAATGCAGACTCTAAACCAGATTTCAGTGAGCAACATTGAGACATTCAGCAATGCCAACAGCCTCATTTCTCTTAAAGTATTTTAGCTGTTTTGTGCTGAGTGTAATAAAGCAGTAATTCGCAAGTGAACAAAGTAGATCTGACTTAAAAACATAAAGAGCTGATGTATTCAGTAACAATGAGCTTTTATTGTGTCATTTTTCAGAACACAGAAATACTTGAAGGGGTCTCATTTGCAAGTTTGTGTCTTTAAAAATGTTAGGGCAATCAGCAGCTCACAACAAGCCGGCAATGCTGGTTTGCTCACAAGCAATGGATTCTCCACTTACTGAAAACATTTACAGAGTACACAGTGACAGTTGTTCAGAATTGTTTGATGCACTTCAGGAGAACAGAATGGACTAAGGACAAAATGTAATAAAATGTCACAGTATTTGAATGCATAAAATATGTAACAGCATTACACTGCAGAAGTTGAGGTCACATTCTTTATAACATTCTCAGTTTTCAATAGCACAGATTTGATTTAGTTGTTCTGTCTGATTCAATTTTGGATTAAATGAGTTTACTAAATAAAAGCCCTGGAACCATCAGGCTTGGGTTCAGATTCCTGGCCTGCTCAACAGATTTATCCTCATTATATTTTACCAGCAAGCATCCCTAGCTTAACCTTCTCTATGCACTTTCATCAGAATCCTACCCTGTAATCACATCAAATATCTAGGCTGGTTTCCCTAAAATAAATGGGCTGAAATTGCTAACTTCTAACTATGGGAATTAAGGTACTAATTCTCTGTTCTTAGAGTCAGAAAGAAATGTGGGGTATAACACTCAAACTGCCTTATAATCCACTTTGTGGAGATGTTGCCTGAAAACGTGTTAGCTGCAGCATTAAGCCACTTGAAAAGCTGAAAGCTTCACCACAACTTACACAACAAGTTTAGGCAGCAAGCCACTAGTTAGAAATTATTTTGAAAACTGATCACTCCTTTTGCTGTAGCTCTACAGAGAAGAGAATTTCTGCTAGCAAAACATCAAGTTTACAGGATTTAACTGATGAGTATGGGGTATTTTAGCAGAACATCTGCAAACTTTAATTTGCAATGTATAGATAAAACTACTTCAGATTAAAAAGAAGCCTCTACCTTGACAGAACACTATCTTTTCTTAAAACCCGTTCTCTATTTCTTCTCATACTGTAGAGCAAAGCTGACTAATGTGTCAATCACAGAAATACTATCTGGTGAAGACTACATTTATTTAATTTAATCAGCTTTTAATGTAAGAACATTCTAAGTTCCATCTGTTCTCAAGAGCTTCCAATGAGAGATACTCCTCAACATCCCTGACAAGTCTAGTCTGGCACTTTATCACTTTAAAAGTAACAAATTTTCAGTCCTCTTGGCTGCATTCATGATCAGTCATGATCTTGATTACAACTTTTGTTTACCTGAAAGGCTGTTATCACACACTTTTCCAGACTCTGTAAACAACCCTCTCAATCTTCCCACTGTCCATTTTCTAGACTTCTTACCCTTCTGAGTTCTTGGCAGTTTGCATTTTTCCAACAGTGTGGATCTTCAGACCTCATCAGCACCAACTGGAACAGAATAACTTCTTAAATTCTTGACAGTTTTGTTAACACACATGAGAATAAGTTTAGTATTTTTATCCAGATATCGCTGTTCTGTTTGCATTGCACACCCAGGCAAGTAAAAGATCATGATCTTTTGTACTGCAGAGCCTGGTCACTCACAGAAAAGAAGTATACTCCACATCAGACCCTGGGATGAGTTCAGGTTATCTGTAAAACAGATTACTTTACAGCCATTTGCTGAACACTCAACAACTTGCTTTCAGAACAGTCTGCTGATTATTTTAAAGCTCTGATCCAGTCAAGCTTTCGCAAATCCCACTGAAACAATCCAACTGGAGCACCAGAAAAAAGGATAACAAAAAAATTCACTACAGCAGTTAATGTAACAAAAAACATTCTGTTTGAACTCTGCAAGCTGTTAGAGCACAAGCAAGCTACAGAGGATGAAACCTTGCCCCTTCTTCTAAATGGCAAAGTCTTCTCTGCCAAATACTTTTTCCTTCAGTTGCTTATGTGTACTCAGCATTATTAATGAGAGCCATAATGCAGACAGGATACTACAGCAAAAGCCTTTTACCTACCGTGCTCTGCCTTAGGCTAGATGATGTGCTAACTAGCATTCAGTGCTCAGAAATGTATTGAAAATAATTACAACACTGCAAATTAGTGAAGTTAATAAAGTTACAACACTTACACTTTTATTACAAATTAATAAAATTCTGCCAAACTCAGACTGCAAACGAAGTAGGCAAAAGTTTGCTCATTCAAGAATGAATGCCAGCTGTACTATTCTCCCACAACTAGTTTCATCAATATAGTTTGTGAAGGTTAAAGAGCAAGTGTCTGGCATAACTTGCATGTCTTCCTTAAAATTCCCAAACACCAGCATATAGCCAGGTTGATGGGCCCAATGTAACAGAATTTGAACAAGTTTTTTTCAAAAAAGTGCTTTTTCTTTTCCAAAGGAGGGTAGAAAACCTGAGCTCTAAAAAAATATTGAATTTCAAAGTGTATGAAGCATGTTATATACAAAATGCATTGGAAAACTAAGATAAAGAAAGAATAAGGAAAGCAACATGTCCCAATTAAGTGCTCACTACAAGATGCTAAATTTCCCAACATACAACAGTATTGGGAATAGGAGTATCAGGTAAATGAAATAAAATTAGGGAATTATCAAACTCACTAAAAAATGTCCGCAACAAAGAAATTCCAGACTTCCAGATTAAATGTTTAGAAAAGGGAAAGCCAAGTAATACTAATACATCTGCAGAATAAAACTGAAGCTTGTCCACTCAGTTATACAGTAACTAGTGTTTGCTTACAAAAAGTATTGCATTTTTAATATCACAGATGGGTTAGATTTTTTTAGTGTTAGTACTCAGTCTAAACTAGTATTATAAATTCAGTTAGAAAGTTAAGTGTTAACAAGTTAGCTGGTACAAACTTCACCATGTCCCACCTTCTGAGTCTGTTCATGCTCAGCTTGCAAACACAGATGTAGATCACAGAGACTGTCTCAACATATGTACTTAAACTGAAAGCAGAGAGAATAAGGATGCAAAGACATGGTCAGAGTGCAAATGCTTCAAACTGAAGAAGTTTGAGCTTTTCAGCCCCAACCAGACATTCCTACAAATGAGCTACCTTGTTTCCCAAAGGAGTGAGCATCATCTTTGACAGCCTGAGCATAGAAAACACTGGTGAATTCAATAGGTTTAACAGCTTACATCCAAGCCCTGAATGTGGTTTCTAATATTATGGCTTGGTTCCTTCACAGATTTCAGGGATTTGAGAAAAAAACCAAAAAGTTCCTGGGGATAAATAAGAAATCCTATCACAAAAATTGCTAATACCATCAATATTGGCAGTAACCTATTGCATATTTCAATTAGAACAAACTAAGCGGTAGTAGAATGAAAAGAAACTTCACTTTCATGCTAGTTTTCAGCATCAGACAGTACAACTTGACATGAAAGGTAAGTAATTTGTGAGTATTCTATCATGCATTTCCAAAGTATAATCAATATTTCTTCTGTCAAGTCATGTCTTGCAAGTATTGATTTTTTTATATGCCGTTGGCCAGTTCAGGAATCTGCCCAGAAATTGTCACAGCATTTACACCAAAGCAAAAGAGCCAAAAGTTGACAGATGGGCAGGCTGCCAAGGAACAACAAACCTGCCAGACCATGAAATTAGTTCTTTCTTGTTCACCCAAAGCTTTTTCCACACATTGAGGAGTCTGCATCATTTTGCCTGTTGGTTTGGAGGTTGTTCTTTCTTTTAGCATTACACTAGCTTTTTTCTGAAGTCATCAGTTGGGAACAATCTTCCCTCAAACCTGAGGTAAATACAAGCCACAGCTATTAGAGTTCAGTGTCTTGTCAGTTTTGCATATATGCTGCCTAAGACACAATATTAGCTTAGAGAAACAGAACAGAAGTGCTGGCAGTGTGACTGGCATGTCCAAGACTAGGGATGGCAGTCACTTGTCACTCAAGATGTGGCCCAATATCAACAAAACTAAACATTTCTGTTCTTACTGATGGAGGACCCAAAGTAGATTTTCCCCACTCCCACTTAATATGACTCCTTAAATAATACCTCCCCATGAACTTTTGTATCACCAGTTTTCAACGTGAAGCAACTGTCTTACTTGTAAACGAAAATCCTCTTGGGTTTAATCCTAATTAAATTAGCATGCATAAATGTGCAGCTTTAGGCTGCATACCAAATCATTCATTATAATAGAAAGGAGGTTATGACCCAAGTATCTATAAGCCCTCTTCTAATTCTAAATTTCCATTTATCACTTGCAAATTCTAGGAGACCTGAGCTTGAGAAGAATTTTAAAGGTTTAGAGGTCCCACTCACTTCAGTACTGTGATTCAGTATCACAGCCAAACAAAATGTTACTACTTTTTGCCCCATGTAAACATTAAGAAGGTTAAAACACTTAGAAATGCCCTTGAGTCAGTTGGCATCATCAGTTAGTTGTGATCATAAATGAAGTTGGTGCACTACAAAGGAACTCTGAAATGTATTTTTCACTTAGTGAAAGCTTGTTATTAACTAGCTGTACATAAACCCAAAATTTATTTCACTTAATTTAAAAGAAAAGATTTGTAACTTCCTTAGTATTAGAAATTGCAGCTGCATTAGATGAAGCTAAATTTCTATTTAAGTGGAATTTTTCTATTTATTAACAAAAGCTATTTCAAGTTGAAGAGGTTTTGGCATCTCAGAACTACTAGTTCTCCTGTTTCCAGACACGGAAGAAAAATGTTTTCATTCCAACAGGCACAAAGCCATTATCAGGGCATGTACAGCCCTGTATCACTGCCAGATCTTCCTGGGTAAAAGGAAGCACATTTCCTCCAGCTTGAATGGACCTGAAAGGATTTGCAACTGTGTAACCCCAAAGACATGCAAAACTTGGTCATTCCCTTAACTCTACTGACAAGATTTAGCAATCTCTGATTTTAAAGGTTAATTGGGAAAAATCTGTCGGTTTTTTTTTTTTTTTTTTTAAATTTCAGTAGTAACCTACTGTTCAACATGCTATAGAGGTGGCTTTCTGCTCTCTGTAAAAAGTAGAATACATCCTGCTACTTTTTTTTCCCTAGGCATTTTACTCTAGGCAACAATGTAAAACTGCAAACCACCATGCTTTGTTTAGTCTTACATCTTCTGGTCTCCAGGCACACAGATATACAAATGTACAAGGCACAAATTGCAACTGTTTAAAAACATTAGTAGCAAGTCAACCATTGCATATTTTTTGTGTTTCAAACTCTCACCATGTGCAGATTCTTATTTCATTATTTTACAGTAAATGCCTTCATGAAATTCAAAGTCATTTGTGTTACACAGGATAAATTCCTTAAAAAGGGTAATTTTAAGTATTCAAAAACTAAGAAGGAGGGGGGAAAAGCAAACAATATTTTTTAAAGTTCTCTTCTGTACTGCCATTAATGCTCAAGAACTCCACCAGTCACATGGAATTTTAATCAAGTGTTCTGAAAGTATTTTGCCTTTGGCCTGAAAACAAGAATGATGCATTTCAGCCCAAAGCACAATTTTTAAGGGAAATTCTAGCAGACTAAGAGTTCAAGTAGTTTAATTTAAAATTCAGCAATGTTACAGTGACACTAAAATAATAGCAAGGCACAGTTTGATCCTGCCCGAAACACCCTAAACATTTTTTGCTGATGACTGCGGGAAATGCAGCAACATTGGTAGAGCTGCAGAGTGGGCAGCTTATTTCCCATTGTCCTTAAGAACAGAAAAGAGAAGGAGGGCTGCTGAGATTTTAGAGAGATTGTATAATCTGTTGATACTCTGCGGTATACAAAATGGTTTTCCTCCTTGGGGCAAACATCCTGACCTCTTCCCTGCCACTGTACCACCAAGAATCCCCTTCCTACCCTCTTTTCCTATCACTGCTGCAGGATTCTCAGCCTACCAGAAACACCCAAACTTGGATGTGTCTGTCACCACTGTTAGCCATGGCAGCACAGCAACAGCGGACCTTTACACCAAGAACCCACAGTGAAGTTTCTGAGCAACATGGCGCATCAGTGGAGATAAACATCAGCATGGGCAACCTCTGACCCACACCAAGACAGCCACTGAACACAGCTGTCCTCCAGCAGCCATGATTTGTCCCTATTGCTTCATCACTGCCTTTAGATCACATCCTGCCACTCGTCACTGTGGAAAGATCCTTCAGTCAATACACAATACATCTGGAAGTTCCCCACCCCACCACATGTATCTCTTTCTCATTGCCTGCCAAGGGTTGCCTCCTCCACCTCACAGAAGACCTGCACTGTACTTTGCAGAATCATTTGTTCAATTAGAAATATTCCCATTACAATATTATCAAATGTGCACAAAACTAAGCTGCCCCTAGTGTGACCAAGTAAACAGTGGTCATCCAAGGATGGACTCTGCATTTGCTGCATGCCTTTAGCATTGATGAACTTGCTCTGGAGAACATTGGCAGACACACTGTAAACCAACTTCAAGGAAGATAAATTGGGATAGGTCTGGAAAGGACTCAATTCCTGTAACTTTTAGTTTAAAATTCATGTTAGCATCTAAAGACAATTTCAGTATCAAGTTCACATTTCTGCATTAGCAAAAAAATGCACGGTTTCTAAAATTCTGATCAAGTCTTAGTGAGATTTATTGGTAATATCTAAATAACCCAGTTATAGTAAAAAAATCATGGCAACACAACAGATTTGCTTTCTATTTATACAAACTTTTTTCTTTATCTTGTAAGAGATATGTTGTCACATAGGAATGAATTGAACTACTTTGGTAATTAAAAAAGAGACACACAAAATGAACGCATTAGCTAGCAACTATTGAAAGAATGAAGAAGTATCAGTAGATGTAACGTAAATCCACAGCAACTCTCCCAAAGTCAGTGAAGTTGATTTGATCCTCCATTTTGCCATCAAAATTTTTATCTCTTTAGCATATTTTAAAGGGTGTTTTCTAGTAGAAGGCATTGAGCACACATTTGAGAGACTACAAGCTCAATAAAAGGAATCCTAGAAATTTCAACAGCATATATTTCACAACCCTAATTTAAACCACAGGGTTTCCACAGATCTTGATAATTCAAAGAACCTTCAAGTCAAACTTCTGTTATCTAGCCCTTCTCAGCCAATAAAGTAGAAACAACTTAATCATCAGAGGCATTGGCGCACAGTTACAAGCCTTTTATGCCCTCTCCTCCTAAGGCAGTGCAAGATATGCACAAAAGACAGCACTGTAAAGGGAAGTAAAATATATAAATGGTGTGGCATGCAGAATAACAAAACACACATTAGCTATTCATGTATTTGAATTAAAACTAGACAAGAAAAACCAGTGGACTCTCTAGCACAGTTTTATCAGTAGTGAAGGACTTTCAGGAGCTGGATTTCTCACTTCTGTAAAGAAACAAGGAAGGGGGAATTCAGTTAACCGGTTTTTCAAGTACAAGCCTACTGCTGGTGCTAGACTCCCCCCATTCACTCACTGTCTAGATACCCCTAGATGGATCTGGGATAACCCGGGGAGTCAGTGAAGCCTGGCTGGGCTCCATCCAGCCTGGCAGCAGCTCTGCCTGGGTAGGGAGCACCAGAGGTGCAGTCAGGCTTCCCAGGGCTGCCATTCTCCCAGGCACCCAGCCTGCCCAACACCTTGTGCCCTGGCTGCAAAGCTCACTCTGCCAGCATCCGCACAAAAAATGAGGTATGACTTGGATCCCTGCTCCAGTCCTCCCTGGCAAGGCAGCACCCAGCCACAATCAAATTGCACTGGATGTCTCAGTTGCTACTGGGCTTTTTCCTCTCCTTCCCACGCAAACATTTCTTTACACACATCTTAGGGTTTTGTGACAGAAGGCAAAATTCCAGTCATGCTTTCAAAAATGTAATAAAAACAATCAATACTAATCTAAGTGACCATCAGTGACAGCTCCAATTCGCATTTATGCTCAATGACTGAATTCCAACATTTTTTTTGCAGTCAGCAAGACCTACCCTTCTCATTTGCAGTGCTAGGATTTTGCTATTAAAAACTTCTTGCTTCATCAGATCCACAAGGAAAAAAAAAAAATCAAAGAATCAAATTAAGACTGAGGAGTTGTTTCAAATTACGTGTACAGGTTCTCTCAGACTTTCAGCAAATAGAAGTTACAGAAATACAATAAAGAAGGTAGTGGACATCGGCCTATTTTCAAGGTCATTTTTGAGCAAGCAGCAATAAAAATGCAGGCAGAGCCAAGGAGAAAAAACCAATTTCCACTGTGGGAAGACCATTTCTTAAACAGCTTTTTAACCTTTATTCTCATGCAGGAATCAAGATGCAATAAATGAGCTCACAGACAGGAATTATATTATGCTAGCAAAACAACTTTCAAATCTGAATATTTAATCTAAAAGAATTGGTTAGGGAATATCTCTGACAGAGTTGTTACTGTATCAAATGACAGTTAAAAAAAAAAAAAATATCAGCAAAAGCTAACAAGCTAAAGATGACAAAACAGAAGGAATTTATTGCTAAAGGCTGACATCTACTCAGCCTACACAAAGCAGCAGTGAGATCTTCTCAGCCTTTGCCTGGTAGGAAAAGCTCAGAAATGACAAAAAAAACCCAACCCAGTCAGCCCATGAGCCCATCGGCCCACATTAGCTGCAGCTTTACAAAGCCTGCCAAGTTGAACTTGTGGAAAGGGCAGTGGGTGACAATGCCTGCCATGAATCCACCTCCCTTCCAATGTCTCTCTGAGCTCACATGGCCACTGAAACAGTAGTGATTTTCCAGAGATACTTAAAAAAAAAATTAAAAATCAGGTTTTCAGGTAAAACCAAAGCATTCTATTGGTATGTTTTGCCCTGCACTTCTCAGAAATTGTAACTGCTGTTTCACATTGGAAAGAGAAGTTTAAATTATCTGCATCTACACTTATTTGCTATTAGAATATTGAAAGTTAGTTTATAGTCTTACAATTTTATGCTTTCCCATTTTCAGTTATTTATATCTACTGTAATAACAGAACAAGTCTTACAGTTTTCCTGTAAAACTTATGTCTATAGCTTTTAATACTCAAAAATGTGCATTAAAAAATTACATTTCAGGGCAAAAGCAGTATTTTCCTGCCTCTAAAAAAGAGCACAGAATGATTGAGAAATCATTGAAGTCCTTAAATAGCAGAAGTAACTAAATGAATGTACACAAATATACCTAGCCTTATTTTTGCTCTGACACACAAGCAAATGAAGCACTGGCCTCAAATCTCAAAGCCAGGGAGTTGTACCCATATCCTCAAGCTCAGAAGTACAGTACAGAGCCCCTGAGATATCACTTAAGTACCTAAAAGCATAAATACATGGAAGCTTTGGCTGATGTGCTCCTGAGGTTTATGCCAACTAACAAACCACAATTCCTGCAAGCTGACCTAACCAATCTTGTCTCACAAAACTTTTGCAACACACTATTCCTCTGTTTGGTCAGGAAGGGATGTCTGCAGGACAGAAAAAAAAAATAAGTGGGGGAAGGCAGCAAACCCCACCTGAAGGAGTTTTGTGAGACTAATGCAAATACCAACAACTGATCAACACACACTGATAGCCCTGAATTTCTAGAGATGCATTTTTAAGCCCTCAGGGAATGGAGAAAATATTTACAACAGACTAGTATTTTTTTATCTTAATCTTCAGCCTAACCTAGAATGCTTTCATGGGATTTTTCTCTGCCACATACCTTTGTACTCCACAAAAAAAGAAAATGGTCTGTGGCTTGTTGGTGATTTCTTGCAAAATAAAGGAGGGGAAAAAATGCAAAGCAGATTTTAAATTTAGGGCTCTAATCAATGCCAAGCACAACATTTTCCCCACAAAATGTCTACAATGTTCCTTTCAGACTACCACAAAAAAGTGACATTTCTCAGTTCTTTCTTCTCCCCCAACCACAAGTCAGGTCTCAATCAGCAAAATTTGCCCCTAGTTGAGATCACTTATTTTTTTACACTACAAATTCCTTTTAATATGATCAAGCCTCATTTCTATTTAATAAAAGTGTCAAAATATATTTGTGCTGCTTATCATGAACTTAGGGAACCTTATAACATTAACACAATGGTATCCACAAAGTCAGCATTCCTGAAGTCACGCAATGTGGCCTTTGTTTGAGGTGACATCATCAACAGGTCATCTAAAATTGACCTTTTTAGAATACTACATAGAACAAAGCCCACTACATTAATGCTTTGACAGCCAAACAGACTCAGAGGAAATGAAAGTCAAGAGCTCCATAGTTACATCTGCTCTTCTACAGAGTTTTGCTGGGGTGTACCAAGTCCTGCAGGCCGAGAGAGAGACATGGCCACTGCAGCTCCATGTTCCCAGGCCCAGCCACCAGTAAAGCTGTGCACATATTCCCAACAGGCACAGATACAGGCACACACATAATGCAATGGACATATGGATATATGCAAATACATATGGCCAGCCATGCAGATGCACAAAGACAAAAACACACAAGTGCAACCACCACCAATGGTTTCATCCTCTTCCCTGCTCCAGGGAAAAATACATATTCATATACAGATATGGCTTTCTTCAAAGCCCATCCACAACATGGATTTCTTAAATACCTGAAGTTGGAGCCTCATTGTATTCAGTAACTGTGGCCCCCCCAGCCCCCAGATCTCCCCTGTTGCTGGTACCTGGCATGTGAGCCCCTGCAGCCCACAGCTCCCCCCATCACTGAGCCACAAACCGCCTTGCACACATACCACCCATAACACACACACACTATGGCTCCCTACACACTCCCTCTTTCCTAAACCACTTTGATCCCCTCCATCTTTGGCCCTTCCTCCATTCATCCCAAAATAAGTTGTGTGTGATCCCGAAATGTTCTTCCCCTGTATGCCATAATGAGTCCCATACCCCTCTAGACTGTTATCACCCCCATCCTGTAAGCCCTGAAGAGCTGCTCCCATAACACATTGGTGGCTGTCAGAGGACAGCCCTGGCAGGGGCTCATTTCTCTCATTTATTGGTTGTTCCACCTTGATCCTGTGTTCCTTTGTGGGTGGATGTGAGACTTCTCACACAATCTAACAAATTAAAAAAGAGTGTGGACAGCTAATAAGGGTCTTGGGGCCCTGCTACTTAGTCTACCCAAAGACACAAGGGATGTACAGGTTCACTGTAATTAAGATTTCCAACCCTGAGGAAGAAGTGAAAACTAAAGCCAAGTATACCATTCTACCCAATTTTGCCAAAAATTAAAAAGTTTTTACCTTACCACAATGTTAAGTGATTCTGCCTCAGACTCACTCTTTAGCTCCTTGTCTCCTGCCTCACACTGTAAGTTGCAAAAAGCACTGCTTTTAAGTGTTCTGCAAGTCTCAGGGGACTTGAAGTTCTTTTAGTGTTCTTTCATCAGGAAACAATATTCACATTGGTGGAAGCATAGCAGAAATGTTAAAGGAAAATATTTAGAAGTAAAAGACAAAACTTTGCAGGGGATAGAAACCTTTTCATTTTCTGTAACACTTAACTCTGTTGTAGATGTTGGGAAAAAAATTGATATTTAAGACTGATAGCAACAAGGTCTATTCAAGCCACTAGTATACATGAACCCAAGATGCAGTATGGTGAAGTACTTAAGGTACTTTTTTCATCTCATACAGAAGCACTTAATACAACATCCAACTCACCTTGAAACTCCAAAACTTTCTTCAAAGTTTTCTGGGCATCCAAGTACATTTTGGAAGCCTGCCTCTCAGTTTTAAAAGTGTCAGAAGAAACTGTAACACTTCACGAAACACCTTTGAATGCATGAGGTTGTAGTGAGGCAGCTGAGAGTGTAAGATACACGTACATAGGCTCACAAATCAACAGCCAGATCTACAACACCCCAAACTTCTGTCAAATGCTGTCACTCCTACAGTTAAAGCACATGACTTCTGAGGTGGAACTCACCATCCTGAATTAAGCACCAAAGAGCCCTTCTCCACTAAGTGGGGTTCATAACCACCCCATGCGTGGTGCCAGGCTTGAGTAACCCAGTAAAAAACAACCAAAAACCAAAACAAACAAACCAACCCCAGCAGACACTGGTACAATAAAAGAGTTTCTCTTGAAGTCAGACACCTTATTGCTGCTTGTTGCAAATAAACAAGAGATGAAGGCCTGCAATTGTATTCTCCTTACATCTTGAGCACCCTAATGATCCAGCTAAAGCATCAGCTTTATTTTCCTTGCCCATTTTCCTTCTGGAAGGAAACTGGCTATCTCGGCTGTACAGTAGCTCAGTTTCAAAGAGAGGTCTGGAGAGACCTCTTACACTTCTCCTCCTCCCCTGCATTACCTGTCACAGCAACTTGGTAATAGAACACTCTATTCAGAGATTGGAGATGTGGGTTCAAGCCACCTCACATTAAGGAGATTAACATAAATCTCCCACATAAATCTGGGAAAGTGCTTTAACAACATGATTTATATCACCTATATTTTAGCAAAAAAATGAGGTTGCTGACCATAATGTTGCAATTTGTATATTAGTCATAGCCTAAGAATACTTACTAAACCAGATCCTTGAAGCAAGGCAGGTCTGAAATCCAACAGGTGACAGGCATGTGAAATACCTTTGTTTATCTCTGCCCAGATGGAGCACCTTCCCGGGGCCATTCAGTTCCCTGAGCATCAGCACTTATCCAAAACCCCAGACAGGAACAACAGAGCAGGCTACTTCAGCACACCAGCTAACATAAACAAACTGAGATGCAGCCGAGGAAATATTTAGTCTACAACTGTAGCCTTCCAAGTTAACACTACCACAGTTTACAGTAGCAGAATTTTATTTTTCTTAATTATAGAAAAATCACCTGACAGTGGCAGAGTCAAATTTTTGAAATATAGGCAATAGTGTTCAAAATCATTAACTGATTTGCCTTTCTACTTTGAAGACATGTATCACTTAACTCCAATATAACAAAGAATGCATTCCAGCAGAGCAAAGCTGCTACAACAAGCCTCCAAAATAGCTTTTCGCTTCTGATGTTGTAAAATAATTCCTCTGCATCTAGACACCGAGATACACATTTCATGAAGAGTTACTCCATTAGTGGATACAAAAGACTCGACTGAAAATAGAAACCAAACTTTTCACTATGATGGGGACACTTTAACAAAACACCTGTAGTTAAAATACCAACTACATTTTATAGCTATTGTAGATATTAATCTTTAGGCTGAAAGAACCAATCATTAACTTTCAAAGTTGTTCAGTGCAGTGACTTTAGTATAGTGTTTTTACTTTCCTAGGCTGGACTTCAGCACTTTCTGACAGACCCTTGCAGTTGTGGTACACCCCAGTTTCTTCATTTGCTGACAGGACAAAAGCAAAACCGAAACAGAAAAACAAGAAATGCTTTGAGTTCTACCACAGCACTCTCCATGGCCATGCACCTTTTCCCCAAACTTCTCTTGACAAATTCTTCTCTTGCTCTGAGAAATCTTTCCAGCCTCACTTAAAAATGTATTTTTACTTCATCACGATGCTTACAAGTCTGAGCTTCAGTTGTTTACTTTCTGTAAAAGTAACATGGCTATTCTAATCTGCATCGCATTCTTCACATTGTTTTAGGATCAGTTATCTTGAATTGTGGATTTTGTAAGGCAGTTTACCACCAGGGGGGTTGAAACTCAGCTTCCTCAGATGATCTGTGCTCTCACGCTGAGAAAAAAAATTCTATCAACTTAATCTGATAGGAGGAATGGTCTCTCGACCTGATCTTTCAACTAGAAGAATCTAATTATTAATTTAAATATCCCCAGGAGGGGTGGCTTAGAAGCAATCAAATATATTGGTAGCTTCAATCACTGATATAAAAAGCAAGTATTTTATCCGGATGCCTCTAGCACTCGTGGGCTAATATACAAAGCTGTACATTACTACAGTGAGATCACTGAAAATGTCAATGAAAAAACAAAATATATTGGCTCTTGTCACCCACACATGACTAGCTTCGGGAAAATTCCTACCTTTTAAACTGCATGCTATCGTATATATTCAAATAGGAATTAGTATTGAATTAAGGTTATTTGATGTATGTAAGATGCTACCTTAAAAAGAAATTTAAAAGCAAAATTTATATCATTTTGTCTGGCATTTCATTTGTTTCTACAACTGAATTTTCATAACAAAAGTAAATTGTATTTATTTACAAGCTGAGACACATGGTCTCTGAAATTTACTTGGGCTTGATTTTGTCCTCTTTACCTAGAGGATATTTTGTATACATAATTATATTAATAAACACTCGGTTTTACTGCAGTCTGTAAACATCCAGATGCTAATCTCCCACACTACATCCATCTCAAACACCATACTTCACCATAAAGAAAACAAGCCATGCATCTGCACAACATATGCCTTCCAACCATTTTCCATTCAATTTCTTTTTTGTTGTTGTTGGGTTTTTTTGTTGTTGTTGTTGTTTTTTGTTTTTTAATAGAGACCTAATGGAATTCATGTGCAGGGAGTAGGGATCGGCAGAAATTCTGCTGTGGACCCCAGCAGGAGCTGACCCAAGCCAAGGGTGAGAGCATCTGGTGCCTACCAGCGCTTCCCATCACAACCCAGCACGTCGCAGAGTCAACTACGGGAAACCCAGCAACAGAGTGAGCCGATGTGCTCAGCAACTTGGGTTTCACCAGGACAACCCGAGTTACAGCACTTCGAACAAAGAAGATGCGTGTGATGAAGTTATTCACAGAGGAAGAACTCGCCGCGGAGCGTTCCGGTGTCTCGGCCACAACGCACCGGCCAGCCCACGTGCAAGAAAAAAATAAGAAAACTTTTGTAAATTATCTCCATTACTTCTTCGTGCTACCTCTGTCTCATAGCCGGAAAGTGGTTTAGGACACTTCCCGCTCCTTATAACACAGCTTAATGCGGTTTATATTACCGACAGAGTGCGGCATCCCTCGGGG
>NW_008238834.1:5738669-5745283 GCF_000691975.1 Corvus brachyrhynchos
CCCCTTCCTCACACACACACCCCCTTCCTCACACACACACCCCTCCTCACACACACACCCCTCCTCACACACACATCCCTCCTCACACACACCCCCCTCCTCACACGCTCAGGGACCCCGCGCCCCGCACCGCACGTGCCCGGCCCCCAACACCGCCCCCGAGGCACTTGCGGTCCCGACCGCATCTTGCGGGTGATGCGCGGGGTGCGGCGAGCCCGAGCCCCGTGCCTAAAACGTTCTGGAAAGCTGTAGTTATTGAACTGAGGATTTTTGCAAGGAGAGGAGGAAGGGGAAAGGTGAGTATACGAAACAACAAGGTAAAAGTGTGGGGAGGGAGAAAGCACTGCTAAGCTAATTCAACAAACAACTTTTCTGTACGGCTGATATTTTCACGTGTTAAATAAATAAATGAATAAATATCTGTTAAGACTTTCCCTGCGAACTTGTCATCCCCACCTTTGAAAATTAGTTCCCGTGCTGATATTTTTTCAGCCCCCGTTTCACATAAACACAACAAATCAGCCATGTTTGTAAATTAAATGAGTTCTCTCCTCAGTTGTTAAACTATGAGGTTGATTACTTTTTGTCCCATAGGAAATCTTTTCTGCTTTTTAATAATCAGCTACCTCATGAAACTAGCATAAAATGTAGCAAAAAGGTTGTAGAGATTTCTCAAGATAAACACATTTATTCAGTACATCAGGAAAGTTCATCTCCTTTAGGCATTACTGCTTTAAGGTTTGTCAGGTCACAAAGCTCGTATCTACAATACTCTTTAATGAATATTTCAAGGAAGGTGCAGCAAGGAACACTTTCCTGGGAAAAGAACTCTATGCCAAAAATTGGTTAAGGCAGGGGAATTTTAGTCAACAAATACCATCTCTCAAATGCGAAATCCCTCTTTTTTAAGAAAAGAAAGTAAGCTTGTTTAAAAAATGCTGTTTATTTTTTCGGAAAACCTTGTGCCCTTCTCTGTGGTATTGCATTAAAAACCATATTTCAAAACACAATAATATGTGTGAGTTGCATGAGTAGAGTTAGGCTGCAAGTGCATTCTTCAAATTGTGGGCAGCTGTTTGCAGAGTTTGGACTTCAGCTTGGTTGGCTGGGGATTTTTTGATTGATCAAAGAAGTCAGGGAAGTCAGGAAACTCAGGAAAATAATAGTAAGTTACATATTTTATATAAAAGCAATTTTTTATCATGTAACTCAGAGTTATGAGTTATACTTGAGAAAGTATAGCAATGTTTACATTCAAAACATAGGCAAAGAAAAAAAATCTATGGGTCAAGGAGATATAAAATGAAAAATTTCTGCCATAAAACCTTATCAAAGGCCTTTGAGCCTGAAAATAAATAACACTCCACATCTGTCCCTTCCAAAAGATTCATTCTTTGCTCACACCAGGAACTTCTTAAATTTCAGGACAGGCAAGGAGGAGCAAAGCAAAACATCTGTGGAGAGTAAAGTCAACAAATTTCAAGAGCCAAAGTGTCGTTTGTTCTAAAATCATAGAGGTCAGGTTAAGGAATCCTCTGTGCAGGATCATAAGTACCAGTTGGGAGCCAAGTACAAAGGAAAGAGAAAGAGGGAGCATCTGCGCAACATAAAATCTGCCAGTTTAATGTTTTATGATCAGTTTAACCATTTATTCAAGTAACAGCAAGCTGAAGAGTACTATCTCACAGCCATGAAATGATAAGAACCAGTTTACTATTACATGTATTTATCCTCATCAGAATATTCCACCAGAGCTAGAAAATACAAAATGCAATCCCTCTCTGGACTTTATCATCTGACTTGGTTATTATAGTTTAACTAAACATCTCTATACAACTAAAACAGCCACCATCTAATTAGTTTGCAAGAGGATATCACCGTTGTTCAGTGCCCATTACAATCATTTCCTAGGAAAATGGATCCTTCTCAAATTTCATTTCAGTATGTACATTCTTCGAGAAGAGGATTACTGTGTTTTCTATTGTTCCTTTTCCCCCAGTTCATTGCTGGTATTACAAAAAACCAGGCAATCAGAAGGATCCTCTTTTCAAGGTATGGCACCATTAATATAATTTTTTCCTAACATAGTTTTCTAATGAGCTTTGAGTGATTATGAAGATAGAGGAGAATTTCAGCTTCTTAAGCAGGTGTAACTTCACATTTACACCAAGCAAGTGCATCAGGTATTGCAAGTTGAAGATTAGAAATTTCTTAGTCTTTGACAAACCAACCCAATGAGAAAATGGAATGCCGTGGTACAGGTAAGACCACGAATGAGTGAAGAAACGTGCGCAAGAATGAAAGGATTTTAGGGCACTTTTGTGCGTGTTTATACATTCCCTGGAAACCATCTGCACAAACAGAAACTATGAATGCTACTATATCATATATGCATAAGACAGCTAGTAGAACTACACATTCAAATAGTGCAGGAGACATCTATAGTTAGAAAAATTAAATTGCTGCTGCTCCAGCTTCACTTGAAAGAGAGACAGAGATTGCACAGACTTTAGGAACGGTGATATCTGAATGCCTCACACTTACTGGTCTTGCTAATTAAAACAAAACAAAACAAGCAAACAAATTTGAAATGTCTGACAAAATCTGTAAATACCCAGAAAAATACTCAGAGACGTGGTTATAGGGAATTTCTTAAAATCTCATTTTCTCTCTGATGTATTTTCATTAATTACTTTTGTCTTAAGGACTGTTTCAACTGGAAAGAAATAGAAAATCCTGATATTTAGGATGATGTAGCACAAAGCGAATATGTTAATCCAACCATCCAACAGATAACAACCTATGGACAAAAACATTGCCGTTGGCAAAACCAGAGGTTTGGGAGAGCTCAAAACGGAGAAAACCCAAATACAGACTCTGAATAGAACCACTCTGCTATCCTGCACCTAAGTAAACTCCAAGAGAGCACCAATTATGTTTTTTCAGCTTTTGTCTGTGTTGCTGCGCTAAAGGCAGAGCTATTGTGTTGATGTCAGGTTCCCTTCAGGCCCCTCAGGAGCATGAGGTCACCTCCTGACCCCAGAGGGCAGCAGGGGCACTCACAGCTGTCAGCGGTGCTGTGCTTTTCCTCATCCATAACGTTTAATAACTTGCATGTCCCACCATCCCACCTTACCATCCATCCCACTCCCAATGCGTTTAGGGACATTTCTACACTGTGAACATCACTGATGCAATAGCTGCTGGAATTGGGGTAGGGAATTTGGAATAGTTTCCAGAAGGAGGTATACTGTTATAACCAGTTGACAAACACACCCAGAGCTACATCAAAAGCCTAAATAAGATTTTTATCTGTAGCTGTACTGTACAACAAAGAGTTTCTAATTTTTAGCTGGTTTTTGTTGAGCTTTTTACACATACTTGCAATCCATTCTGCCTCTCTGCCTCATTATCTCATAAGCACCACCCAAGTGTTCTGAAAAAGCATTTTGGAAATGATTATCACTTGTAATCAGAGGTAAAAACAATACAATAAACTGCCTGTCTGCTGCTAATATAAACATTCAGTCACTACTAAAAGCTGGTTTAGATAACTCTTCAGCTGTTCCCCAGAACACTTCAAGTATATTTCTCCCTCCCTCAGAGAAGTACGTCCAGAGGTTAATAAATCTGAGCTGTGACAGACTAAAGAGAGGAGTAAATTCAAAGCAAAAAGCTCTTCACAGCACACCCTGCCCACAACTTCCTCTCAACAGAGACACTACCTCAGCAGCTTGACAGGCTAGAAGTGCAACCCAAGAAAAGAGATGTAGGCCAGGACATCTTCCAGGTTCCTCCTGGTATTCCTCAGCTGGTAGCCTGATAGTCTGCTTCAGCAGCAAAAGTCCGTGCCCTTTCTATTCCTGAAAGTTATTTCAAGCTGTAATTTGAAATCCATGTTATTTGTCTCTAAGATGACAAAGGCTTCCATGAGGATTCAAGAAAAACTGCTGTTTCAGAGGAGTCTGCAAAACAGCTGCTCCAGGAGCGTGCACAAAGCTGTCATAGGCCAGTGGAAAAGGCACAAGCAAATTGAGTGCCTCCTGCCTAGCCAGAAAAGACACCAAGTCAGCTGTGCCCAAGTGCAAGGTCCCGCAAAGGCTTGCCTGCTTCATGGTACAAGCTTCACTGACTTCAGGAGGTGCCTGGACTGAAGTGCTCACTAGAGAGGAGGGCTGGCTTTGGAGAAAAGCAGGACCTCCAGGACAGTCTGGATGCCACAAAGAGGGAGCAGAACAAACCAGGAAACTGTTTAAATTCATACTTCTCTCAGAACCCTAACTGCCGTAACACAGAGGATTTTTAAAGCTTGGGCTATCACCCATGCCTGATACACGGCCCCATGTTCATGCACATCCATGTCCCTCACTCTGACAGCACCTAGGATTAGTGGTACCCTTCATCCAGCTTTCCAGGGGCTGTGAACAGTCAGTCACACCCTCCTATTACCAGACGTAATCTATCGCAGGAGCTAAAGGCAGAGGGTCCAGCCACCTCCTGTCAGGCTGCTCAGAAGAAGGTACCAAGCAAAGAGGTCAAAAGCCCTGCCAAGAAGGAGATGTGGACAGGAATTAGGAGCACACAGAAGCATCATCACTGCTTGGTTGTGCAGGGTCCTTCCCCAGTTTAAATAAGAAAGGCACAACAGGTATTAGCATAATAAAAGTGCTTTAATAATAAAACACTAATAAGAAGAGGAATATAGACTGTAATTCCTAGATCTCATCATCCTGGGAGCCCTGCTTTGATGCAGCATTGGATAGACCCAATGAAATGAGTGCAGTTGCCTCAGATTCTCTGTTTTGAAATTGAATACAGAAGTATTTCCTTATATTGTGGTAAGTACATCACATGCCTGTGTTGTGCCTATGCACCTGACTATAGAGACACTGCTTGTAGCTGGTCTCTTCGTGGCTCTCAAAGCAGGAGATGCAGACAGCAAGAGATACTGGGTAACTCAAAGCTGTTCCTGCAAAGGGTGGCATGGTTTGTGCGAAAAACGAGGTTCACTCTCCTGTTAGAATTTAAAGAGTTTAATATAAAGACAATAAGAGACACATAAAATAAAGCAAAGGGATAACGGCCGGGTGCCTTGGCGCTCTGCCAAGAGCGCACCTGATGCTCGAGGTGAGTCCTTTTAATACCATTTTTACTGTCTGTTCTCTATTCATATTAAAACTTTTCCTGGAGCTGTTCTGCATGGCCACTCCTTGGTTCCGCCTTTTTAGAGCATGCGTAGTCTTCTGCCTTGTGGTTTTATTTCTTTTGATTCTTGGGGTTGGGCCCGCTAGGTAAGAGTCGATGGTAGGGTGGATCTCTTAATTCTCCAGGCTCTCCTGGCCGCTCGTTCTCCAGTCGGAGTAGCCTTTGGGCCCTTTTGTTCTCTGGACAAAGTGTTGATTAGCAGCTTCTCGGGCCTCATCCTCTGCTCGATTGGAGGTTATCTTAATTGCTCACACTCGCTAACATTCTTGCTAAAATGAGAGAAAACTACATCCACACAGCAAAAAGCATTTCTAACATTATATAATATCTACCTTAATACTTTGCGAGAAGCCAATACTATAATATATGTTTATAACAATTGGTTTCTGCTGTCGTCCTGCTTGAATAGATTCATTGGCATCAATGATGTTGAAGGCAAGTCTTGGCATATTTTCTGTAATACAGGTCACATGCTGGAAATTGTGGTTATTATCCAACAGGACTGACTGTATTATGGCAAATACACTCCTCCCCAAAAGATCACAGTGAATTAACATTAATTTTTCTTTTGTTGAAAAAATGGAACCAATAGGCAATAGCGAATACAATATTGTCACTACAGGTAATCAGCAACTACCCTTCCATAATGTTCTTCCAAGTCTGGGCATGAGACTCTTCCTTATGTTTCGATTAAACTTTACAAGAGATTGAAGGCTTCAATAGCCCATCCAGGCTAAAGAATGACCACAGTAAAGTTCACAAGAGACATCTATAACATGAAGAACAAATGTTAACAGCATTGTTGGGGTTTTAGGAGTTCTCCTATTTTTTTTTTCTGTTAAAGGAATTTTCCCCATACATGTTGCTAGGGGGACAAATGGCTGCATACTTAAGAAAAACGAAGAGCTAGCCGGGGGGTGGGGTGCATCTGGCTACTCTTTTGTTTCACCTGCGTGTGCAGTTAGTCGGTCCCGAAGGCTGGAGAGGGAGGCTGTTTTTCGTCAGCTGCTTTTCCTTCTGTGGAGAAAAAACCCAGGATCCCCAGCCCACCTTCCCTGCCCCGCTGGGAGCCGGGCCGTGGCCTCCCTGCCCCGCCGCTGCTTCGAGCCTTCGCTGCATTGTAGCCGTGCTCGACGTGCCTTCCCAGACCTCCAGGGGTTTCCCACCTGGAAAGTTTGGATACATCTTGTCTGCCACCCGGGATTTGTGCTCGTTCCTGCCGTTCCAGCCTGCCGTTCCAGCCTGCTGTTCCTGAGGGTCCGGCCGGACACTGGGATCAGCTGCTCAGGGCTTTGTGAAGCCTTTGTCCCATCCCTTCCCGGGATCCCAGGCCGCCATTGCCGCGTGCTCCCCGAGCTCGCTCCGGAGCGCCCCCTGCAGCCGCGGGGGAACCAGCGCACCTGTCCTCC
>NW_008238834.1:5745342-5762177 GCF_000691975.1 Corvus brachyrhynchos
AGAAGGCTGGGACTGGGTTTGTGATTGTTTGCTGTTACTGCCAGAGTTATTGCTGTTTGTTTGACTGGTTATACACATATAGATATATAATAGTAAAGAACTGTTATTCCTATTTCCCACATCTTTGCCTCAAAGCCCCTTGATTTCAAAATTATAATAACTCGGAGGGAAAGGGGGTCGCATCTGCCGTTCCAAGGGGGGCTCCTGCCTTCCTTAGCAGACACCTGTCTTTCAAACCAAGACAAGCATGAAAAATCTTACTGTTCCTCTCCAAAATGATCTTGTGGGAAAGACTTGTGGAACTTGAAGGATCCAAACCCCTCACTTCCAGATTGTACTACAAAGCAGTGAGAATATGACTTGGCCTTCACAGAGATGTGCAAGCTAAATGGCATTTAATTTATGCTCCTAACATCTCAGTTCTGAGTGGATTGAGAATTTATAATTTAGCTCATACTTTTAAACCACAATTAATTTGTGGGAGCAGTTGGAGTTTGTGGACAATTTTTGCTTCCTTATTATTTTGCAAAAAATATTAAATAGGAGTTAATCAGTTAATCACACCCTCTGATCTTTTCTTCAGTGATTTCACATTTCTTTTCAAGTGTAGTCGGGTATGCAGTTGGGAAAAGATCTGTAGGACACCAGTGTTGTTCTGGTGGTTGATCTTTTACTGGCAAGTGGTGAGATTTTCCTGCTCAGAGGATACACCTGCCTATGCAAAAAAATCTGTGTTAAAGGATCTTGGTGTGAAATTAACAAGGATTCATTACCTTTTTTTTTTGTAGATTATATAGCGATAATGCAAGAAATAAAACTTCAAGAAGGCATAAGATGAAAGCCAAGATCTTAAATATGTGGCCTTAGTCCAACTTGTGGAACAATGAACAGATCCAGTTGTCTTCTGAAGCTTTTAAAATTAAGTAATTTATTTATACGCTTAAACACGAATTTGATGTAAGCTTTAAGCTTCTGTTATAGAAATTTGCCATAGAATCCAATTCAAGAGGCAATTTAACTTTATTAATGTGGGAGGAAATGTGAGCATAATGTGAGCTATTTTTTAAAAAAACCTGCTATTGCAAGAAAGTGCCTTACACCTATCTGGAATGCCATTATTAGCAAACTAAATAATTTATCACTTCCAATTTACAAGAAATTAGCCCTGCCTAAAACTAAAACCAGAAGCCATTTAAAAAATAATAATTCAAAAATTTATTTCGGGTTCCTAATTTGAGGAACGGTAGGAGTGTCCCAATGTGTGGTTCAGAGAGCAATATTTTAAAACCAGAACCAACTTTTCCTGTCTATAAAAGCAGGTGACTGTGCTTTGCTGCTACCTTATGGGCACCCTTACATGTGTTTTAACTCAATTTTCACAAGTGGATAAAAGTGGGAAATTGTGAAATGGAAATCTCTGTGCTTCACCTTTTTAATGCTATTAGAGACATCCTCTACTATTCAAACATTACCATTAATATATAGAATGGAAACAGAGTTAACACATTTTATCTTTGAAATGAACTCTGCATTATTTGAAGTGTATGATTTTTGAATTAAATACTCTTACATTTAACTAACTACAGGTAGTTATGGGATCAGTCTTTAAGCTGTGTTGAGAGAATAGCCTGACTTGGAAAATAGGGGAAATCAGATGCCTTATTATTCATAAATAAATAAATATGGCGAAAGGACAAAGTTTATGGGGCAATCTAAGGTTAATACCTGTCGAGTGAAATTGCACTAAGTAGAACTTATTTTTGGATTCCCTATCTACCTACATAGCTATCCACAGTGCAAAGTCTGTGTTAAATGCTGCTGAGGCTGGCAGTAGTGTTTGCTGTGTCTTTTGTGCTGTGTAAACAAAGGCTCATCACTGAAGACGAAGTCTAACAGTTTTTAATATGTAGTGAGGTATTGGCTCCACTTTAGAAAGAATTATAATTAAAAATTTATGAGGTATTGGAAATGTTTAGAATCTGAATTGCACAGTGAAAAGATATGCAGTGTGTCTCAGTGCCTACATAAATATTATACACATGATGGATGGATCGTCAGGCTGTATTTACTAAGGTGACTGTTTCTGTGTAAATTCCAGCGCTAATTAGAGGTTTGTTTTGGAGAACAAGACACAAAGCCAATCAGTTTGATGAGCTGAGAGATTAGGAGCTGAGCTTTCTAGCTGTCTTTGACTTCAATCAAGAAATGCTTGTGTTTAAACAAATGAAAACATTATCAAACTTTAGTCAATGATGATTTTAAGTGACACTGCAGTGCTGGATTTACTGTTCCTGGATTCCTCCCTGCATATTTCTGGTGGCCTGCAGGGAGCAAGCAAAGGTAGTGTCCTGTGAGAGGTAATTAAAATTCTTCCCCATCTGCAAAAACTTTCTTCTTTTTCCCCTTTCCCTTCCACTGCTCTGCAGCCCAAGGCAACCCCACCACAGGTACTCTCAGGAATGTGCAAATATCTGGTATGAGACTCCATCAGCCTGGAGATAATGTTTGTATATCTCATCTTGAGCTGCCCACAAAGCCATCGTTGTCTCTTTTTTTTTTTTTTTTAGCTTTCCTCATGTGTAAAAGCAAGGAGAAAACCCCTGACAGGTATCTCATGCAGAGTAAAATGAAGCAATTTTTTTCTTTTCTTTTTTTTTCCCCTTAGAGTATTTTGTAAATGATATAGAGGAACATGAAAAAAATACCTATTACTGCTGTAGGATTGTTGATAAAATATCAAGAACTACAGCAGATTGGAAGTTGTTCTGACAAAGACTGACCAAATACAAGCCAACTATAAAATAAACATAGGTAAGCATATAGAGTTTATACTGTGATTTTGGGGGAACACTTTTTATTATAACATTTCCAAATTACTCTATGATCTCTGTAAGCTGATGACACAAACAACATGTAAGACTGAATTAATTGGCATGGCAATGAAGCCACAAATTCAAGACCCTAGAGGAAAAAACCCCAAACTTTAAATCCCAAACCAACAACACACAGGCTAAAAACTTTCCAGAGGGGTTGGGGTTTTTTCACAGAATCATAGAATCATCCAATTGTTAAGGCTGGAAAAGACCTTTAAGATCACCAATCATCAACCTAGCACCATGTTCACCATTGAGCCATGTCTCAAATGCCATATCCACAAGTTTTTTGAAAACTTTCAGGGATGGTGGCTCCATCCCTTCCCTGGGCAGTCTGTTCTGATGCTTTACAACACATTCCATGGAAAAAAAAAATCTTGATAACTAAACCTCCCTTGGCACAACTTGAGCCCATTTCTTCTCGTCCTGTCACTTGTTACCTGAGAAATGAGACTGACCCCACCTCACTGCAGCCTCCTTTCAGGTAGCTGTAGAGTGATAAGGTTCCCCCAAGCCTCCTTTTCTTTCAGGCTAAAGAACCCCAGCACCTACAGCTGCTCCTCATAGAATTTGTGCTCCAGACCCTTTACAAGTTCCCTTGCCCTTCCTTCTCTGGATTTACTCCAGAGCCTCGATGTCTTTCTTGTGGTGGGATCCCAGAAGAGAACACATATATCTTTTTGCTTCATGGGGAAATCAGATGGCTTATTAATTCTTAAATGAATAAATATGGGCAAAAGGACAAAGTTTATGGGGCAGTCTTATTTTAAGTATTGAAGCTTTTGCACTGGCTCAATTTTCAGACACTGATAAGTTGTTTGTGACGAGGCTGTGCCTTGGTGCATTGTATTCTTACAGGGTTCTTAATCAAATTTTTAGTACTAATACAAAAATACATGTATTTTAAAAGTAGAGAACTACTTAAAACACATTAAAGATTAAATGCTTGTAATATACCATAAATATTTAAACCAAGAAATATAAACTACTGTTAATCAATTTAATATAGTTTCACTGTCCAGACCTGCGAAAATCTTGCTACATAGCAAAAGCTTCAGTAAGCTCCAAGTGTTCCTGATTTTATTCTGCAGCACTTAAGGCAGCCACAGGATGGCACTGTAAAACTGCAAGTCAAAACCTCGAACTCCTTTCCTGCTAACACCCACTTCAACGTGCTAATTGACATCAGTGCAACCAGTAGTCACAAGGCAGATTCCACCAGCTTACTCTTTAATGGTAATTTTTTTTTTTTTTCCCCACACCTTTCCCAAAGCATATCAGCAACCCCACGTTCAGGTTCTTGCGGACCCTGCTGCAGGCAGGGACTTGGAACTGGTGGCATCTAAAGAGTGGCTGGCCAGGTCTGGATGCTTCAGGCAGGCAAAACAGCCACTATGATGGAAAAAAATTATGAGACAGGCTGTCTGTAGGGGAGTTTTTCTACTCTTGAGCAGTTTAACATTAGCTTATTTCATAAAGCATGGAGCTTATTTACTCATTTTACATATTTATTCATTTATTTTTCACCACCTGATGTAACTTATCAGGTGTGTGAGTGTCCTCATCATGCATATGAGTGCCCAAAGATTGACAGTATCAGGCTTATTTCACACACTGTTCCCTGATATATTTCTACAAGAAGCAGAGTCCAGAGAAGGTTGCAAAAGTGTGAATGGGAGAGGGGTGTAGGTGCTGGAGCTGATGTGCAAGGTTGAAAATTATTTTGAGTACAATGGCTGCCTCTTGGCTGTAGCATTTCACTACATTTAAGGGCATGTTTTCTATCTTTTGCTTTGTTTAAATGCCACATTACCCTCATCCCTTTGAAAAATAACTTCCATGGAGCCATTTGTTCCTTAAAATTTTCTGATATTGGGCTCCTCCTGAACTACCTTATTTGCATTTGAAAAGTAGGACACCTTCAAAGTTCATGGGTTTAATTGCTTTGCCAAGGTAATGGGTTTAACTTTTATATATTGTATGTAATATGGTGTAATACCGACGAAATAATAAATTCCACATCCCATCCTGAAGCAAATCTCTCATTAAAGTCAGTTTGAACTTTACCACAAAAAAACCCTAAAATTGAATAACTGAGCCTGGAATTTGGAATTACCATATGCCAGACTTGCAGCAGCGACTGCAGCAAAGCCAACGAAATCCAAAGAATTTGCTTGAGATCAAATCTTTTGCTAGCAGTAAATAATTAATAGGCAATTGTTACTGAAAAACTATATATTATCTAGGGAAGCTAATAGTTGTTCAGTTTAAATTCTTTTTTTTCCCCTCTAATACATATTTTAAAACACTTGTCTTTAAAATAAAGTTAATTTTTGTGTCCATGTGAATCGGCTACACATTGTGACAGAGCCTTTCCAAGAATATCTGAAACATAACAGCTATCATGACAATTTTCAATAAATCATTTCTGGCTGGGAGTCTCAGAGGAAGAGAAACTAAATGATGATTGAATTATCCTTCTATCTCTAAAAGCGATCTTTCTGAATCAGGACTGAGGCACTGTGAGGAAATAGGTTTAGAGCAATAATATTTCTGTTTTCATGATTACCCCGTTCTCTGAAGAGCCAATGTACCAAATTTCTACTTTATAGATGAGATTTCACAGGGCAGAGTTATAATATGGCCAGTGACTCAATGAAGAGATTGGGGTACAGGATAGTGGTAGCGATACACCACCTGAACTCCTCTTGCAGAAGTGCTGGAGGTGCAGTAATGCGCCTGGTTTGGTACCAAAGGCAGTGTGACCTATATACAGGGCACATAAACTGGGAGTTACATGGCTAAACCAAGACTAACACCTCCGAAATAAAAGCTCCGGGTCACAAGTACCCAATGGCTCTGCCCCAGCTTCCAGCTTCCTGACCATGTCTGTGCCACTGGGCAGAGCGTGTCTGCGCTGCCTGCTCTCTCTCTGGCCACGCTTTGCCATCTTCACCTCCAGAGCCAGGGGAGAAAGAGGCATCTATAATCAGGCTGTGTTTTAAAGGCAGGCCAGATGCTGCTTGTGGAGAAGTGTGCCCCTCTCTGTCCAGGGCTGAACACTTTTCAGCCACAGAAAGATGAACGTCTTCTTTCTGAGGCATCTCCAGTTCTGGAAACAACAAAGTAAGCACGTGCCATGGCTTTTTAGCTTTCCCAGAAAAGCTGTGAGGCTATGCTTCCTAGGCAGTCCTAATCCTACGAGAAGATCAAGTAACACAGCCAGAGCCAGTGGTGGGCAATGCTGTAAGCTACCTAGGAATATTAAAGATCTCAGTTTCAAAATCTCTCTGAATAAGAGATATTCTGACAAAATGCCACAATATTATAAGAGACTTCAAATCTTATTTTTTGTCATCTGAATACAAGCACAATTTGAGTATCTTTTCCTGTAAGCAAACAATATTTCAGTAGTTTAATCACATCATCAGCTGAGACAATCTATCCTGAATTGTACATATAGTTTGATATATTTAAGCATCTATTCTTATATAATTGATGAAGTATTTCAATGACTCCTTTACACTCTACTAGGATGCTCAGTGGTTTAGAGAGAAGAAATCTCACGAAGGAATCTTGCAATCACAAGCCTTACAGAAGGCCTGGCTCCTATACTCCAGTGTCCCCTGCATGTTCCTTGAAAGTCTTTGAATTAATACCTTAAATATTTATACAGCTATTTGTTTTCCTAGCTTCTGTCAGGAACTAATGGGCTTTCCATTAATAAATTATACGATGTACACTTAATAACTTCAGCACTGTGTGCAAATCTCTGTTCAATGAAGATCTGGAGACTTGAGCAGATGTGTCTTATGTTACGTGTCTTACCTGCCACAACGACTGCACAAATTCAATAGATGTTGTACAGTTACTTGCCACTAAAATGCCAATTAAGAGTTTGAATTAAAGGAGATTAGCTGTTCAGGCATAGTTTTCCATTAATCAGTAGACAGAGCTCTTTCTAACTTCAGAAATAAGGAAGGGATGCAGAGACGTGATTGCAAGAGTCTGTAAGAAAGCCCCCCCATTTTTGACTTTGAGATGTGTGAATGCTTAAGATGCAAAGCCAGAGGGTCACATTCCAGCTAAAAACTAACAGGTGTGACTTCCAAAATAAACAGCATTGACTGACATTGATTCTGAATTTGGCCTGTTGTTTAGAAAATATTTTTGTCTAGTCAATGCCCCAGAATACAAAATAGCTTCACCTAGTCACAATTATCTAAATGCAATAGATTGCGTAAAAAAAGTTATTTTTATATCTACAAAACATACATAGAACATAGTATAATGTTAATATAATTTTAATAATTATGTTGGAAATATATAATATATGTCTATACCATATGAAAATAATGGCCACCTGTAAAGAGATAAAGGTTTAGTTAAGTAGGTCCTGCCTTTCATAAACTCACGCTGGCTGGGCCTGATCCCTGGTTGGCCTGTGTATGCCACATGATGCCACTCAAATGTACTGCTCCATGTTTTTCCCTGGCACTGAGGTCAGACTGACAGGCTTGTACTTTTCCAGATCCTCCTTCCAGCCTGTCTTGTAGATGGGCTTACCTCTTGTCAATGGGGACCTCTCCAGAATAGAGGGATTTATATCACGTGTGTTCTTTATGTCTGAAACAAAGCCCATCTCTCAGCACTTGTGTTAGAAGACCCCAAATTGCCTAAATGTCTCAGGAAGTAAGTTTTCATCAGGGGCCACCCTTGCTTTCAGGTCAGCACAGAGCAGGAACTGGAGCTCTGCTGTTTCAAGTGTGGTGATGCCAAAGCTTAAACCTCAGCTGAGCTGTGCGGTGGAAACTGTGCTCCCTGGTGTCTTGAGAAGGATTCGCTATGGAGCACATAAGGAGGAGGCTGGAGTTAGTGCTGCAGTGTCTTGCCTAATTCTATTTTTCTTTCTTTTTTTAAGCTGCAATAGTAAAATTTAATACTTCCTACAAGCTGTACATACTGTAGTGTAAGAAATATAGACTGCATATAGATTTGCACTGCAGTTCCAGCAGCTGGTTAAGAAAAACTGCCTCTGTAGCACTGTTGGTCACTGCTGGTCCATTCTCTGGTAAAAACATCAAAGGTGTTTGCTAGGCTGTCCCAATAAGAGCAAAGTGGGAAAAAAGTTTGCCAGGCTGTGAAATAAGAGAGAGAGACTGTTGGTCTACCACAGCTGATGTTCTCACAAATCAGTGGTGCACAGATGTGCTTACTACATAGAAATAGAATCTCACAAAATCAGTTAACATTTTTGTAGCAGATGTTATATGCTGCACATGTCAACTCAAGATGACAGTCTCCTTAAATGCTTTCAGTGATTGCCTGGATAGTTCAATAAGTTATCTGGATACCACTTCTGCAAGGATATGTTATGGCCTTATACTGCTGCTAATGGAGAATCCACCATAATTTATGATTTCTACCTTTACAGCATCTTTTTTCTTTCAAAGCACTTCTTTGAAAACTAATAAAGCATGTAAGCATTATAGTAATAGCTAAGATTTGTTTATGAGATTTGCAGGGTACAGTTTGAGTTGACACAAATAACGTCTGTAACTAGACAATTATTGACCTTCCCAGGAGATTGATCCAGCAGCAATTATCAATATTTAGACAACACGCCATGTCCAGTGCTTTCCATTTTACCTGTGTCCATATCTGTACACATTGTTTTCCTAATTAGAAACAGAACAAGTTCTTGTGGCATTTGAGTCTTTCTGTATGAGGCCTGGCTGGTGCACACTCCTTTCAGCCCTGTCTTCAGCACCAAGTGCCTCAGAGGAAGGAAATGTACATCAAATTGGCAGCTCCTTAGGTTGTCCTCCAGCTTACAGTTTCCTAATCCTCAGCACCCACAGCCTGGCTCAGTCCCTGGGGCCTGAGATGTATTCTAGAGGCTTTGATAAGAACCAACAGGTGAAATCTTTCCCCCAAAAAATCTATATAATTCTCAAATCTGTTTGTTGCTTACCCAAATCTGTGCCCCCTTTTTTGCCGCACTTACCTGTGCTCTTTTTTCTTCCTGCACTTCTCACAGGGTTAGCAATTTACAGCAGTTTTGAGCAGCAAATCCCAAATCTCCCTGTTTAAATGCTGATTCAGAGTAATTATTGCTCTTGTGTGAGTGTAATTTAAGGGATAATCATGCATCTTGCTGCTGCTTACATTCACCTTTTCCCTCTTGTTTAGGAAGAAGCCTTGTTCAGCACAAACATTCATACAACTCATATAGGAGAGGGCATATCCTTGACTTATCATCATCTGTGATTCTTTTCACTTGACAGGTTGAAAAATGTGTACACATATTTTCTCTGATGGTTCCGTTATCACTGTGGGCCTTCCTGAAGCTAAATCTGCTCAACCATTCAATTTTGATTCTGGAAGCAATGTTAAGGCCATTAGCTGTGTCCACATAAGGATGCTGTTATAAAACTTGACATGCTTATTAATCATAAATTCAGTAGACATTCTGCTTCAGTCTTTCTGGGGTCTGCTTATGCTTCATTTATGATGTAAAGTGGGGGTTTAGGGGGAAGGTGGTGTATTTTTAGATCAGTATTTATGTCAGGTAGCAGACAGTGTTTGGTATTTCCATATCGCTTTCCACCCAAGGAAATGCACTTAGCTCTTTCCCACTTGCACATAGTTTGCTCCAGAGTGAGAGAGTGAAAAAGTACAGTTAGAGAAGTTCAAGAACAGGTGGCTGCAGACAAATGTTTGCTCTGCCTTATCAGTGGGGGACTAGCACCATTCCTTTTCCCCCATATATTACCATTTATTATTTCTGTATCATGATACCATCATTTAAGGGGGAGGTAAAACCATCGTATTAGAATCACTTTTCTTGCTGCTCAATTCCACTAGTGGCTTTTAAAGTGAAGCTGCCAAAATCTATATTCCTGAAATGTTACTTGTCTAAACCCATTGAACACCAGTGGTTTCCAGACTGCTGGTTAAATACATCTGAGAACAATAATTTTTGGAATGCCAAACTGACTGAATTAAGACATTTGTAACATATTGTATATTCAGCCTGGGCTCATGAAATGGCTTAGCAAAGATCATTAGCCTTGGAAAACTAGAATGCATTTCCATGGAAGAGGGAAGGAAATAGACTGTAACCTTCTGCTAGCATCTGCCAGCATATTGCTCTGAGCCCACCAGCCCAGGTCATGTCTGCACTCAGCCCTGGCTAAAGATAAGATTTCTTGTCATCTGCAAATCTGTTATAATTGCACTTTCCTCTAATTGCCTACATTTGTTCAAATCTAGTAAACTAAAAGTGAAATGCAGTGAGGCAGAAAATGTGGAGATCAGCACCAAAGATAATATGAATGCAGTGGCCTGTGAACCAAGGCTCCTGAATTTTGCGCATGTAGGGGAGTTGAAGACAGCAGAAGAAGAGGTCAGATTTAAGACCACAATATGGGAAGGGACAATATGGGTCACCATGTCTAGTCTCCAATCTCACAGGCAACCATATCATAGAATTACTTTCATCAGTTTTTTGAGCTCTGCGTGTAGTAATGACCAATGCACAGGCTGACACTGTTGTTTCAAACCCTCTGCAAATATTGCTTGTCATCTTCCCTGGTCCAGGAAGATATGATTAAAAATAAAATACCTCAGCTTCTTACCCTGCTCACCCCAATCCAACTTCCTATTTTAATTCATTTCTAAATGCCATTTGCAATCCTTTTGAGCCACACATCATTTTCCACCTTTTTGAAAAAGCTTACCTTGTTGTTAGCCGACCTGGCCACATATCAGAGCATCAGTGCTCCCCTTCCACTTACCTGCACGGCTGCCGAATGTGCTGTCATTCCACCTCAGGTGGAATCATTAACTACAAGATCCTGTCTTCTCACAGTCCAGAAAGTGCTGAAACCCTGTGGCTGTACACCACAATTAATCTCTTCTGATGTTCAGGTACAGAACAGATTCGTGTTTGATTCTCTATTGGGAAGTTGCTCATTAGAGGTTGTAAAATAAGAGAGGACAATTATGGGTGGGCCTTTCTTTTCCTTTTTCCTTTTGCCTGTACTTGGGCTTGAAGATCATATTTTTCGCTTTGATTTGCTCTGTTTTATTACTTTTAAGGTAGTTTTTTTATGCAAGTTGCTTTTCATGTGCTTTTTTCTCCTACTGAGCTATATCTTCTGCCTCCAGGCTGTGCTCTGTGTGATGTCCTCAGCTCCCCTTACCTGCAACTTGGCTCAGATCTCACCAGCTTTTGTTTGACCATACAGTGACCTGTATTATTTCATAACATTTTAAATATCACTGTCATACTAATAATGCCTAGATGTATTGCTTTACTGATTGCTTCAGAAATTTTATGTGTTCACTAAAGCCCTTTGAGCTAAGCATTCAATATGTTTCCTTAAATTAGAGCTTGGAAATTTAAAAGTCAAGCTATTAATTGTTGGCATTGAGTCTTCAAATGTCTAGAGGGATGTCTGCTCTTTCATTTGATAATGTCTCCGAAAAATCCCAAACTGAGACACCGGTATGTGTTTTAGGGAGTTTTAATTAGATTCTCTCATCATTTATCAGGCATATGAAGGTAAATGCAGAGTTTCTTCTTATATCAGTAAAATTTGTGTAAGAATTATGGATATGGGATTAAGGCTCCACAACAGCTTTGATTGAATTATTTCCTAAGTTCTTTTTTGCAATCATTTTTGTAATGGACTCTGGATGGAAATACCTAAACCCCTTCATACTGGGTCCCATTGATTTGCACTACTGATTTACCAAATTTCGTGAGGACTGAGATAAAAAGGACTTGTGCTTTCAACTGGAGAAGCATGCATTTATTTTATACACTAAATCAGGCACAAAGACCTGGATCACTTAGTGTTTCATAATATTTCTGAAGTAAGTTTTCAACTTCCCTCTGGCTTTTTCCAGCATTTTCAGATACACCTAAACGATTAGAATAAAAATGAGAGATATTGGTACAGCCGCAATGAATTATGCAATAGATAACGTTGAGTCATCTGGTCTTTATTGTGGCATACAAACTCTCATGGAGCCAAAACAGAGGCACATTGACATTGACTATGGATTGGAGAGAATTGCTGATTCTAAAAATTCTGTTAAAATCAGCATGTTGGCAGATTGAGCAAGGAGAATCTTAAAGACTGTTACTAGATAATGCTGAACGGATGGTCTTGCTTAAGTCCCATCTGTCTCTGAACTACAGGTACCTCAAGTAGGACCCCATGGAAATTCCTCTCTCCTCTTGGGACCCTAAGGGTTTTCTCTGCCTTTTTTTTCCAGAACAGAGGTTGGACTCAGATTCCTGAAATCTAGGCAACTACAACAACCCGTTAAACTTAGAATACTAAAACAGTCTTTGGAGGAGGAACTGGGAGTTTTGCCAGCAGCCCATAGAGTCATGCTTATTTTTGGACTCTCCACACACGTGGATGTTTAAGAAAACCCTGCTAATCTGAGCAACAGCTTTACAAGGGGTGGGGATATTCCCGTCATTCCAGAGTGACATGTAACCCCTGGGCACAAGATGCTTCAGAAAGCTGGGCATTGTACACCACAGGCAGCTGGACTGAATCTGTTCCAGGCACTGAAATAAGTCTGGAAGGACTTGAGGCGGGAAGGAAGGCGGGAAGGAAGGCAGGAAGGAAGGCAGGAAGGAAGGAAGGAAGGCAGGAAGGCAGCAAGGAAGGAAGGAAGGAAGGAAGGCCGGCCAACCGTGTAGGCATGTGATGGACACTTACATGATCTAACTGCTTCTGTGAGACAGGCCAAGAAACATGTCTTAATGTATCAGATTAGATTTAGACAAGGAACTATCAGGCTGTCTCTTCTACTTTCCAAGAATTTCTCTTTTCTTATTACATATCCAAAATGTAGGAAAATGACCTTCAAGAGCTCTGTGGAAAAGAGTACCTGTGGCAGAGGGCATGTGGCAGCAGTTATAGTAAAAGTACTTCGTCCAATTTGGACAATCTGCTCCAAATTTTTTTTCAAATTTATTCAGAAAGCCACAGCCTTTGAGCAGCATTTAGCAAACATCCATATTGCTACCAGACAGGTACAGGCTATTTTACAGAAATTTATGAATGTAGATGTGACTGCTCACAAATGTAGTGATGAAAAATAGAGCGGTGTATGCTTTCTATATTGCAATGCTATCCTCCATGTAATGACTTCAGATACATTTGTAACTGGTGTCAAATCTGTCACCACACTAGCCATAAGAGGAGGAGAAGGCTGAGTCATGAACACTGTGTGCAGATGGCTAAATAAAGCAGGGCAGAGCCCTCTGTGCAGTCCTGCAGGATGGTGGTGAGCCCTAGGGCACATCTGTGTGCTACACACCCCTTTTCCTGCAGAGTGGGCAAGCACCTACAGGAAGCAAGTTTTGATGCTGCCAGGGAGAACTGTCATGGGCACCAGGTGAAACAGGGCCCCAGAGAACATGGATGATGGCACAGTGTAGGATCACAGGTTGCCTCTGTTTATACAGACAGACAGACCAGCTGTTTGACTTGTGTACACATAGGGAAATTGTGGCAGAAGTAGGAGGTGGCAAACCAGTCATTCATGTATTTTCTGGAATTTCAAAATACTATGGCAAGTTTGCAAAAAAGGAATAAAACTTCCTGTAATCCCATGTCATAGAAGAATTGCTGCTATCCCTGACAATCAGGAGGAAGAGCCTGTCATTTCTAGGCTCGCTTACGCTCACAACCCCAAATCTCTCTTTTATATTTTTATACTATGTTCAGTTCAAGCTTGTCTTCTGTCAAGAGGCCTGCAGAAAAATGAGCCCCTGCACAGGCAGTCATTCACCTCAAGGTCCAATTCTTCATGGGTCAGGCAATCCAGCAGCTCCACATGGGACCTTAATGAAACATTCCAAGAAAGCTCCAGGGACAAACAGTCATTAAAAGCTGTTAACAGCACCATAATTAAAAACAAATTAACAGGAAATCCGAAATTGCCTTAAGAATTGTTTCTGTCTTGTGTCACATCTCATAAATCTCAAATTACCATTGAAATTTGACTTAATATTTCAGAATAGCTGCAAGATCAACAAACCACTACAAAGTAGTTAAAACCCTACAAAATTTGCTTCCTTAGTACTACAACTAGAGGACTTCTCTGGCAGTCTGAATGGCACTGATACTTTTAAAACCCTTTATTTACTTCAGAGGAAAGAAATAGCAAAAGCAAAAACGGTTCAATAGCTGCAGCTGTATTTGTAATGAATATTTCTCCAGCATGACTGTTGTTTTCTGCTGAACTTGGAACAAGTTAACCCTTTTTAGCCAAATCATCCTTCCTGTCACAGGAATGGTTAGGTAGTTTCTGCATCCTCATTTAAACAGGTATTTATTATGACCTAGGTAATGAATGAAATGAAAATTTCTTCCAAAAGAGTGTGGGTTGAATTTCCCAGCATTTTAGAAATGGTTATGCTTAAAGATTTAAAGAGGTTGAATCTTTAAGCATAACCATTTTAGAAATGGTTATGCTTAAAGATTTAAAGAATTTCTTCTTATATTAATACATTTGTAAAGTTATTGAGACAGAGGAACTATATAAGGTTTTTCCTCCATACAGAACACAAAACTTGTTTCAAAATCAATTATGAACCTATATGTATATGATAATGAAACTATAGGTATCTATTGTAAGCTCAGTAATTTAAAAGACAATGACAGGATTGGTTTTGCAGCAAAAACAAAATTTAAACTCAGTGTGTCAAGATAGCTATGGTTTCATAAAAGGCCTGATGGTATCAGATATTTCATTAAAAGCTCACATCGTATGGAAAAGTAATTATGTGATGATCTCAACTTTGACTTAAAACCAATGCAATTGGTTTTATGGCAAGTCCTACCTGGATGCAGAAAAAAGCTAGAAAATGTTTCCCAAGTGCATTTTGCAGACTCAAAACCTGAAGACAAATAAAAGATCCCAAAGATAATAGACTTTAAAATTCCAGGTCTTTTGTGAAATCATCTTCAGGTTTTTTTAGGGCTGACAATCCTGATTCCTTAAGAAAAAAAAAAAAAATCTAATAATTTGCATTGTCAAAGAATGTCAGAAAATACAGCTTGTCATTTTTGTCAGCTTATCAGTTTTTTATCATTGTTAATAGTGCAGTTTCTTTGATTATATTGGTTAGACTACAAAGTTGTTACAACAAGCTTTGGGTTATTTTTTTCCCTTGCATGCTAACATTTTCTTTTAATCTACAAAGTACACTGTGTCATGTAAAGCCCACCAATCTGGGCTTCCAAACCTGCATGTACAAAATTCTGCTTTCTGTCAGGCTGTGTGGACACAGGTCAGTGCTGCCTAAGAGCATTCCAAAGGAATGGATTCATCCTCACAGCCCAGCGCAGCATGGGCCAGGGTAGGGCAGCAGGCAGCACAGAAAAAAGGCAACGGAGAAGAGTTTGAACAAAGCCAGTCCAGGACACCAAGAGACAAGGGACTATTTTCGTACAGAATTTTAGTTCCTGAGATGTCCAGATGAGGCCACTGTGGTTTTATTATCTCGATTTCAGGAAAAAAATTAATTTGGTTACCTCAGATTTTCCCATCTCCACAACTGCAAGCATGCTCAATAGCCTGTTTTTCTGTTGGAGAACAAAGAATAGGAAATGGTTTGTCTTTTTTTTTTATTTCATGCAGAGGTTATGATACTCACAGAGGCAGGAAGGGAACTGGACAATGAGAGCTGCAGATGTGGAATTTCTTTTTTAAATCCCCTTTGCTGCTGCTTGATGTCTGGCAGGCAGTGGAGATACAGCAGCGCAATAGCAGGAGATGCTGTGAGGCTGAAGCAGAGCAAGAATTTTTCTTTGATAGAGATCCCCTGGTGAAGCTTTCCAGCAACAGCCCAGCCCAGACTCTGCTGGGCTGTATCACAGGCTTAGTTTCAAATGGACAGTGTGATGCAAAGCCAGGGCAGGGTACAGAGCACTTTGGCTGAGTCACGCTGTTAGGAAACGAGGATTTCTGTGGTGAGAAGCCACAGTAGGCACTGCCAAGTCCCCAGGCAGTGAACTCCAGTGTGTTTTGGAGATGGGAACAACGTTCTCATCCAAAAATATCTGGCCAGCCATGGGGGGAGGCAGTGGCTACAGGGAGACTGTGCTTCCTTTGTGTTCTGTTTTCATTTGTTACTAAAAGTGACCTGTGGAAGAAAGAGCTCTGAAGTGACCATGGGGCCATGGTCACAGGTGGGAGCCCAGCCACAGGGAGCAAAGCCAGTCTCTGGCAGATTCTGGCAGATTCTCTGAGGCAGATTCCTCATTTCAGCAGTGAGACTAAAAGAAAGGAAACGCCTAATTTTACACATGCTCTCCAAAAAGCCTTTTTCTTCCCTTTGCGTTTGCCCCACAGAAGCAAAATGCCATGTTCAAATCCATGGATGCTCTCTGAGAATAACTGCATTTTTAACAGCAGCTGGGCAGACAACCCAAAGGCAGAGCTCATGAGAGGCTCATGCTTTCTCTCCTCCACTGGCTTGGAATGAAGGGCCACATTTTAGGGCCCCATCATGCAAGGCCCAGTCTTGCCCAAGCCACTGGGTTTCCTCTTCCCCCTGAGCATCTCCTCTCCCATTCTGGGCAGCGTGTGGGGATGATGGTTAACAAGAACACTGAGTCAGAGCTTACAGCTGTGATGGCAATTTGTATAACATTTGTTTGTAAACTGAGGAATACTGGCAAAAAGTGCGCATGAGGGAGGGATCTGTGACTCACAGGTTGCCAACTCACTCTAACCAGATACAACTGGCCTCAGCCTTTTTCAGGCTCATCCAGGCACTCCAGGGAATGCAATATTTCAGCCCCAGCACAAGTTGGTTTTGTGTCACGCAGCCCTGTTCAAACACGTTTTAACTGCGTAGCTCGCTCAGCTCCCCACTGTCTTGCACTGCTCCCCGTGGTCCTGATTGCTCTCCTGATGTCT
>NW_008238834.1:5762240-5774814 GCF_000691975.1 Corvus brachyrhynchos
GCTCTATGAGGGATCCTGAAGCTCAAAGGAGAGCCCTGACCCAAAGCTCAGAGGAGACTGAGTGGTGCTTGGCAGTAAGAAGGGGCGGTGGGGATTGACTCCAAAGTGGTTGCTGGAGTGCTTTGACTTCCAGATGCAGTTTTCTGCATAATCCTTTAGCATCTGAGCTAACACAAGGTTTTAAGGTGAGGATCTCTGAAATGAGATGGTAAGGGAGGGTATACTCATCACCAAATCTCTCCGAAGGCAACAACACACCTTCATCACCATTGATTCAATGGAGAGGAAAAGTCCTGAAAGTCTTGTACTATTTGTTGCAATTTTCAACTAGTTTAGATGATACCTGGAGCTTTTGCAAATCCTTTTTATGGTCCCTTTGAGTTTAAACTCCCTGCGTATGTACTCCTGTAGCAATACAATTTCCTTTCACCAGCAGAGCTCACTTCAGCTGTTGTTGGGTATTATTATACCTCACTGCTTCTTTCTTCTTCCATCAGCCCCTCTATATTGGATCTAAATGTCACTTACAGTTCAAGCTATTTGACTGCTCATCTCCCTGTACCCCAGAATAGCCCAGGAAGACATGAAAGTTCACAGGGGAAGGGACATCAAGAGGCTCCATTTTCTAGAGCACAAAAGAATCAGACCCCAAGAATCTGGTTAATAGATGTGAAAGTATCACAGGACGTTTAGGGCAGAGTAATTTGGTTAGAACTGTGTGATATGACTGCTCACACTTGGTGCCATGTGCAGCAAGAAATCATCCAAGTGGGCACAGATACTACTGCAAAATGTCACTCCTGCAGTGAAGTTGGTACCCTTTCTGAAAAGAGAGAGGCCAATCCTCACCACAAAGGAGATATAAAAGCTAAAACTTATTGTGAACATTATTTTTTTAACTAAGCAGAAAACAAGGACTGACATAAAAAGTCTTTATCAGTATTTTTGCAGCATACAAAATTTTCTGGTAGACTGGTAACTACTTCAGAGAAATCAGGAACCAAAATAAAAGTGATTATGAAAACATCCTTCAAATCTGAGTTGAAATGACAGCTTCTTTGCTTGTTTTCTTCTTTAGCTTGTTTGTTTGGTTTTTTTTAACTCACTCATGCTAATTGTCCTGCAGCCGTGATATGTACCAGATAGCCAAGAAAGCTGACATAGTGAAGTTATATACAGCATCCTTGTGACCTTTTTGCAGTGAAGATACATATCTGTCCAATAAAGCCCAGGCCAAATGACAGTGACAGCTGTCTTGTGGCATTCAGTTTGAATTGAACAGGTTTGCTCACAAGTCAGGAGCAAGTGTTTCATTACAGACTGTGCACCAAGATCAACATAAGCCCCCAAAAGTGAAACTTTCCCTCAGCAGCTGTGGAAACTGTTCCGGTGGACTGAGATGCACTTCACAGGCTCCTCCTTGTCTCCTTGCTTTGACTTTCCCACCTCCTGCAGGCTGTCATCCTCTGTTGGCATTTGCATATTGCAAGGGAATAAAATCTCAGTTCTCTCAGGAGTGAATCAGAGTGTTATGGGAACTGAGCACTCCAAGAACGAGGAGCGAAGGAGCATGGTTTTCCTTAGGAAAGGCCCAAAGCTGCCTGCATGGGAAGATGCCCTTCTCGCAGGGAGAGAGCCCAAGTCACTGCTGAAACGGGGATTGCGTTATGTCAGCTTGAGCCTCATAATGAAAGGGATGACCAGCACACCTGACTTCTTGTGGGGACTGCACGAGGTGCAGAAGCTGAACCTTTCACGCAACCAGCTGGTGGTGATTCCTCCTTCGCTGGGGAAGCTGGACAGGCTGGTAGTGCTGAACTTGGGTGGCAACTGCCTCAAGTGTCTGCCTAAGGAGATCGGGCTGCTGAGGAACCTGAAGGTCTTGTTTGTCAATATGAATTGCCTGAAAGAAGTGCCAGCAGAGCTCAGCTTGTGCAGGAAGCTGGAGGTTCTGAGCCTCTCACACAACTGCATCTCACAACTGCCTTTGAGCTTCACCGACCTGACAAGTTTGAGGAAACTGAACCTCAGTAACAACCGCTTTGTGCAAATTCCTCTCTGCATTTTCGCCCTGAGAAGCTTAGACTTCTTGCACCTAGGGTCCAACAAGCTGGAAAACATCGCAGAGAGTATCCAGTATCTGGTCAATCTGCAAATCTTTATTGTAGAAAATAACAACATACGCAGTCTGCCACGGTCTCTGTGCTATGTCAGCACCTTGGAGCTGCTGAACGTTGATTACAATGCCATCCAGAGCCTCCCAGAGGACCTGTACCTGCTGCGCCGGCTGCGCCGCATTGCCTGGAACCCGATGGACAAAGGCCTCCACATCGCCCACAACCCCTTGTCCCGGCCCCTGCCTGAGGTTGTTGAGGGGGGGCTGGACGTCCTCTTCAACTACCTCAGGGACAAAAAGGAGCACAACTGAGCTTCTGCTGAGCTTGGGATTAAGCCTGTCATCAAGACTCAATCACATCAGAGAGCTTTCCTGCACAGGCATTTCCACTTCATAATGCTTGGATTTTGAAGGCTGTGGATGGCTTTAGTAACAGTTGGAGGAAAGCAAGTAAAGTACAATGGTCTTGATTAAGTGTGTGAAGAGCAAACTTTCTAAAAATAGCTACCTCTGTAACCTTCACTGTTGTGATACTTGGGGGTTTTTTTAGAAGAAAACACAACAACAAACTTGTGATAAAATATTTGCTCTTCATTTGACAGAAACAAGTTAAATCAGACTGCTGGATGTGCAGAAATGTGTATTTGACAGCTATTAGGTTGGAGAAATATTAATATAAATTAGACTTTCTCTCTGTGATTGCCGTTGCATTTCTACTCCTGCTCACTTCTTCATACACAGGTAAACCATGACATAAACAAACACTGCTATCTAAGTGAATCTCAAGGAAAATGTTTGCTTTGGGCAGTGAATATATCCTGAGCTATATTAGCTCACAGACAGTATATTACTGGCCAGTTCAATACCACTTGTTGTTTACCACACAGCTGTGCTCTGGCTTGTATAAATTACGGGTAGAGATTGCCAGTGATGAGGCAATTTCCCAGTTCTTTGGAAGTAGATCCCAAACTTCCCCAGAGCTCCTCGTACCCCTGGTGAGACAAGCAACCCTTCCCTGGAGCCTCCTAGGATGCTGACAGCAGTGCATCACAGCCGGGAGCAGCATCTGCACAAAGCAGAGAAAGGACTGTGGCTTCTTCCCTCACACAAAGGATGGAGTTGCTCATTGTTACATGTACAACTGCTCTCCATTCCCTTTCCCATATCCCTGCAATCCAAGCTATGGAGTAACTTTACTCAGGAGGCAGTACATCTCCTAAAGTTGAAATATTTCCTTCAGGAAAAGCAGCATCAACCCAGTCATCACCTTAAGTAAGAGCTTCAAAAACAAATAGTTATTTCTGGGATTTTCGGTATCAGCCAGCAGCATAAAAGTCAAGTCTTATGAGGTTTCTCATATTGATCTTCTGTGAATGTCCTTCATCAAAGTTTTATCTGGTAATAAAGAGGCAGTATGAAAGAGCTGTTAACAATTTATGCAACTTGGGTTTCTTGTTCCCTCACACCAGTGTAAAACAGAAGCAGCTCTGTTGAAATCAGTTGAGATAAATACTTGTAATGGCAGTGTAAGAGAGGAATGAGACTGTAATTCTTGAGCTAATTATGAGTATTCAAAGCCATTTTCAAAGTGCTTCCTATGTCAAATTTCAGGAATCAATGATTACTTTCTAAAACATAATTTGTTCAAAATTATAGAAGGCTGTGAAAGACTGATCCTGCTTCTAGTGAAGTTAATGGGCAACCCCTGGCTGAGGGAAAAGCTCCTCAGCAGAGGTAGGAGCAGCCTGATAAAGCAGACAATTATGTAATTCATAGGTACGTGTGAGTAAGGACAGCACCTTTGGGCACACTGACATTATCAGTGTGGTGTTGAATGCTAGCAATGAGGAATTGCTGCTCACAGAATATTCCACCCTGGGTCTGCCTGACCTGATATTTTATTGTGTTGGATTGTTTTGTGTATGATTTATATCTTAACTGAGAATTTCAGTGTTAGGCCTGGAAATCACAGTCTCCAAGTGTGCAGTCAAGGACAGATCTTATGTTTCTAGCAAACATTAAACCTTTTTGAAGGGCATATTTGCTCAAGCATTAAGCAAACAAAGCAAGAAAACAAATATTTTGTGAATTTTTTTACTTAATATATATTTCAAATGCAAAGATATTTTAAGTGTAGCTTTACATGTATTTATTTCACCTATGCAAAATTCCAAGTTTTTAATGAAAAATGCATCTAATAAATTAATATGTGATTCCATTAGCAACAAGGAATAAAGCTGCAATTATTTTTAGAAATACCAACAGATAATTCTTGGAGGGGATTAGGGACAGATTATTAACTTTTCTAAATGCTCATTTCATATCCCTTAGTCTGGCATTCACGTAAACACTGCAATATTGCTTTGCAGGAAAATTAGATGCCTATGGCATTAATCACCTGAAAAGATTTTCCACATGTCAGTATCCAGGATTATATGACACCAGATAGCCTCTGATATGATCTGACCAGGAGAGGTATGCACAGTAATTTACATGGAAGATGTGAGGCTGGACTGCGTGTGTTCATTAGGATACCACTATGAGGGTGAGAAACAGTGAACGATTCAAGAAAATGATCTCCAGACAGAGGATTAAAAGGCAAATTTGACATAATCAAATGCATCTGCGAAAGCAGTTATAATATGAAGTGCAATACCAATAATTTAAAATTAAATTACTCAATTGAATAATAATGACCTTTTACTCAAGCTAATAAACCTTTGTAAGCATATGAAACACATAAAAGTGACTGCCTTTTTAAACAGAATAATAAAATTGATTGAATAAATGGTACTTTAATGTATAATTCAGATTTTACCATTAAGAAAATAATTTCTACTGATCTGCTTTAGTCTTTTTTTCATTCCTCAGCCAAGGCCCTTATAGAGCTTTGTCAGAGATACAGAAAATTATCTCTCATGACTGAAGGTAGTGTTCTGAATTCTTCCTATAAAAAGAAAATATTGTATACCACTGTTATTGTATAGAAATATGCATGAGAGGCAACTAATGACATATGTACTTGCATCTGAGAGGGAGCAAGACAGAAGAAGCAAGCAAGGGCACAGGAGGGAGACAGAATGCATAATGTCACATGCTGGCTCTAGTTCTGAGCAGGGCATTAGAAAAGAATTGGTGGATCTCAGCGTTGTCATCTGATATTAGCTGTGCAGATGACAAGGAAAAAAGGAACTGAAAGGCTGCAGGGCCTGTAGTCATATCTCATAATATATGACAACAGTACCACTTATGTGTATATCAAATGATACAAGTTTAATTTTATAATCTTTCAGAGAACTGTATGCAGAATATTACTCTTGTTTCTGGTAAGCACTGAAGTTTTCTTATCCTAAGCTTCACAGCAGCATAACATTTGATTCATCTACTATTTTTGGTGGTGGTAGTGTTCTTTAAAGGAATGGAAAATGTGGGTTCCACTGGTAGAAAGGATTCTTTTCTGGCATGGTGGCTTTTCTATGGCTGTTGCTCAGGGAGGCTCTCAAGGTGCTTGGAAAAACTCTTGATGTGGACAAAAGAAAAAGCCAAAAACAAGAACAAAGTAGAAAGAATATAGTCAGGGGTCAAGCTGGCTGGAATAAATGTAATACACAATAGGGCTATAGAATTTTCTTCTCAGCTGTCATCAATCCCATTGGTGGTACATTTCGTCAGATCTGGTGAAAAGGTTCCACTTATTTTTATTTTAAATTGAAAAGAAAGATGCATTCTGTGAAAAATTTAAAGTCTAGTCAACAAGCTAAGCCTTTGAAAACTGGAAGGTTTCAGGCTTTTGGCCTAACCAAAGTTAGTGGTTCAACCTTTGACTGAAAGAAAAACATTTTCATCTGAAATATTGCTGTAATACCTGACTGGAAGTTAATGCTGAAATGTATTGTGCCTACTGCTCTGAGGCCACTCGCCAACTCTGGCACATGGGCCAAATTCTTAATGCCACTCGTGACTGGTAAATTCCCAAAATACACTGCCTTGCTCCAGCAGCCCTGTGGGGCACCCATGGGCATGTCACCTGGCCAGGAACACCAGCCCATTACATGAGCAAAGCAGCAAGAACCTACAAAGACCCATTTCAGAGATGTGGAAAATTTCCAAGATGTGGACTGCAGTGGCATTTCAAAACAGAGTTTTGCAGAGTCCAGTTGAAATATCTTGAAATTCAGATTTAAAAGTTTATGATTATTAATCTGGTTGAAAAATGTGTCAACTTCTTTTTACCAACTTGCCAATATTTTCTCCATTCTTTTTTGTTTTCATCAAAATTCCCCTCTTTTTTTGTCAACATAAAGAACAGTTTCTAATCATTTTACTACAAGAATATGCATTCTGCAGTTTAAATTTTTTAGAATATGAATGAATTTATTTCTTATTGTGCTTCAGATAGCTTCAGGAAGCCAGATCTTTCAGTTGGTAATTCTAAATTAGTGAAGGAGGATGAATCTAAAAAATATTACATTGACTCTGGAGAGATTTGGACTTGTCATTTACTTCACTAGGCCAGCACATTACTTGAAAAACATACCACAGCATTTAAGTTCTGCAAGCAGAAAAACCATTGATACTTCAGCTTATTTCTTTAAACAGTGAAAAAACAGAAGCCTCAAAGGTCTTCAGCACATGAGAAATAAACAGAAGTAAAGAAAGAAAGTAAGCAAGAAAGCAAAGAAAATTAACTAATCATCTGGGCATTATGATTTCACCAAATTTCAAGGGCAAATTTGCTTCACAGCCTTCAGACAGCAGCTCTTAAGTGATTCAAGGAGTGTTTCAGGCTGAGTTAAGTATGCATGAAAATAATTGTATAAAAATAACAATATATAATAATACATAAAATATTAAGAAAACATGTATATTATTATGTCACATGTTCTTCTGCCATTCTCACATGTGGGAGCTGAAATCTTGAAATATTTACAGACAAAAGAAAACTTCTGACTCTAGAAGGGCTTGTATTGATATGAGAATATATACTTCTTCCATTTTATATGTGGCAAAAACCAGATTTAATAAATCAGTAAATGTTTAAATGGGAATAAGGCTTTAGATATATCGGTACAGAGGTTGACTTTAATACTCACATATGGAGTAAGTCTGAAATTCCTTTTATAAAATTGCATGATCATTCCTCTGTACAAGTAAGAGGCAGAATAGTAATTATAAAATATGACCCTCCCTCACTGATTCCATGCATTTATCTGCAGTGCAACAAGAGCCAGCCAGCCTTCAAAAACTGCCCCTCAGCACTGCCCAGCAGAACTGATAGCATCCTGCACCAGTACAGCCACCTTTGAAGGTGTTTACTTTGCAGTGTTTAATGACAAAGCCTGAAATTTATAGTCCAATGTATGTGGAGTCACATCATGCATGGCTAAAAAGGTGGTTTCCAGCAAAGCAGGAAATGTATCAACAACTTCAGAAAAGGTCACTGCAAATTATGCTGCCCCATAAAGTGAGCTTACCCAGGCAGAGTGAAAAGAAGACCAAAGGGCAAAGCTTTATGTTTTCCTAGGGCTCAGAGGAGTTTCAGATAGCATAAATTCATTGATGGATAGCCTGCTTTTAATTTCCACTTCCCAGACATTAAAAACCAAAAATTACTCTTTTGATACAACTCTCTGAGGGAAATAAGTATTGCTTCACTTTCTCCAGCCTTTGCATCATTGGTGTGTTCACAGAAGCAATGAATTGCTTTTCTCCTTCTGCAAAGGCAGCTTTGCCGGGTGTGAGTGGGCGTCAAAATGTACACAGGGTCTTATCTCTCACCCTGCAGGGAAGGAGTGCAGGACAGAGGAGCCTGACAGGCTCCACAACCACTGGTGACAGGATGAGTAACCTACCCAAAACTGGTGTCATGCTCACGACACCAGCTTTATGCACTTGCCTTCAAGGTATCAGGCAGCGGTTATTCTCCAGACACTGTTTCCATGGTTGATAGAGAGAGATGGATACAGAGAGCTCCAGGTCATCTGCAGACTAATTTAAGCATGTAAAGTAAGGTCAGTGAAGCTGTAGGGTACCAATGCCTTCCTCTGACTGGCCTTCCTTGCCTCTGCAGCATGTGTGCAGCGGGCACAAAGCACCCTCTCTCAGTATAGTATAACATTCAGATTTGCTGAGATGTGTCAGAGAAACAACACACCTGCAATGCTCTGTGACAGATACTTCTGATGTCAGAAAATCCTTTCTCCCTAGCTATTAAAATGCTCCACCTCAAAACAGGTGTAAGCAGGACACGTACAGAAGAAGTCCCTGTATTTTTAGAAACAGCATTCCAAAATCAGCTAAAAGAAACTACCAAGTGAGTAACAGGAAAATGGTTACAGTAAAAAATTGCTTCTACCTGGAAAACATGGCTATTATCATTATACTTGCCTTGCTTGTTCTTTGTCTTTTCCTTTTTTTTTTTAACATAATGAAAGTCTGTGTGTGTATGAATATAGAGTTTCTGTACTGGCCCATGCATGTATACATACTTTCACTACAGGGAACAACAGAAGCTATTAATAGTTCCTAAATTGTTTGTGTAAATAGAGAAGTCTGTCTGGTATAGAGTAATCTAGTGCCCTGTGAATGGCACTGATAGGAGAGCTGAAGAGTACAGAAGAATAAAACCTTCACTTTGGGAAATTCATTCAACCAAGCATGACTTGGTTAAGGTAATGCCTTTCCACAGCTATTGCTATGCACAAGGGTCCTCTATATCTTTCAGCACACTTACATTCTCTTTCCAGTTTGAAAATAACACTGTGAAGAATGGCATTTGTGTGTTCTGTCTACTTACAAATGAAGCCACAAAAATACTAACTTTGAGTTCAATTCACTAAATGAAATCACCCTAAGCACATGTGTGTATGTTTGGAGGTATTTGGGAGGTTGTTACCATGTTTTGCAATGTAGTATATGAAGAATATGTATGAGCCAACTGAAAAGTAGCATATTCTGCAGCAAATAAAATGCTGGTAATTTAGCATCAAAACAGGACTTAAAACATGTGACAGTTAATCATGTTGCTTTTGAATTACTTACACATCTGTTTTCCTGTGTGTTTTTTACCATTAGACATCAAGAAGTTCTGTGGCATTTTTATCAATCTATGTGGGGATTTAAAATATGGAAGAATTCATATTTGGTCTTTTTTTGAGTGATCAATAATCATGCAAAAAGACATATTCATTTTCTGTCACAAAACATTTGGTAGCTCTCACAGGAAACTATTTAAAATGCATTCTTTATCCCATAAAAGAAGAAAAGAAGTTAAATTCTACAGAGCCTGCTTGTCTGAGAAAAATGTATGTATCTGACACCAAACTGAATGCTTCTGGAGCCTATTTTGGCCTGGATGTGTGTAGGAGGTTCAAATGGAATTTCCACACTCAATTGTCTGGGCTGCTCCTAGAGAGAGTTGATTCAATATTTTACTTAACTTCAGAAAAACTTTAGTAGGTGGTTGTTTGTAAAAAGCTGATGTAGGTCTTTTAACCTTGCCCTTCAACGTCCATATTTTATTTGGATAAGCAAATATAACAGTCTTTACTGTGAGTCTACATAGCCTCTTCTTATACTGTGCAAAAACATAAAGCCAGTATCACGCAGACTTCAGGTACTACATTTTCTAGTCCCACTTGGAGGACCAGAGATTGCTCTGGTCTAAACGATGCCCTGGAGGCTGGGAAACAGAAAGGAAATTATTGCTCTTAGTAAGAACTGGTAAATTTTCAGTTTCACAAAGCTCATATCAGAGGGAGAGTTAATTTATTTATCATTTGGCTCAAAGTTATGAATTTACAGCAGTTAAGATGTTTCATCTTTCTTGGACTGGCATGCAGATATTAGAGTGCATGGGTGAGAAAATTCATCCAGCATGTCCAAATCCTGATAGGGACTAACCTTAGGGGAGAATGTGGAAATTCACTAGAGACTCGGAATTCTTCCTGATGTCTCAGGTGTCCATTAGAGAGGCTATTTAATGTTCTTTAGCAAGGCTAATACGTTGCAAAGCAGTGACATTTCAAGATTTCTCCATGAAGCTAATAGCTTTTCTCAGCAAGTCATTTTCACATTTACATCAATTTAGCACAGTCTAGATTTGGATAAAGACAAGCATCGCTTTTCTCTTGCCAGTGTTGCCAGGGTGATGATCACCAAACTGTCCCAACAGTCCCTGCTCTCTTGTACTCCCCAAACCAGCAGCTGGCTGTTCTGAGGAGGGCTTAGGATTGTGTGCACATTCAACAACAAATGCACAGCAGAAAAGCCCCACGGTTGCCTTGCCACAGTTGATACAAGCAACCAAATATTTTAAAATATCAGATAATTAATAAATACAAGGGGGGCAAAGGAGAAAGGATTACCACTTTAGAGGATGTTGCTAGACGTTTCATCACTGTAGTAAGAAGCCAGGAGAACTGATGTACAGTTTTTTTCTGTACTAGTTATCTGCATTTTCCCATTAATTCTGTTGCCTTTTCCTCTGATTTGTCCTTCATTCTTTTTTGATTATGCTCTCTCTTTCCTATTGCTCCCCACTCTCCTTCCTTTTTTTTTTTTGTTTTCTCTCTTTGTTTCTTATTAATGAGTTTCAACATTTTTAATTAAAGTTGACTGCTTGACTGATGCCAGTTCAACTCTCCTTTTCTGGATTTGGCATCCAAATCAAGTTAATCATTAGTAGACTCCTCTCTTCATTAACTACACAGAGTGATAACAAAAAAAAAAAAAGAGAAAAAGACAAACAACTAGAATAAGTGAAAAATGGAGAACAAACTTCAGGGAGCAGCAACTACTCTGAAGAGCAGAATATACTTTGCACTTAGTGTCATTTTTCTGTGTCCCTGTACCTCCTAAATCCTCAGTTTCCAATATGATTCTAGATGGACATTTATCTTAACCAGCTCCTGAAGGGCTATTGCAATGTTAAAGGTACAGGAAAGAGTCCGTGAACCACCATGAAGAAGTCCTGTCCTCTCCTGACATTCTCCAGAGATCCCTTCCTGTTTCCTGTGAAGCCCCCCCTAAATTCACCGTCTCTGTTACTTTAGAAGTGAGGAATTTTGGACCCCTGTGGTCCTATTGCTACAGAATGATTTAGAAACACATAAAACAAGAACAGATTTTACCATGTGCTGTAGACAGTGAGATTTATGTCAATATCTCTCTCTCTACTGTAAAAATATGCCTGCCTCCCTCCCTTTCACCTGTGTGGAATGTACTCCTACATAAGGGAAGCTGCAGTCTGAAGCTGGAGCAACGATGCATAGCCACAATTACAGACAGCAGTAACAATTACGCTGTTCACAGACAGCTACTCACGTAAACCTCAGGACAGGAGGCAAAAAGGTAGAATAAAGAAAGGAAAGACAACAGGATCCAGTAAGGAGGCACAAATTTGCTTACATGGTTTGGAGTGACCTAGCTGCTGTGCATGTGTGGTGTGAAGCTCAGAACTGCCCTGCCATGACTATCAGGTGATTTTTTTTGGGGAGGGGGTCTCCTTGCATGAGGTACTCAGCCCAGCAAAGCAGGACCAAGGGAACAGCTCCTCCCAGCTTTACCACACTGCTGAGAACAGTGGGGGCTGCAGGTGTGCAGCAGTGAAGAGGGAGGGACCCAGGGTACACAATGCTTTATGGTATAAGGTGCTGTAACAGCATAACAGTAAAATTAATTCACTAGTTCTGGAAGGAATCAGTGTGGAAAACAGTGTTGTTGCTTGCTGCTGGGTGCCTGAAGGTGCATCCAGCTCTGTGGAAGGTGGTGCTGCATCAGTTTTACATTTAAAGAAGGGCACCAAAACTCTTCTGCCTCCAAGGAGAACCTCCTGTTTCAGGATCCGTAGAAACTCGGGGATAGATCTGAACTGACTATGACAATCTTAAAGTCCCTCTCAGCCTGACACTACAAAATATAAATCAAACCACTGTACAGTATCACTGAGAAAATGCAGTTAGAGTCCTATTACATAAAAGCAGGGAAATAATATGACTAGAAGGACATTTTAATACATTATACTCGTTACATGGTAGTTTGATGTCAAATACATTAAATATTAAACAAAATATAATAATCCCTCTAGTAATGTAAAAATGTTCACATTTTTAATCTAGAGATCTCACTGACGAGGCATGATTGTTCAACATCCTAGAAGGCAGCTTTCTAAATTATGCTATTCCCTGTGGCAAGTGCAGGACAGATCACAGACTTAATGGAAGGAGCATTTTCATTTTCCCTGTTGCACAATGGGATTTACATTTCAGCCCTCCAGCAAGCAGAGTTACTCATGATACCTTCTAAATTAGTACCACCTCATAAGTTGCAATCAGGGTACCTCCTAAATTAACAAGTAATACATTTAGGAATCCCTCAAAGGCTCATTATCTCCTGTCTAACATATTATTATCACTATGTATAATTTCTGACCCTGTGTGCCCACCCCTTCTTCTAGGG
>NW_008238834.1:5774829-5778563 GCF_000691975.1 Corvus brachyrhynchos
AAAGATTTCCATAGGTTAAATAGGGCATTGTAGAGGTCCATTTCTGGCTCCCCATTATACTTCTGTATCTACAGAGGAATTAAGGATAACTGCAAAAGAATAATTCCTCTGGCCTTTCAGTTTACGTACTTTGGTACTTGCAGAATAACAGCAGAAGTGCTGGTTGATTATGTCATCATTTCTATTTGGTAGTACAAAAATAAATGCTATATTCATAACCCCATCTTCAGATAAAAGAGAGCTGTCATTCCAAGGATAGGATATCTGCTTCCATATCCCAAACCCTCCTGGCTGTTTTAGGTACCTGCATTGCTGAAGCCACCTTTGAGCTGCTCATGCACCTCCGCATTGCCACTCACGATAGCAGCAGGAAACAACACAGGGAGAAGAAATGCTGATACTACAGTTCCCGTTGGGAAGTAGCTGCTCATTAATATGTTCTCAGGCTGTCACACTTTGAGATGTTGGTCAAAGGTTTTTGCAAAGCTGAAAATCAAGAAATGTGCATCTCTTCTGCCTTGTCTGAGCTAAGAATTTAACTCCTTGCTGACAGAACACATAAGCAGAAAGAGCAGCACTCACACAGGTTAGCCAGAGCATGGAGATACTGCTAAAAGCTTAATACAGCCCCTCAAACCTTGTCTGAGTTCTCCCTCCATCTGCTTTTACCCCAGAACATGCTTGTGGCACTGGGATTCAGTTGCTTCAAAAGGCTTTGTTCACTTAACATCAGTGTCAGATGTCTTCATTCCACACAGAGGGGTGCTGGCAGCAGAAAGCTGTTCCTAGGCAAACTGGATCCCTACAGGCATTTGCTGTGACAAAGGCACCTGAGACTGGGCCTGGTCATCCATGGCTTGCAGGGGTTACAGCAATTCCTCACTTCCCAGAGACAGCTCCCACACCCATTCCTCACTGAAGTTCAGTTCTACTTTCCCCCAGCAAGTGTTAGGCAGAGCAAATGCTGAAATTTCTGACTTCAGACGGAATAACCATAACTGTATTTATTTAGGGTTTATTGTGCTAGCTGGAATAAATTGCATCTGTGAGCTTTTAATAATGTTTTTAACTGTAGTTAATAAGCATCGGCACAAAGATGTCCATCACCTTCTTGGAAAAGGGCAGCAGAGAGTTTACACAATAGGAGGGTAGGGTTTCTTTCAGGCTCACAAGAAGTCATATATTATATTTCTTCATGGAGACACCTTCCAGCTGCTCAGTGAGGTAACAAAGAAACAAATCCATCTACAGACTCCCTGTTAGTTCTTTTGTGTATAGCCACCATTTGCATTATAAACAATTCAACAAAGACTCATTGAGCTAATTTTAACCCTATGACTTTGATGAGTTTAGTCCATTGACTTTGTGGAGGCAAATACAGAGCTGAGTCTTGTTTTTGATTAAGCTCATGAGTACAAAAAACTCTCTCAAAAATTGCCACTGTTGGACCTCAGCCAGCAGAGGCCCATAAGCAAATAATGGGAACTTGTTATTACTCTTTGATTATAACTGTCTGTTGGCTAATTACTCACAAAATGAGTGTCTCTTCTTTTTAATAGATAATCTTGCATCTATTTTTAAAGAACAAAGCCTCTGCTCTCAGTTTCTGAAGGCCCCGCTAACTAGTTTAAATATGGTAGATTGAATTCCAGTATGACTAAATTTGATTTGCAACAAGAAACAGATCAACAGATTTTTCTTATCTCAATGTAAATGTTCCTCATTCATGTGAATTAAGAGTCTCCGTAAACTCTGAGTTGACTCTCACAAACTCCTAGAATTCAATTTCCTGAGCAGGAGACAGTATAGATTAGTTTGATTTCTAATAAATTTCAACCCTCCCAAGGTAGCTACTGCCAGCAGTGTCTCCTTTTTCAGAGCTGTAGATCTTAAAATATAGGAGTCAGATACTGAGGTTAATAATTAATGTGAAGCCTCTAGATCTTACAGCTACTCCAATCTAAAGTAATCATGTAAACTTCCAAGAAGCCAAGAAAGAGTCCAAATCAGAAAAAATGCATCCTTGATGCAGCCCATGTGTGCTAAGGCAGACATTCAGGTACCTTAGTGATGGAGCATGTGTTCATTCATGACCAGTAGAAACTGGGATTCATCTTCTGAACCCATGAAGGAGCTGACTTCAGTCCTTGGAATTTATCCCTCATCACAGCAAATCCTCCATCACAAGCTTTATCACTTTCTGAAATTCAAATCTGGACCCTTAATTGTGAAGATCAGGTCTGCAATATGAAGCATCTCTGAGTTACTACACAGCATCTGTTGCCCCAGAATCCCACACTGGCTAATTCCAGAAGTCTTGCCTCCATGCATCGTGAATGAGTCTAGGAACAGTAGCAGAGGACATGGAGGACAGCTGGAAAGTCTGCAAATCAACAGAACACCAAAGTTGAACACCCCGAGCAGACAAATTGCAGGGATCCAGTAGCACATGTACAAAAAGAGTGCGTGCCTCAGGAGTAGTCTAATGAGGAAAATTAATAGATGCTGGAGTATGCCAAGAACAGCCTTTTGCCTACAAACATTTTTGAAGCTAAATGTCCTAGTATGGGGGATTTTTTTAATGGAGCCTCTTAAATTAGCACCTCCTGAGCTAATGATGTTAGACTATCCATCCTGGAAAACATCCTTAAGAAAGAGGTTAAACATCCAGAAGGAGGTCACATCTAAGGGAATCATTTCATTAAAAAAAGCATTTCATCAAAACTCCATGCCTGCTCTGTCCTGAATATGTTTTTGGGGAACTCTTTAAAAAAGTGAGAGTGTTGAGTAAAGACTAAAATTATTAGATGCATAAACATGAGTATGTGGATTATAGCATTAAATCCACCAGAATTGTGCATGGAGTGGCTACACCTGTATTTTATGAGTTCTGTCAGTTTCAATATTTAGAAATTAGTTTTGAGAGCCATGATGGAAAGCATTACAAAAATTCATAATATTGATTAGACTTTTCTGTTATAATTGCTTCAAATAATATAACATATAAAGGCATTCAGAGATGTAATGAACACTGTGAAAAGGACTGTGTATAAAAATATGGATTGAAACTGACACCAGATTTGCACGAGTAACAGAAAGCCCTTTTACAAGGTGACAGAAATACATCATAGGAAAGGGATTGGACAGCAGCTGTTTGGTTGCTTACACGTTCACAATGCCTGTCTCACTGACAGACAGCTTTATAGTGGACTGATCCTTCAAAAGTGTCTGAGCACAGGGTCCTGCTACACTGAGGGAGAGAAAATATTTTATTTATTTATTTTTCCAAATGGGGAATGCCTCTAGCAACAATAGTCCAGACATGTTTTCTCAGGGGGCCTGTACACACAGTTGGGTACATAGGCTGGGCCAGAGGGAGGGCTGGATTTCATCTTGCCCTCCTCAGCTCGGTGCTACGTGGGGGCTCTCAGATTTGCTGCCATCGCTGCAGCAGAGCAGGAGACAGCTAAAATCATCTGGCTTTCACAGGGGAGTACGCAGCAGATGGCACTGTTGCTTTGGCAGTCCTGCAGTTTCTTTTCCCCTTTGTAGGAAGTCGCAGGCACAATTTTCCTTCCAATCCTCTCTCTTTCCGTGGCATTTTACCCCATTTTTGTGATCGGGTCCATCCACATCCAAGTGTGACGCTCCAGTGCCAGGGTCCCTCAGTGTGAGCATCACCTGGGCAGCCCTGCTTTCACCCCACTCCTTACTTGCCACCACACCAACTCCTA
>NW_008238834.1:5778581-5810974 GCF_000691975.1 Corvus brachyrhynchos
GTAGGGAAAACCTTGCTTTTGCATAATAATTTATTCCCGTTGGTTCCCGTGTATGACAAATTTAATTAGTTTGTTACATTTCAGTAGTGTTTTTTCTCAGACATTAATAGCATCTTGGGGAAGCTGAGCACGTTTCTGCCATGTCTTCTCACTTGCAGCACACGTGGACTTTTATCTCTTTCCATAACTTTGTCTCAGTGATTTTTTTTTCCTTTGGTTTTTCATGCAAGATGCCTTGATGTTTATCTCCATTCATTTTACAATTTTTATGCCAAGCAATTTTTTAAAAGGCTAATATTTCTGGGTTTGCCTTACCTCTTTATAACCTGTCATTTAGATGTTAAATTAGTTTAGACTTTCCTAGATGTGTTTTAATTAGAGATATACTTGTTTATTTACCACTAACTGCATATGCATGAGCTGGCTTTTTAATGCAGTTCTATCCTGAAAACTGCTGAACACATCCACTAAAATCAACCAGCATCAAGGCAATTGGAACCTTATTGAAGATAAAGTCTTAAAAGAAAAAAAAAAAAATAGAGGAATTGCAACTGCTTTCTGTCTGTCCTGGCAAATGCTTAACTCCGCCCTTTTAAAAACCATAGACTTGGTGCCAAAATGTGTGATCCTGAGGTCCCTGGTCACCTGCATGGAAACTGAAACCCACTATTTGGCACCACTTAAAAAAAAGTTTGGTGTTTCAGATCAGGAAGGTGAGAGTCCCACAAGGCGAACGGGAGCTGCCTAGTGCAGATAGGAAACCCTGGGCACACAGGGGTGTCTGAATCCTTCCCCACAGCTCACATCCTGTGTCCTGAACCGAAGTTGCCAGCAAGAGCTGCTGTGCCCCTGAATCCAACAGGTAGAACACTTGTCTGAGGGTGGTGACCCACATAGCTTCTTTGCTTGGGCTGGACACAGAGCACTGTTTTACTCTGGAACATGGGAGGAACGTGGGAGGTGCGGGTACTGGCACATAGTTTATATTTGTCTGAGTAGTAGGAAACCTTCCCACCAAGCTAAGATTTCCCATACCATATTTTTATCTCTTCCTGTGGAAGTGTGGGAACAGTAAAAAAATAAAAGTGACCTTCATGGAAGATACAATGTCAAAGCAAGCCTGACTTGGGATCCTGGACACCAGCATCCACTCAGGTGGTTGAGGCATTGGTCTTCTTTGCACCTCAGCTTCCCAGTACGTTATGTCAAAAAGAAGGTGGTAAAATGCCACCAGGATTAAGTGACTGCTGAGTGCCAAGATCACATCATAGTTTTGAAATTAGGCACTAAATCCTATTTTGATAACCAAAGTTATATCTATGGTGTGGAAGCCAGGAGTCCTTTGCACCTTCTGTTGTTGAGGTAAACCATAATCATACTCTACTGTCATTTTGAGATCAACTATTCTGTCCATCGTCTTGTTGAGGGTCCCTTTGTGCTCTGAGTTTCTTGCAGGGTGATGCAGTGAAATTCAGCATTTCCCAGCCTAGATGTGGTGGGCAAAAGGTTTACTGAAAGTACTACATTCCTCATCACCTTTGCCTTGTAGCTTTGAGCTAGAAGCAAGTGAGCACCAGCAGTTCAAGACAGATTTTGTGACTGTCTGAAGCCCACACATCTTCCAGAATTTTAAATCTCAATGAGCCTCAAATCTGAATTTGAAACACCCATGACTGCAGGTGCAGGAGTTTCCTGGCTGCTAGGACAATGCAAAGTACAGGAACTACTAATTTGGCATGAAATTCTAAAATCTGTGCTGCCCTTTTGACACCCTGTAAATGTTTGGTCCTTTTTTTTTGTTATAGGAGTTAATTGACATTAAGGGATTTAGAGAGTGAAGACCTATACTTAGTTCCTCACTTCAGTTTCCCTCAAAATCCAGGAATTTCCCTCGCTGTACAGAAATATTAATCCTCTTTAGGAAAGAAGTGTTGCCCTTTTGGTTTGTTTCTGGTTGCATTTAGCATAAAAATTAATTTTACTATGAAAGCAATCTCAAGAAAAAACTGTGTGTGTGTTTTCTAGGAGAATGAACACGGAAGAAAAATCAGGCAAAACAAAGGAAAATAAAAGCAAAATCTTTAGACTGATTTATGTAATCCTTACTCACATGAATATTAACTGGAACTATCCACATGAGTAGATGTTGAAAAAGCAAATCAGTATCTCTTAGGCTTGCTTTTGTTTGAAGACAGCTGGAAAACAATGTATTCTTTAATGACATATGTGTGTTAATACAAATTGTATACTCTCCACTAATCTAATACTCATGAAATGAGCACATCCATCATGGAAATTAAACAGTAACTTCTTACTTGAACAAATTCTGCAATGAATATGTTACAAAAATAATTAACAGATAATGTCAATTGGCTAGAACTTTATCATAAGAGAATGGTCTCCATTTGTAAGAATAAAAAAGCCTAAGACAAATCATGGGAAGTTATAAAATAAAATCCCAGGAACAGTTTTTCAAACTATGAGACATATTCCTTCACAATATTTTATTCTATTGATATTGTTTCTATTAAATCACTTGATTGAGGATTGCTTTAGACAGCTGAGTGCTAATGGTCCTCAGTAACATTTTGGAAAAATGTGGGTCTTGATTAGCTTCAAGAACATTTTTTTTCTCCTAGCCAATAGTCAGCTCTATCAATAAAATAATAATTTCTTATTAATGGCCTATATATACTTGAAGAAGAAGGTTATTTGATTTCTTTATATAGTTAATTAGACATGACAAGACATGCTTTGAATACATCACCACCCACTCATTTCTTCAGCAATGTCCATAAGAAAGGAATAAAAGAGGTATTTTCAAGCATTAAAAAAACTCTTGCTAATATTTGGTTTCAAATACATGAAGATGTAGGTTTGGTTCTTATTTAATCTCAAACTTTTCCTCAGGGCAGAAAACACTGATATTTTCATTCCTCTTAGGTATACTGGATTTTGCCATATTTTCTTGATATTGGCTGCCTCATCTCCTGCACCGCAAAGACAAGCAATGTTCTGCAAAAATACAAAATGCCTAATAGCCTCTGGAATTCTGCTCAGAGCTGGAAGCCAGCATTTAACTCCCAATTCTGCCAAGTTGTGTGTATGTTTCCTAGTAGTTCCCAGCCTTTGTTTTAGACTTACAGCTGCCATTCTAGGAAGATAACATATTTTACAAATAATTTAAGTGAGAAGTTGCACAGGTTTACCTCACATAGAGGTGGAGCCAGAAATCCATATTCAAATCATCAAGAGCCCTGATGTAGTTAGAAAGTCTAACACTGTGCAGAAGTCAGAGTACTGGCTATGAGAAACACAATTTCAGTTCTCTGCCATAGCCAGTGAAAATCAAATTCTAATTTTTCATGTCACAGAGAATCCTGCTACACGCTCAATTTAAGCTGATTGCCTGGAATAGCTAAGGAGAAGCAAAGCTGGAAAGTCTGAGCACTTGTCAGTAAAGGCATTTCTTCTTGAAAAAGAGTTTCACACATCTGCGAGAATCATTAGAAAAAAACTTCCTTCACCTGACTTAGAGGTGACCATGTAGGTCTTCTGCAGGTACAGGTAGGATCTTCTGTGCTCACTTTTCACCTCTTCACTTTTGTGTGTGTGTGATGTAATTGCTTCAACAGCAAGTGGATAGGGAGCTGACACCCGTGACTAGTTTATTAGCTAGTTTATGAGCTAGGACAGTCATTCTTTTGTCAGGGTCACAACAGAGGAGAGAACTGAGCCTCAGTTTCCAATTTGCAAGGTGAGAGCTTTCAGCTTGAAGTATATCATAGAATCATAAAATATCCTGACTTGGAGGACTCCTACAGGGATCACTGAAGTCCACCTGCCTGCTCTGCACAGGACAGGACCAAGAATCACAGCATGTGCCCAAGTGCATTGTCTAAACACTTCTCGAACTCTGTTAGGCTTGGTGCTGTGACCACTTCCCTGGGGAGCCTGTCAGCACTCAACCACCCACCTTTTCCTATGATCCAATCTAAACCTCCCCTGACTCAGCTTTGCACTGTTCTTTCTGGTCCTGTCACTGGTCACCACAGAGAAGAGATCAGTGTCTGCCCTCCTCTTCCCCTCACAAGGAAGTTGCAGACCACAATGAAGTCTCCCCTCAGCCTCCTCTTCTCCAGGCTGAACAGACCAAGTGACCTCAGCCACTCTTCATACGGCTTCGCCTGAAGTCCTTCATTGTTCTCATTGCCTTCCTCTGGGTGATTTCTAATAGTTTTATATGTTTTTTATATTGTGGTCCCCCAAACTGCCCTCAGCACTCGAGGTGAGGCTGCCCCAGAGCAGAGCAGAGTGTGACAATCCCCTCCCTTGCCTGGCTGGTGGTGCTGTGCCTGATGCCCCCAGGACAGCGTTCGCCCTCCTGGCTGCCAGGGCACTGCTGCCTCATGTTCAACTTGCCATCGACCAGGATCCCCATATACCACATATATATATACAAAATATGTATACATACATACTGTGTAAAGTGAGAAGAATAGCCTCTTTTAAGGAGAACTAGTGAGTACTCACGTTGTATAGACAGTCAGCTCTGGCTAATGGCAACTGGTGCTTCCAGGGACCATCTACTGCATCAAACTCCTCACATGTGGGGAGTTGGTAGACACAAGTCCCAGCAGCTTGCAGAGTTTTGATGTCTCTGAGGATCTGATGAACATGAGCCCCTGATAATTACTACTTGGACTTAAATCCAAGATAAAGTTTAGAACCAAGCTGAAGCAATTATTACCTTCTCCAGATGTTGTAAATGTTCTGATTGATGATATAAATGCCATTAACAATAAGAGGTTTTGGTTTGAGTGTGTTTTTTTTAGATAGTAGTGGCACTTGTACACAATGAATTATTTGACTCATTATTTTTACTTTGACATTGTCATTAACTGTAGCTATAAAAAATGCATTTTACCTCTTTTAAACCTAATCTTGCTTTCATTTAAGTTAATGGCTAAATTGCTATTGACTGTGGTAGAAAGAGCTCTATGCCTCTATATATTAAACTGCTGTAATGTAATTGCTTCACTGCATGGATCAGTGTTTGTAATACAGGATTTAAGTTAATAATCCTTTTTATATTGCTATATATGTGAAAGGCAAACTTATAATATAGCAATAATATGGTCAGTGTTGTCAATATGAAAGATTAAATCATACAACTTGCATTTTCCATAATAAACGTGCAGATTCTAATTAGAACTAAAGTGAGCACTGCCTATGGATTTATCTTAACTCATAAGGATTATCTTCTGCTTTATAATATGAATGCAGGCTTTATAAATTGAAAAGAAATAATGAACTTCCAGGTTGATTGAAGTTGTCAGAGTAACTGGGGCAAGTTACAGCTTGAAGCCCATAGGCGAAGAGGGTTTTAAAAATATATCCTTGCTTATCTTAACTCACATTCTGCCTCATTTGGTAGGCTCAGGGCTTCACCTCTGCGAAAGAAAAGACGTGGTACATCATGTTTTGAAGAACATAAGCAGATTTGATAGAAGTCTGGAAGTAAGGACCTACTTTCTTGAAAATGGAAATTTAAGACTGCATGGATTTCACTCCTGCCTCTCAAGCAATCATCCTGGACCATCTTTCTTGGAAAAAAAGACACTCATTTCAGGTAAGTTCATTGTTAACACTTTAGATTCTGACTTTTCTTGAATCAATAAATACTTCTGAATTTGCAACAAGCATGCAATATATTTGGCAATGTTGCACAAGGCCTTTGAAAAGGGGCAAATCAGTATTATTTGTGTAGTCAGACCAAGCAGATATTTGTTATCACAAATCTGAAGTAATTTATTATTGAGGTCATAGGGCATTAATAGATCAAGTGTCTGGTAACAGGGACAATATTTCTCTCTTTAGTTTGCTACGTAAGTAAATATGCTGTCTAGTAGATAATTTGGAAAGAGACTATAATTTAGTCAACATAAAAAAACTAAAACACACTGGAGATAGGTATGTAGAGACTTCCACAGATAAAAACTCACATTTCATGAGAAGGAACTAGTTCTGGTTTATGCTGCCGCTGCCAACTCAGAAGACAGCCACTGAACACTAAACTACTCATTAATACTATCACCATAGGCAAAGGTTTACCAGCAAAAACACTCTAGCATGCATTTACAGGGTAACTATTCAGGAACTATTACTCCCACCCCTCTTCTGTAGCATAGTCACTACTTACATGTTCAATCAGCGCTGCAGGTTCCCTTGTGCCCTGCACCGAAGAAGCAACCATGAAGAAAATGTTTGGCTGTACTTGTGAAATGAATTACCTCCTTCTCTTGCCCCACATGACCCACAGTGGCCATGGGATCCTGCAAGGGTGAGGTTGCTGGATCTGCATAGTTCTCCCTGTATACTTGAGCTTGGGGGTGCTGGTTTCTGAACATCCTTCTTACAAGTGAAACACAACTCTAATGCTCTCTGGCTTGCATATGTCTTTGAGTAAGTAGTCACCCAGTCAAAAACTGTAAGGTAGAGCTACAGAGCCAGCCTTTATTAGAAGTGTGTATGTATAATTGCAAAACATAAGCCTCTGAGAAGTGACCAACCCTCTTCCTTTTAAAATAAAAATAAAGAATTGTGTTCTTATCAGTTGAAGAACTCTCACAGCAGAGCTGGGAATTAGCAAATGCCCTAAGACATTAGACACTCTTCAGCTCAGGGGTGGGATAGGGTGAATAGCTTTTGAGCAAACATTTGCTTCCACAAAGAGCTCAATAACTGCTACTAACGTATAAAGAGACAGTAAGTGTCCTCTACCTTGCCTAGCTCTTTCTGAAAGAAAGTCTGTCCATACCCACTTTCAGCTGGTGTTAGGCTGTAAACCCTGTGAGGAGAGGAAGATGAGTGCTTTTTATCCAATTCTCCTGTGTCAAGAACAGTAGACCTAAGGCACAGCTCCGCTTGGAAAACTCTGTCTCTTGGCACAGGCAGCTCTCTTCTCATATCCCAGATCCACATGCTTTTTCCACTGAGAGCCTACAGGCTCACTATATTTCAAAGGTGGAATTAGGGCTCAAATTTTTCATGCCCCAAGCCAAACTGTCAGGATGCAAACCTGCTCTCAGACACTGCATTTAATCAACCTCCAGAAAGTGACAGGGCAGAAAACATAAATGTCTCCTGCCCCCCGGTGTCTGGACTGACCCACATGCTACTGTTACATTAAACTTCCTTTCTGCATGTGGATCATTACCTACTAGTCTTTGGAGTGCTTGCATTACCTAAACTAGCTATATGGATGTGAATCAGGAGTTTAGGGCAGGCTTATAGAAGCAGTTTTCTAATTCTAATTAGTTCTGCTCAGTTTTACAGGATTTTGTAAACTTTTGCTTTTTTTTTCTTCCTGATCAGTTAAATTCCCCATGTGATTAAATCATTTCAAAGAAGCATAGAAAGGTCCTATCAGAAAGGATTTTTGGAGGTCAACAAGTCCAGCTTCTTGCTACAAAGCAGAAGTGATCTCAAAGTCTGATTAGGGTTGCTCAGGGCCCTTACCTGTCAAACTTTAAAATCCCCAGTGGTGGAGTTTCCACAAATTTTCTTGGCTTCAAGACTTAAACACTTTCTCGGCATAGAAAAACATTTTTAATATCCAGTCCAAATTTCCCTGGGTGCAACTCGTTATTCTATTTCTCTTTGTGCCTCTGAGAGGTTTGGTTTCTCTGTAACTCCTCCTTAGGCAGTGGAAGGTAGTTAGCACTCCACTAGACTTCCTCTCCTTCAACCCCAGCTCCCTTTCCACACATGTCATGTCCCCCAGCTGCCAAGCTACTTGATGGTCCTCCACTGAACTTGGTCCAGCTTGTCCATGTCTCTCTTGAACTGGGTATCCCTGAAATGAGTGCAGTATCTCCTGTGAAGTCCCTCCAGTACCAAGGGAATAATTATTTTTCCCAGCTCACTGGCTACAGCTGGGCTAAAGCAGCCCAACAAGAGGTTCACCTGCACTGCTGCCAGGGTGCATTGCTGACTCTTGCGCAATTTGCCAAAGGCCTCAAGTCTTTTTCTGCAGAGCTGCCTTTTTGCCAGTCCCCCACCTATGTCACAGCACAGGATTACTCCATCTTGGGGAAGGACTTTACATCTGCCATTGAACTTTAGAATTCTTCTGGCAAACCATTTCTCCTGCTTTTGGAGACTTGCGTGAGAGTGTCAGCCATGCCCTTTAGTGAATTCATGCCTCACCCTAACTTAGCTCCAGGTATGAGCGTCCTGGTGGTGTTGATCAGTCAGGGTGGTGACGAATATCATTCAGGGCATGTTAAATGTTGTCAACCCTAGTACCCCCAGTTCATTTCAGTTAGACTTCCTTACATGTCAAACAAATATGAAATATTAATTTCTTTGGGCTCTTTTTTTCTTTCACTTGGTGGTGGTGGTGGTTGTTTTATCACTACACTGCTAGCAGGAAATCCATAGAAGTGTTTCCACCATCTCTATGGTTTATAAAATCTTTATGATTTGTAAGCAAACTTACTTCTGCATCGTGTTCGACCAGAACACCTGTTTATCAGAAACATAGTGGTAACAGTAACAGGGCTAATGCTACTAAATTATGGATATGCCTTAAACCAGCATATGCCTATGTACTTTTTCATACTTTTCAAGAAAATAATCATTAAAGTTCCCTCCTGACTAAAATGGAAGATGAGGTATTTGTGGGAAAAAAGGAATTCAGTAGAGGCAGCTAAAATCTGACATCTCCTGTCCAACCGCCTCGTCTGTTGAGACTGCAGCAGTAAGGTCAATTGTATATTGCATTTTTTATCTGTTCCTAATTCAATCTGCAAGCACACACACTTGCACATATGTACCCATACATGCATGTACATGTCTGTTCACACTTCTCTCATTCTGTCCCCCTGTATTTTCTGTTTCTTGTAACTGTCTTTAAATATGCTGAATTGCAAAAATTATTCTTTTACTCTTTAGTGCAAAACTACTTTTTATTTTCAAAGTTTTCAGGTTTAGATACAGAGGGGTTTTAAATTTAGTTGATTTTTTTCAGTTTTTTGTTGGTTAGGAAGGAAAAAATTTTCTTAGAAGTTATCATTTCCAGCTTTTAACTATATAATAATAAGGTTTAATTTTCAAAAATCAAAAGCCTAAAGCTTTCTTCTGATTTTGCATAAAAAAAGCTTTCTCCTTTATTCTCCCTCACAAAGTATAATTGAAGAACTCCAAAAGTAAGCTTAGCTGATATTGTTCCTGTTTTCAGTCTCCCTCATTCAAAACCATTTGCATCTGCAGACTTCAGCATCTTTATCACCCACATTTTAGAAACTCTTAGTGCCGTCTCTAGAGTTTGTCTCCATTCTTACTGTGTGAGTTAAAAGGTATTAGAAACCAAATACCATTAGCAAAAATGCTCCTTTGCTGAACACTCTGGATAGCTGAGGAGGAGGATGATTCTGCTCTCAGCCATTTCTGCAGATACCCAAAAGAACAGAATTGCTCAGTGTAGGCTGCATGATTTCTGCGCTAATCATAATGAGTGTACCAGGTCAGTATGCAAGGCTTTGTTTCCCCTTTTTTTCCACCCTGTGCACATAAATGAATCAAGGGGTTTTTTGTTTGCCTGTGTCCAGAACCAGGTTCAAGATCTTTGCTAAATTGGTTAAGTCAGCAAGTTTTCTAGGCAAGTATTTCTAGTAACTACTTTGGAGTGCTGTTTGCTGACTATAAGCGTCTTGAAGCTCCTCAGCAGCTGCCTCTCCCCAGTGGACATGGATTCCTGCTCATGCCTAGTGCAAGAACGTGGCTTTTGCAACACTGAGAGAACGAACTTCCCCCTGCTCGTCTCCCGTCATTTATGGGAACCTCACAATGTAGTATTTGAAAGCTGAGTGACACTCGCTTAACCCCAGTGAACCGATTTTTGTAATGGTTTTATCTCCCTGATCGCTTTTGCAATGGAAAAGACTGATGCTATTTTAGACTGAAAGATGAGACTTTCCAGTGTACCTTCAAGATGAGTGTGGGCAGTTCAGACAGAAGGTTTAGGGGCATCAGGAGTGCTAGCAGTAAAAAGATGGCATGCAGCAACAAGTTTTTATAACCTCCAAAATCCTACCTTCTCTTCTATTTGCTCTCAGTTTACTAAGAATGGGAAAACATTTCTGCTGTTCTAGTAAACACATTTCAGCCAAACCATAAGGACATCATCAGGTCAAAATACTCCCAATTAAAAATTAAATAAATGATGCCACTATCCTGAAGTCACAGCAAAGGTTGCACATTAAAAAACACACTCCAAATGACCAAAGAACCTCCCCCCGCTTCCAACAAACCAGCAGCGTCCAAGCAAGTTTACTGTTACAGATGCTGTAGATACATGTGCTACTGCTCCATTTGACTTACACGTGGGACTGCAGCAAATTGAAAGGAAAATCGCATCAGGTTATGCCAAGTCAACCAGAGAAATGTATTGTGTCTCCTTAAATGCATCCTTTCTCCCCGTTTCAGCTGAATAGTGGCACAGCTGTGCTTATGCTGCTGGCAGTGCTATGAATGTGTAAGGCTTTGACTTCTGAGAAGTGAGCTACCTTGGAAGAGCTGCCCCTAGAAATGCTGATCTGTTGCTAAATACCCAGCCCCTCCAGGGCACTTCTAAGTGATTGCCCTGAAGGTGGGAGACCCAAACTTCAATAAATTCTTCTGGAAATTCAGGGCAAGTACAGCACTGTCAAAGAGAGATTTAGCCAATTTAAAAGTATGAACTTGCCATATGTTTTGTGAGTATATAAAATAGCATTACTAGCACTAATAAAACTGTCACAGTTGCAAATATGTGATTATTTGCTATACGTGGTACTCATTTATGTACATTCTGGAGAGGTGTGGAAGTCTTTAGAAAAGGATTCACATATTACCAGCAGTGACAGCTACACTGAAAATTGTCTATTATCAGATACAGGTTTTCATTTGCTTTTAACTTTTTGATCTTTTCATGGGTTTTTTTTATGCCTGAAGCTTGAGTCTGGGAGTGGGAGGGAGTAAATATTTCTGTTACTGAACCCAACCATTGAAAAGAGACACTTCTTTGCCTTAATCAAAATATATTTTTGAACAAGTTAACCTATTCAGAAAATAATAAATCTATGGTGCATTCGAGGTTCAGACCAACCAACACATAACACTATCAAAAGAAGGGTTGGATAAGCAAGATGCACTGAATATTTATCCACTGTGTAGCCTTCCTTCAGTTGCATTCACTGGGACACGGAACTAAAGGGAAGTGAGAGAATGTGTTCACTAACAACCTCTAGCAGAACAGAGAAGAGTTTTGCTAAGCAGCAATTTGCTCAGAGACTGCCAGGTAACCAAGAAGGTGTGGTGGCCCACTGGCCTGTAGCACAAGGGACAGAGGCCTCTTGGTAAGGCACTCTCTTGTGCCACAGACTTAGTGGTCATGGTGAGGGAAACAAGCCTGTCCCAGCACGCATTGCTCTATTATGGTAATCTACGCCAGTTTGAATTCCCGGTTGGCTGTTGGCCTCTATCCTTCGTCACTCCCCCAGAGCTCCCCCACTGGTCCCTGTTCCCTAGTCCTGCCTTTTCCCCACCCCTGGATAAAAACCCTGATTCGCCGTTGTTCTTTCGCCTTTGCCTCTGTAACCTTTGACAGTGTAGAAGCAATAAATGCTCTTGTTGGAACACACGCAAGGACCCTTCCTGGCTCTTTGTCACTGACTTGATGCTGAAGCTAGCCGTGCATCTGTGCAGGTTAAGTTGTAATCAGGTAAGTATGCCTTCACAACATCTCCAGGCAGTTCCTTTTGTTTCCTCAGAGCTTGCACTGCAGTCAGAAGAATCTACTCAAATCTTTTCTTAGCCCCATTAACTGGTGAGTGATAAAGAGCTATGCTCTGAAATATAATTTCTTACTTCATGAATGCTAAGCTCTTTCAGAAACAGATGGAGGTTAGCTCTCTGGGAGAAAAAAAAAAACACAGCAATTTTGTGATGCTCAATATAACAATTCTTGGAAGAAGCCTCCTTTCATATTTAAAATCATTTGCTATTTAAACAAGCTGGTACATTTAGCACCACCCAGGCGATGACAAACCACTTCTCTGGAGGTTCTGACTGCTTCTCAGTCTGCCTTCTCCCTAAGCTCATGTATCAGAGTCCTTGGAAAATCTGTTAATATAATTTTACCTCTTTGCCAGAAAAAATGCTAATCCAGTCCTAGGAGCTCTATTTAACTTTTGCTTCAACTATAATAATGTCGATTTAAAAGGTACTGGATTTTGGATCTCATAAGAAATCACATTGGATGCAGCATGAAATCTGGAAATCCAGATTTAAAGAAACTGGTTATATAAAATTGACTTTGTTTTTTTTCTACAGGATGTTAGCCTTCTGATCAGCTGACATGAGCAAAAAAGCAGTCCAATAGTACTGTGAAAGGTAAAACTGAGTTCAAGTGGTAATGCTGCATTTTCTACACTTGGCACCCATTACTGTCCATAATACATATGTTTGCAATGTTTTCTGATTTCATTTACCCCGATGGAAACTCCAGAGTAAATCTGTTATGAACATGATTGTTTTGGCTTTGTCCCAGTGGAGGTGAAGAAAGGATTTACCCTGCTGTGAATTTTGCCCCTGTAACAACAAGGATTATTATCACAATATGATGTAGTGCAATGTTTCTGGTTATGCTAATAATAAACCCAAAATAAATCCTTCAATCTTACATGGCCATAAACATCAGAACAAATTTTCTTACATGCATGTTAAACAGCAGTTTATTCCCTTTCTTTTCCAGACAGGTTTAGAAGGTAAGCTGATACAAGAAAATGACAGCCGAATCTATGAAGTCTCTCTCTCCATTATCCATGTCTGCCAAGGTATTCATCTAGTGTAGCAGCAGGTACTTAGGATGTATTGCTGTGTCCTTAATATTGTTGGCTTTCATTACTTGTTGGTTTTCATTACTTATCCAGTATCAAAAACATGCTTAATACTCTCATAAAACCAAATTGGGACATGATTCCAGCCCAAATGTAAATAATTTATGACTACGTACTACAGATGAGCAAAATTCTTCTTTCATGTTCACAGAGGAGCTGTTCTTGCCCGAGCAGCAATGAATGTGCTTTAAGCTGGTCTTCTCAAATACTTTAACTAGCAATAGTTTATTTTATACTGGGTTTTAGCAACGCTTACAACTGCTGGGACACAGCATTCCCCATCACATTCCCCAGTCTTTGCATAAACTATTACAAACGTGTCAGACAATGTTCTGATGATACCTTTTGCAGGAAGAACTAGTTATTCTTATACATTTCCTGCGTACAAATGTGATAAAACAAAATTAAATTCAATCCTGCAGTTAAATCTTAATGCAGCTTGTTTTTTTCCTTTTTTTCTTTCTCTAGGAAGGATGCCTCAGGCAAGGCAAGTATATTTCAGTAAGGAAGGGATGAACATTTTCTAAAATTTCCAGTGTTTTTATCTACTACCTTTTCCTAAATTGCTCATGCTTCTTCAAGTACTAAAGCTGCAATGGGTTCTATAAATCCACTTTCTGATTATGTGAGTTAAGCTATGCATTTGGGACCAAAAAAGGAAAAAAAAGCCTGAGTGAGTTATGTCACAAATTGCCTTTAGTGCTTCAAATTCAGACTATCAAATACAGAGGCATATTGTTCAAGATTGTTCCAGCATTAAAATAAATAGTAGTATAAGGCCCTTAGAGCTGTAAATGAATTACAATCCTTTTGCCAGGGAGATAAGGTTTGTGAGTGGGAGTAGAATCTTTTATTAGACCAACCCCTATGGTCGGAAAAAGCAGATAGGAAGGGGTTGTACGCCAGGAAGATTTTCTTCTTTTTCCCATTGTGCTAGTTTTACCAGTAAAGACCTGAAAATTTTAGCTCCCCCATGTCCTCTGGCTATCACAGTTATAACCACAGTAACACAAGGCTTTTTAAAAGCAACCTGAAAACTAAAAATAAATAAAATGCAAAAACAAGAGGACATCTTCAGCCTGCAGTGTTTTCAAACTTTCTCAGCTTTGGCGGGTACATTGAGGTTACAGTAGGACTATTCAGAACGAGTCTTCATAAATTAAGGCCTATGTACTGCACTGCTGGAAACAAAAAAAGCCGCTTTTTTCCCAGGTTTTCTTCTTGTTCTAGCCATACCAGAGGACAGGAGGGGAGAAAACTGGCCTCTGTAGAGCAGGCTTTTGTGAGGCTGCTTGCATAATTTTGCCCTGGATGGATGAATCTTTTAGGAAAGGCTATATTGGCAGACATTTCTATACCCTTCATGCATCTGTACAGGATTTAGAAAGTATTCATTGTTCCTACATGCCATGCACAGTATTTGACAATAACACTTCTCCCTTACAAGTTAAGAAGCTGCACTGTGTCCTTCATTTCTTCCACATTGCTCTGTTCTTTCTTTAATTCTGTTTCTTCTCTTTTTCCAGTCTCTGTCTCCATGTTTTTGCAATTTTGTCTGCTTTCCCATGAGCAAAGTTGCTACTGTGTTGGTTAATATATCTTTAAAAGTGCCAGGGATTTTTGTCTCCAGGATCATCTTCTCATTTCTCCTGAATATATTTTGCTTCCTGTCCCAGAAGCACAGAAAGTAAAACAAAATTCAAGTGTGGTGGCATAATTAGGCCACAATTTTATTAATAAAAGCCATCTGGGAACAAATGTTAATAACTTGTGCAGGATAGGTCACAGTCTCTTCCCTAATCATTTTCACCTGCTGCAAGGCTCTTTCCTCCTTCCCTGGCACCCGACTCTGTGCTAGCTCCCTGCCCTGCAGAGTTCTCCTCCCTCACTCCTTTCCGTCGCTACTCCCCAGACTAATGTTGGGGCTCCCTGATTATGCAGCAACTAAAGGCCTAGAAAACGTAGATTTTTCCTTTCTATTGGTATAGTAGGAACTCTGCTTTCTGCTGTGCTCTGATCTGATTTGACTCTATCAAGCAAGGTATGAGATTGTCATCAGATAAGTGTCTAAAGTGGCTTTCTGTCGCCTGCTGAAATGGACCAGTCTGAACTTACCATTTCTAGTGACCCAGCCATATTCCTTGAAAAGGCAGAAAAATTCACCCTGTCTCAATAAATCCAGTGATGGATGAAAATTACCTGAGGCTTCAGAATGTGGTAATGACTGCAGCAGGCTGAAAACCTATCTGGCTACAAATCCCAGTGTAATCTGAGTGTGAGGGAGACTTCACATCTTTGCTGTTTTCCACCCTCCTTGTAATTCTTCTACCAAATTCATATTTGAATTATGTCTAGGCCATGTAAACAGTGTTTTCTGGAAGTCAGGTGAAGGAACCCCCCTCTTGGTTGTGGTGAGGTGTGTCCAGGACAAGGAAATATCTTGGGGAGGAGTAAGCGTCAGCTGCTGCTGGCAGCTATTCCCAGCTGCTTGCACAGGAGCTGTGAGCATCCCTGTCCACATGCATCTTGCTGCACCCACAGCAAGTTCAAACCCCAGAAAATTACTTTTTCCCAAAATAAAAATACATGGTTTCAGCAGCTGATGTTCATCCTTAAAAAACCCCGACAAACCCCACGACAACACAGGACTGGTGAAGTTAATGAGAGAGGAAACCTGACTGCTTTTGTAGATGTGCCCTTTCTTGGATGGAATTGCACTGTGCCACCATCTGTGCAAACCCAAACAGAACGCTTGTAATTGAAGTAGCGAGAACAGGGAAGGAAAACATGAGAAAGAAAGCAGTTTGACCAAAGTCCTGTAGGCAGCCAGTGGCTGAGCAAGAACTAATATTCTCTGATTCCTAATTCCCGGTACTTTTCTCCTGTCATCTGAAAATGATTTATTTCAGACACTTGCTATTTGCTGGTCTCGGTGGGTTAAATTGGACCAGAACATTTCAATGAAAAACAATCATTTTTATGTTCCAGGAATCACACTGAACAATCTTGCAGCTGATGTTTCTTAGGTAATACATAGCTGTTATATGGAATGAAAGTTTGCTGTAAGTGCTTGCTGCTGAAATGTAAGAGTGAAAGATGGCTTTGGAGAGCCTCAGGAGCAGCTCAGGCAATGTGTGTCCTCCCACAGATAGAACAAGGAAATTACATAGTCAGGGGCAAGGCAAAAATCATAACTGTTTTTTATTAGGCTCTGTCCTCTATTTGTTAGGATTATTGCCTTCACTGTTGTCAAACCACAAATCTGTTTTTTCTCCTTTACACTGTAATTACAATCTTGTTTGGGGGAATTAATATTGTTGGGGCTGAAAAAGTACCCCCAAACCCTCCCAGTACCACTAGCTTAAAGGGAAGAGATACTTTCTTTAAATAACCTTAATAATATATTTTTCTCCTAGTAATAGAGCACAGCAGAACTATCTAAAATATATGTCTGCAGTCTTTATGAAATGAAAACAAGAGATTTAATTGAACATCTATCCTGGAGCTTTCTTTCACTCTCTGATAGAACATTACATGTAAAAATATCAGGACGCTATTTCAAAACAAGATGATGTTTCATTCGGGCTGGGGGGTTTTCTCTGTACTGTATGTATTCCAAGGTCTGCAAATGCTGGCACAACTGTAAAACTATCATCATGATGAACGGATTGTGCTAATTGGTATTAAAGAATATTTATGCTGGATCCACTAAGTGAAAACTTTAATTGGCCAGAGACACTTGGGTGATGATACCCAGGGAGTCCTATTAGCACTGAATTGATGTAGGAGCTTATCCTTGCAGTTGATGGCAATCACCACAGTGAAGAAAGTTGCAATGTAAGAGTAAAACTCCCACCTTAGATTTATGATGCTGAGGGGTACAAACCACACTCAATTCTGCATGGTCTGAATTACAGATCTCTACTTAACGGGACAACATAGACCTGCTGTTACAACTGTGTCTGTGATTACAATGCTCTAGAGTGTGCATTGCATTGTAATGCCGTTATTTATGCCGTGCCTTTTTCCTTAAGGCAATAATACATCAGTACACACATGAAAGTCCAAGGAAATTGTTGTGTCTCATTAGTGGAGAGAATTTTCCTTAAGAGATGCAAGAGAAACTCAGAGAAATTTAAGTTTCTCCCAGTAATCATTCAGTGGTAACTTGCACGCCAGTCTTCACAGAAGTTTTTCTTTTGGCAAAATGTGTTATTCCCGCACTAGATAGTTTTGTGATGCTTCTAGTCAGTACCCCTGGAAACTTTAACCACGTTTAGATGCACATAGCTCTGAACTGCACCAAGCAGCAGAGTAAATTGCATCTCTCTTACAGAGAGCGGGCAGTGTACCGACCTGGAACACTGTTTCTTTTGTTGGCACTCCTCTAATCTGTTTTTCTGTAGATCTGGTTTATAAATACAACCTCATGTATTCTGAAACACTACACATTGCATTAAGAGTCCTTTGTCTCTGTCCTTACCTCTGATCTCCAGCAGCAAAGAGCGTTGGTGCTATGGAGGGGCTGCGGACTGACAGAACTTCCAGCACATTTCTGGAGTCTTTTCAGGGGAGATTTTTCAAAAGCAGAGCATGTGCTTTCTGAAAAGAAATAAGTACACGGCATCTGAGTCCTCTGGCTACCTTAGAAAAATTATCAAAGAAGTCCACTTATCCTTTCACAGTACTGAGTACCTTCCCTCAAAGGTGACCTCTACCATTACGAGCCAGGTGACACTGAAAGCTGCAGGGCTCTCGGGACAGACACTCGGTCACCATTTCCTGTTACAGCCAGGATACTGTAACACACCTATATCAAACCAGGAGTCCCGTGGAAAGGAAATATCTATGGACAGATTCTTGCTAGCTGTTTCAGAGATGTTTATTTCTCCAGCCGCATGGCCGGAGCTCTGCCCAGGAACTGTTCCAGTCCCCGGCCCAAGGGTCCTTCTGCCCGCGCAGGGAACACAAACCAACCAATGGGAACGAGGCTGAGCAGGGGCAGGGAAGCCCCGTGTCTGTGCCCTCAGGGCCCCTCTCCCAGGGCTACACGGCAGGGGAGGGCCCCAACAATTTCCTATGCTGTTCCTCACGGCACCTCAGCCGTTGGAAGCTGCTGGTTTGATGTGACCATTCGCAAGGATTGTGTGTTCAGCCTCAGTGGCACTGGCTTGACTTTGGCTGAATACCAGACCAGACATCTTGGGAATACTACACCAATATGCCCCCTTGACAGCGATGTCAAAGTATGGAAAGACCATTAGGCTGCACCAAGCTGGGCTGGATGGACGTTTACATGGCATGAGGTAACCCTGTCAGTGACACCTTAAATGAGGAAGCAACCCATACACTATACAGGCTTGCCAAATTTCTCTGCAAGGTCATTCCATTTCGGTCACTACTGGAAAAATTGTTTGGTCGTATTTTGCTAAAATATAATAAGGAAATTTTGGTTTAAAGTCACTTTATTCACTGCTAATATCTCATTAACTCTGGTCAAAAGCAGAGTTCCTTGTTTCCTTAATATTACTTATATTTGACAGAAAGCAGCTGCAGGATACCTCCTCAAGTCCACTCATGCTTATCATCACTGCTAGGACTATTAATTCACTGCAGTATACTTTAATGTACTATAACATTTAGAAATGGCATTTGGATGTGCAGTAATACTATTTTGCACAATTAACCTCTGGTTCCCTTCCGTATAAGCCTGTTCTAAAGAAATATCAGTTATGCTGTGTTATTTTCAAATTACATTGAGTTTTGTGCCTTTTTCCTAATAGGTTGCCCTTTCCTCAGAGAGTAGTAACACACATTGAATTGTAATAACACTTTATTTTCCTTGCAACAAAGCTGTATAAATCACAGAGATAAAAGGAGATGAACCCATTCCCCAGCCCTAGATCAGACAACTCCTGACCATAGTTTTTAAAATCAAGTTCTAGATCCACGTTAGTTGTGCAAACAACAGAGACAATATAAAGAAGGAAATCTTTCTCCTTGAATAAGAAAATTTAAAAATTCTAAATGATCTTGCCTTAAAACCTGTGCCAAAGAGTGAATCATCCAGTTCACAGTCATTGTAAAACAGAAATTTATGCTTCATTTTTTTGCTTAAGAAATGTGAACCAGAAGGTTCTGTTAGAGTGTAGAGCAGAGGAAAAGCATGGAAGATGGCTAGCTTAATAAATTTCATCTTGAGCTATTTAATTCTTTTTCTGGAGCTGATACTTTTCTGGAGACTTAAAGAACTAGAAAAGTATGGGATGGTCTTAGGAAACAAGGTTTTTTAAATTTCATGAGAATAGAGATGTGTCACTAGAACAACAAGCTCCAGCTCCATTACAGTGGGATAGAGGCACTTAAATGTAAAAATTTTCAGAGGAAGAATATATCATTTTAATTTATTGATGATATGGTGGGTGAAAATTTTAAACTCATCCATTAATCTCACTAGTGAGAAGTAACTACAGAGTCGCACACGAATCTAGCTGATCTCACAAATTCAACCTTCTGGTGGAGTGAACAAGAAAAAGTAGTTTTTGAGATCTATTTGATGCCTTATTGCTTTGCAGTTCCACTGTGTCAAGATGCACAAAACTCTTGGCATAGGTAGGAATTTCATTTTTTGAACATAGGTGCTAAAGTTTTCTTTAAAGACCCACCATCTCATCAAGAAGGAGAATGCTTCTATTAGACTCTACAACAAACAGCTCTAATTCTGCTCTTTTTTGCTAGCATATTTTTAAATTACAGTAACATAGCTGGCTGTTATTATCTCAATTATAAAAATGCATCCAAGAACAGAATTTAGCCCAATGTATTTTTCCAATGTTTTATATTGCTAAAAAGAATGGATTTGGCTCAGGCAAATTATGCTTTCTGTTGTTTCATGCATATGTTCAGCTGAAGACTATCAGAGTTGTATTTGTGCATCTCATTGCAGAATTTGGCCCAAGGGTTTAGAGCTCCTAATATTTACAAAACAGATTGTATTCAATTTGCTGACACAAATATATAGCTTTAATACTGTGAGGCTTTAAAAATTTATATTCATGCTTAGATGCAGGATAAGAGTGGAAGTGAAATTAGTAAAATCTTCTTTTTACATTGCTTATGTTGTGGTAGAGTGATAGAATTTGGCAAACTGGTCTCATCTGGTTACCTCATTGCCTTGACTTTCATCCCAAATTATCAAGGTTTTCACAAGAGCATGCTCTTAATCCCCCCTGCTTCTTTCTAGATTTTCTAATCTTGGACTATTATGTTCAATCACATGTGAACACATTTCTCTGGCATTTGAGCTGCACAAATTCTTTTGTGTGTGGTTTCAAACAAGCTTTAATGCACAGCCAAGTTGTTCAGTTTATTCAGTACTTCCAAATGGGGAAAAATAAGTTCACAAAGCAGCATAGAACTGTTCCAAGGGCATTGTTTATAGCAAAAGAAAGAGGTTCAAAAACATTATCAACAAAATTTTCCCCTCAGGTGTACCTGGGAGAACATCTGGAATTGCCTCAAGTAACCAAGAGAAGAATCTGGGCTAATGAATTCAATCAAGATTAAAAAAAGCCATGTAAGGTTTTGATTTTGCAGAGCACAGATGTGAACTGCTGCACAAAGGCAAGGTTAAAAGAAATGCATAGAATGGTCAATGTGGGAGAAAGCAGTCCAGCAGGAGAGGATGTATGCTGGGTGGCTGCCAAGCCTCTTCTGCCTGGCAGGAAAACTTTGAGCAGCTCAAATACCTGTTGTTATACTGGCAAGCAGACTGGAGCTCACATGACATGGTAAATGCCCATTGCTTGCCCATTTGTATGTTTCCAGCCCTCAGTAATCCTGAATAAAAGCAACTGGGGATGGAAAGACTGACTTTCTATGCAGGGCATTGCATGGATGGTCCTTCAGACCATCTGTGCCCACGAGGACATGGCAAGCTGGGGCTGCCACATGGCTCTGGGAGAGGAAGGCTGTTCCTGAGGTTCAGACACAGAAATGGTGCTTGAGAGATCAGGTGAGGGCTGCACTATGGGTGTGCTGGATGGCCTTGGGCAGGATACTGAGGGCTTCCTTGTGCAGTTATCTGCTCCATCACAAGTCAGACATTGCCTGCTGCTGCACCCCGTAGGCAGAGTTTCACACCGATGCAGATGAGCAGATGGAGTTGAAAATGGCAGCAAGGGGAAACCCCAACTTCTTTGAGGCTTCAGTGTCTGTTCTCTACAATGGCATCATAAATTCACACAGACATAGGACACAAAATCCCAACAGCTGGATAATGTGGATTCCAGAGTAATATCATCCATTCAATATAGATGCTTTTGGGGGTTTTTTCTGGGCTCATCCACAGGAAAAAAAAAAAAAAAAGAAAGTCTGGCTGGCATTTCTTCATTCCTTAAAACTCTCTTTATATGAAATCTTTTTTACAAGGTTCATTAGAGCTACTTTTCTTCTTTCCCTCCCCCCTACTATCCCTTTTATCACCCACTTTGCCCACCTATCTTGCTTTTCACATTCCTCTTCCATTTTCATGCATCCTCTCTTCCCATGGCTTTGGCTATCACTTCTGAAGAGCTTGGAGTGTGTCCCTGGGGCTGACTTCTGAGCAGCGAGCTCCAGTGCTTCAGGAAGGTGACCTGTCAGTAGTTTTAGGCTTGACTGAAAAATCAGCAAATAACATGAACATGATGAGATTTTTGCTTTGCACCCTTACACACACGCTTTGGGACTTGAATCCTCAGTGGTAAAGCAGCACAGAGGTTGTGCATGTGCAGAAGCAAAGAGAGAATTTCTCTTCAGATACATTAACCCACACAGAAGAAATAAACACAACTTTTGCACTGTTTGCTGAAAAGAAAATTGACTGAAAAGAAAATCAACACAAAAGGGATGATTTAGGCATAGAGAACAATCTGTGGTCTCTGTTGCAACCATGGAGCTGAGCTCAGTTGGCTTACTGGAAAGAGAGAAGGAGATAAAAAATAGAACTTGTTCTGGTAGAGAAGAGTCTCTCATGCTGCTAATCAATTCAGTGGCCAAATTTGCTATTGTGATCTGATGGTTTAGCTCTGCCAACTCTTGTAATTATCTCTATTCCCATTCTCCATTAGTGGCCTTTTCAAAGGATGTGAGTTTTCACAGTGTCAGACTATGCCATGCAGTGAATACCACACCATCAGTGCACTGCAAATATAATACAGCATAGATGATTTGCAAATACAGCCTCTTGCGACAGTAGGTGGAACACAGCGGTTATGTGTTCCTCGGCCTCGGCGTTTCCTAATGGGTGAGACCTTTCCTCCCTTCATATTCTTGTCCTTGCAGATTACGGTGTGGCAGCCCCATGCCATCTCATTGGCTGTGGGAAAATCAGAGCATACGAAAAGATGAGGCATTCAGATATCTAGAGCTGACAGGTAGCACAAAAGTCCTGGAACAGCCAGAGGACTCTGGCCAACCATGCATTCTGCTGACCCCCCAAACATCATTTCACAGGATGCTGTTGCAGAGAAGGGCATCACAGCAGCCCACAAGCACAGCACAGTGTTTGGTACAGGTCTCACAAGTGCTGCCACACAGGAGCAATATTTTCAGATGTAAACAAAACTTACAGAAGCCGCTTGACGGAGCTGTTGAAAGAGCTGCTGTGGCTGAGGGTGAGCAGGTGGTGTAATGATTGAAGGCAAAATGAAATGTCTGCTTTGACTGAAGGGACATGTGCTGTTTTCCCAGGAACTAAAATGTGGCTCAGAGACCTTTTAAGTGCATGCAGACATGCCAAGAACAGTATTTAAGAAATGCAACATCGCATACAATATTTAAGTGATTAATCACAATATTTGAGAAAATAAAATACATCACACTAAAAATTCAAAGCGACTTCCTTTTTTAAAAATAAGAAACACAAGACTGAACAACCAGATGATTCCCAAGAGAATCTGATGATTAACTGGCTAAATCAGGACATCTGCAGGATGTAAGAATAATAGAAGGAAGCGGGAGTTTTGGCTACCACTTTTATAATTAGCAATTGTAATGATCTTAGCGGTGTCCTCCTGAAAGAACTTGAATATTCATGTTGAGGCACAGCATTCTGTTTCAGCGCTTTTGGTAGCTGTAGCCACTTGCACAGAGTCAAGCACACACTCAAATCAGGAAGTCAAAATGAGTGCTCCAAATACTTTCTGTCGAAAATTGTAAGGAAAGCTGTTATTTGCATGCAGTAAGATGGGGAAGAGAAACATAGCGTCCAAGAGCTCCCTTGGCATTTTCAGTTTCCTAAATAATCGTCCTGCTTCTGCTGCTTTTTTTTTTTTCTCTCCTCTGCAGATTAAATTCAGACTTGACCCAAGGAAATGCAAAATACATCTGAATCTGTAAAGTTAGATTTCATTACATTGGGCCAGATGGTAGCCAAAGGCACCCAAAGTAGCAGTTGCTGGGTATAGAAAGCCAGGCATCCATTCAGTCTTCCTGAATGGATGCTAAAATTTCATAATGACCTAAGATGAGCCTGAAGGTCATACAAGGTTGTTTGTGGTCATACTTAATTAGTAGTTTGGTGGATACTCTGACTGTTTCTCAGTTTTTTCACCTTCACAAATAAGTCAGATACATGGCTGACCAAGTTCCTCTGTGTTTGTACCACAAAGAAACAAAGACTGATGACATGCATCATCTTTGCAGGGAACCAATTAGATCAGTCACTCCTCTGAGAGGTTGTAGAAAGAGGGACCCCCATCTGCCTGCTGATTGATCTGGAACCCCCAAAAGGTTGCATATGTCCATTGCATATGTGAGGTGATGTGAGGAGAAATCACTTCCTTTGCTCTCTTTAGCCACCAGAAGATGAAAACTCAAAGAGGTTCTTGTCCGTTTGAGTGTGTGCACGTGTGTGCTTTGGCTGTGGGCACTGGGCAAAGCGTGCAAACCCCAGTTAATGAGTAGCACACACTAACAAGCGTCATTATGCTTGTGAATTGCTCTTGGGCAACTGAACGGTTTGCCTCTATCCAGGACAAGAAGGAATTAATTAGCTAAGAGCCAGAAGGCAATGATCCAGGTGCACCCCACGTCCAGAGGAGTGGGCTAGCAGCTGCAGTGTGGTATCTAGGGCAGAACCAGCTTGGAAGGTTGATGCCTAGAGAAAATGGTAGGCTGGTCAGGCTTCCTATCAATCAGATCAAACTGATTTAATTTCCTGTGCTCAGGCAATGCAGTGGCTATCCACAGAAAGACTTACTATCCTGCATTGAAAATCAATATACACTTTTTCTTTTCCCCTGCTTAATATGAAGCTATGTGGGCATACAGCTCCTCCTGGGACTCCATTTTCCAGCTTATCTATGGTTTTTGTTTGTTCCTTGCACATGAACTTGCTTCAGCTAGAACACATGCTTCAGATAGCCCCATGTCCTATGAAGTGCACTCTGAGGAGACAGGTCAGCTTTCAAGCACAGGGAATATTCCAAGGGATGCAGGTTTCTTGCCCAAGCATCTCTCTGCCAGAATGGAAGTGGCACTGCTGGTGGCTTGCCTTCACAAGCAATCTGAGTTGTGACGCAGTTGGCTCCAGCAATGCTCTGTACTTTGCATAGCTGCTGCATTAATTTAACTGCTTCTCTCCACTTCAGCTTTCAGCCTAGGGTTCATTTCCATCACTGTCAAGATGCTCCTCAAGTTCCATCAGTGTGAAGTTCAAGTTCCTAGAGGTCCCACTCTTGCCCTGGGCTGGCATCCAAATCTTCCAGGTGCTGAAATGTTTTTAGTGCTAGGGTATAACATGTCTTTTCTCAATTCCTCTCTCCAGACCAAGGGAGTACTTTAGCAGCACAACAAATACCGCTGCTGATCTTGCTCTGCCATTTGTGCACCCAGTGTATTATACCATGTTCATTCAGCAGAGCATTTAAAATTAGCCTATGTAGCCCAATACACCCAAACTAAAGAAAACTTACCATGTATAAGATAAAGTAATATCAATCTGGCAGAGGTACACTCAGCAAGTTAAAAAAATTAAAACTTTATTGAAGGCCTTTATATCACAAGCCACTGCAGACCAATCTTCACAGCAGGATCACAAGTGCCCTTTTGGGCACTGGTGTGTGTACCTATATGCATGAAGTGTAGCTAAAGTGCCTTGCCTGGCAGAAAGGAAGAGTCTTTGCTTTAGTAGCTTAATCTTCAGCATCAATTCTGTTGAAATTTGGACAAAATTTTTATAGATAATGACTCAGGTGAGCAGCAGTTTATGCTGCAACTTAAGATCCAGCCTCAAAAATCTACTTTTTAAAGTCCAGGAACATGTGTGGAGAGGAAATGTATGCAAAACAGGGGAATGTCAGAGATAGAAATGGCATGAAAATCCCTTTTTCCAGCATATTAAACCCAGAAGTCTATATTTGCTCATATTTGCAAATCCATATTTTTCATTTTTTGTTTGTTGAAGACTTACTTTTAATTACACAGTAAATAGAGTTCAATGTTTAAGTCTAACTTGTACATTTTGGACTGCATTCATCTGCACAGATTTGCCAACAGCAGCAGTTGGATTCCTGAATACTGATGTGCTGATACTGGAAGAACTAGCTCAGGGACCACATTGCCTGTTCCTGTATTACATGATAGCCAATGAGTAAACAAATTAGCATCAAGGGGGTTTGGTTTTGTGTGTGGTTTGTTGTTGTTGTTGTTATTGTTTTAAACAGCAATAATATTTGTGCAGAGGAAATAATCCAGAATTTGCATGGTGACAAAAAACCTGTGAAATATCCTATTTGCCCTTAGATGGACCAATCATGGCCTATAAAGGCCATCTGAACAGCAACCACAATACTCAGGGAGGCCCCTTGTCCCCAGACAGCTGCTGGCTTGGAGATCAGTGGGAAGGAAAAGGAGGAGCATCCTGTCTGCACACATTTCCCCAGAGGAGAAGCTTTGCTGGCAAAGCCAAGAAAGATGCTTTTCAGTGATAGCTCCAGTGTTTATTGTTTCATACAATATGGCCAGGCTTTTGGAAAGCAATACCTAGGTAGAAAGGTATTGTCTCATAGAAATGGATAATGGATGGATCTGAGCTGATAAAAGTCTTTGCCTTTGTGTAGGAAGATTAAATAATTTCCAGAAAATGCTGCCCAATAACACCTCTATGCATTGAATACTTGCAAGGGGATTGTGTTATAAAACTGCAGCAAACTGCCACCAGTCTCTTGGATCACCTCATTTGGGAATGCTGAGGGTGTTCACAATTCTACACATGTAAAGATGCAGCAAGCAAAGATTGATGTTTGAAAGGTCTCTCTCCAAATAATAGGGTGCTATGAGTTTTTAGTGCAGGATTTTGTTGCAGGATTTTTTTGTACTGCTTTTGACTGTTCTCCTCTTAGCTCAAATATTACAAGACAAAAAAAGCAAGAGAACTGACAGCAAAGACAGATTTTTTAAGTGTTATGACACTGATTCATGAACAAACCTGGTATCACACACCTCACGGGTAGACATAAAGGCAAGAGAGACATGAGCCCTGAATCTAAATTTCAACATAGGGTTACTGTAACGTGTAAAGTATGGTTAATGTAAAAAAGTTTAAAAAGCCAAGGAATATGTTAGGATTCCTATACTTCTGCACCAAAAAGGATATGGGGTAACCCAAAGAATAACAGGATTCCTTAATCAATTTACAGCTCATGGTGTAAAAAACATGAGAACTCTGATCAAACAGTCCATTCTTTTAACAACTGCTCTCAGACCTCAAGGCGTATAAGTGAGCCCATCTCACACTAAAGGATGGCTCATCATCTGGGCCAGCCAGCCATAACACTGGGGACCTCAACCTCCACCCACAAGCTGCCTTCAGGATTAGGGTGGGGGTTCAGGGAGCTACAGAGGCTACAGGAGCACTGGCGCTGTAGACATCATAACCAGGGGAGCATGGCATTGCACCAACATTGTTTTCTCCACACCCTTCTCATCTGGGCCACATGTGGTGCTGGGGACTTCAATGTCAGCCCTGAACTGCCACTAGGATTAGGGTTAGGTATTCCGTAATCCTTGGAATTATTATTCCTGTTGTACAACAGGGGAGTTTTACTTGGTTGTTTTCTCTTTAAAAAAACCCAACATGATCTGAATAGGTCTTTAAACCCCTTGCTGCTGGATGGATGCTTTTCCCCTTACTCTGAGCATTTCCCTGCACATATAATATCATCCCTCATGAGTCATATTCCCATGCCTGCTGGCATTTTGAACTCTTCCAGGTGCAGCTTTCTTGATACTGCCACTAGGCTTCTGACCCTTTACACCTGCTTTCTCAGTCAGCACTGCCAAGCAGGGGAAGCAACTGACTTGCCTGATTGTCCAGAGCAGCCTGGCATCCCTTCCCTTGTCTCACTAACAGGTCTGCAGTGCTGCTTCCTTAGCTTTCTTTCCTCCAGGAGGACTTCTCTAGATTGTGTCTGCCTTGAGGTGATCAAGTATGATCTGCACTCCAACCCTCCCATTGCAGCTGGGAGGGTCACTCCCCAGGACCCCCAGCAGTACAACCCATTTCAATTTTTTGCATCCTCTCATGAGCCTACTTAACAGCATCTGTAAGTGCAACTTAATGGTCCAAACTGCATGAGCAAGCTGCTGAACAATCTGCAAGTCTTTGTCTGTCTTTTGACTGAAGAAACCAGCCAGACAAACCCCAGGAGTGTCGTGTTGAACCTTTCTTTCCCCTCCCCGCACCCCCCCAGCCCTTATACTGGACTTTCCCTTTCTCTCCCTGGAGAGGAATAAAGCAGTGCTGGATCACCAGTCTTTTTTTCTCACTGACTGGCAGCATTTTGTAAAATCTTCTACAGGAAAAGACATTTTTTTTCTTGCTGGTGACCACTCTAATGCATACTGCTGCTTTCTTGTAATGTCTTGATAAAGGGTATTTTAGCCCTGGGAATGCTCATTTACTGGAGCAGAAATACCAATAAGGCATCACCTTAGGTCATGGTCATAGCAATATAGGTCAGTGGGTAAAGCAAGAATGCTCGTGGATAATTTAACTCCCTACATGGGCATACTTTGGACAGGGAGTGAAAGAGTACTTTAAATGAGGATAGTCCACTGACTCTGAGGTAGTTTTCTGCACAGATAAGCAGAAGACTGACATGCCTGGGTCAAAGCACAGTCTCTTGCTCCTCAAATTGGCATGTTTTAAGAGTGAGAGAATGCAAAGGGAAAGCACCATTCTGGATTGCCTGACAGTAACTTATCTAAGACTTCATCTGGGAGAATATTTCAGGGTAAATACTTTTTTGAATGCATTTGCCTCTTTTCCATTTGGGAATTGTCTATAAACATGTTTTTGCAAGACTGTTTGTCATTCAGAATGATTTACATTGAGTGAAACTTAAGTTTAGACCCATTCACAGGAAGTTTGTTGCAGCTTTTCAAAGAAGAAATTCAGTCTGATCCAATTTAACAGAGATCACAAGGCGTGCCTTCTTGCCTCAATTGGATAATTCTTTGATTTAGTTTTTTGATGTGAATATCAATTATTCATTTGAATTTTAACATTCTAGTAGTACTTGATGCTATTATAATGGTGTATGCTGTTTCGGCAAATATTTCTGTACGGATATTACTTGTGAGAAAATTTACGGCGTAAAAATTAAAACCAAGGAAATGCAGAGTTCCTTTCAAAATACAGATGAATATTCATAAAAGCATTGCAGTATTTGCCTCTCTCTGATGTTTAGTGTTGTTCATTCATCCAAAGTTGGAAGGATATAAGCTGAGACATGATACTTCAAGAGAGCAGTTAAATGAGGAACTGGGGAGATTAAGTTATAAGGCATAAGATGATTGTAAAACTCCTGGACATTTTGGGGCTGCAAAGCCTTTTTGAAAGATGAGAGAAAATACCACTGGGTGTAATGTACAAAGCAAGCTCAGAAAGAAGGACATTCAGATGCAAATTACTTCAAGAGCCCTGGTCGAACAGTACCTTGCAAACAGAAGTATATGGAGCATACTGAGATAACAGAAATTTCAGTAAACTTAATTTTTCACCAACTCTGAGGGCCTAGTTCTAATGTGACAACATGCAAAAGTCTACATTGGAGCCTGATACAACAATGGGTGGGTGAAATACTTTATAGGAAAACAAATTCAGGGAGGAAATCTTACGTCCAAATCTCACAGTAGTCTGTCTGAAGTAAGTCATGAGAGGTGACTTAGTTGAACAACCAGGAACATAGCTCTAGTGGAAAAGCCATTCAAGAATGTATTGACCTTGATGTTTTGAAGTATTTGGTGTTTTTCTGGTCTCTGATATTTGTTTTGTTCTTCCTTGTTTTCTTCTGCCTAGGATAAAGTGTTTAGGGCAGTCTCCCATGTGCAAAGGGGTTACGTTACACAGAAAACTCAAAACTTTTGACAAAGTCAAATGCAATAAGACTTTACCAGGGTTGCCCTCTGGAATTGTTAGCATTTTGAGCTTTAAGTGGTAAAAGTGAAATTATTATGTAATTAAACACTTTGTTAACCCCCTTGGAAACTAGCAGCTGGGGGAATGTCCAATCACAGTTACCTGCTTCAATATAGTTGCAAGAAAACAAGTGAGTGGCTGATTTCTCTCACATATGCGGGAGTTGATACCATAACAGTTTCACCTCTACACCCCAAAGATGGAGCACAGGCACCCAGGAGGAGCAGAGCTGCCTCACCTCTTCTTGTTCTGCTGGAAATATTATGTATCTGCAGGAGAAACTGCTGCAAGAACAGAGATTCTGAAAAAAGGGAGGAAGTAAAAAACCAACTAACAAAGAATACTCACGATAGGTATAGAAGGACGGGCAGAATGGCTTCAGGGAAAAAGACTGGAGAGCTTTTGGGTTGGGTGCTAGTTCAAAGAGATTCTTTGCTCATTGCTCTGTGCTTTTTTTTGCTGTTGTTGTTTAATTCCTGCCGTAGTCAGGGAAAGTAGATTAGAATGCATAACAGAGATCTAGTTTCAGCATGAATTTCTGTTCTACCATACAGCACTTCAGTTGACTGTTCAGATGAGCACACAAGTTAACCTCCTTGGAAACTGAAGGATATGTAGCTACTGTCCTCCACAGAAGAGAGCCACAAGAACCCATTAATTTCCTTTATGTAACCAGGCAGGTGATATGAAAATTTCCAGCTGGTGTGTTTGAACCTCATTCTGCCCTGAATTTAGGATGAAGCTGCCCCAGGCCCCTGCTTCACTCAGTGTTTCATCAGCTGACATTTTGAAAGCTGCTTTTTCACCACACTGAGTTAAATTTGCAATAAACCAGTCATTCTTCAGGAGATCAAACACATTAAAAAAAAGTAAAAAAGGAATCTTCTGAGATCCAAAGATGTAGGCACATAATGCCTACATTATTTTGATCCTATGAATTTGTATCTGTATCTCTTCTATGTCCTTCTCCTAAGGTTTCTATTTCTCACCCCTCTATTTAAGTCTGAGGGATGCAGGAAAAGCTACCCCTTCACCTTAACTCTTCACACAATAAACACTGAATGAAGTTCATACTGCAGGCATTGGCAGTAGAATCTCTCGCTCCCCAGCAAAAGAGATTAAAAATGTCTCTTGGCACATCTCATCGCGGGACTTCTTTTATCCCTTGAATCAACAGAAGCTTTGGATCAACAAAAAGAGTGGAAGCAGGTGTGTCTTTTACTTCATGCCAATCTATCCTACTCCCCATCTTCAGAAAATTGTCCTTTAGCTCTCCAAAGGATACTTAGCACTTGGCTAGCCATTTGTTTCTGCTTTATCTTGACAGTACAAACCAGAATAACAATAACCCTGGATGCTGAAGGACTCAAAATCACCTATGCTTTTATTATTATTATTTCATATACATGATATATTGTATTAAAAATCCACATAAACTGTCATGTTATCAGATATGAAGCAGCGCTCTTCTTCAAGGTTATGTTTAGCATTTCTCAAATGCAGCTTTTAATCAGAAATTTCTGGCTGTCCAGAAGAAAGTATCTCTTCGGTGGATGTTCTCTTATCTTTACGAAAGGTCTTTCTTGAACCACAGTTTCACACACCCTCTAAGTCTTTGTAAGAGTGGTTTAACCTTCTGTCCCTTCCCACAGTCACTCATTTACACGTTACATTTTCAAGCCTACGTTGGCAGGGCTATTCAGGGGGTTTGCACTGAACTAGATAGGGGAACTAGGGAGCACATGAGAGGAAATTGCTTTTTTTCATTGGCAGTGCTAACCATTCAAATTGTACATGGGATTATGGCTACGGCACGTTTTCTCGGACTGACATAAAGACAAACTTGCAGCTTGCTCTTGCTATGCTCCAGTCTTATCTGACATGAATGAGCACAACTCCAAAGCCATACTGTGTTTCCACATTAACGTTACTCTGCTGAAAGACAGGATATGGGATCTGTCCTGCAGCAGAGTGGGAGCAGTTCTCCTGGGTTTTGTTTTTTGGTTTTCTTTGGGTTTTTTTCAATATTGTGGAGCAAAGCAGGAATTTTCTGCCCTACTCTCCCAAACGAGATGCTTCTGAATCAGCAAAGAGCCAGCTGATGTCCCAGATTTGTGTTCTTCCCTTTTTCGTGTTTCTCTTTCAGTTATGTATTTTTGTTCCCTAACCTGCCATAACCTATTTCCATACTTCTGTAACTGCTTAAGAAAGAGCGATCACCCCCCCACTCCTTCCCACTGCCCAACTCCCAACCTGTTGCTGGAACCTCAAGTCCTCAAGCATTAAAAGAGGAGAGGCTTTTTTTCCTCAGCTAAATTAACACCAATCTGCTCTTGTTAGCTTGACGTTCTCCTGAGAGCAGCCATACAACCTCTTCATTTCATTTCCCCTTCTCTTGCTGCTTAAGAAGTAGCACATCCTCACACCAGAGACACTTGTGTGAATCAATTTGCGGTGACCATCTTAAATGTCTCCTGGGCCACTCAAGTTTCTTTCATTTGGATTTGTAGAGTGAAGAAATAGCTACCTTGTGATGGCTGTAAAAGAAACCTGATGAGGGACAGAGGTAAAGTGCCTGTGTTGGCACACTGTACTTGCTCCTCAAGTCAACTTCCAGAGCCTCAGTGGGAGCATCATCAGGCCTGCTAAGCATGTCTAAAACCTTAATCTTTTTTATGATCTTTCCGGTTTTCTTCGTACACATTGGATATTTGGGCTTTTGTGTAGAAAAGCAGTCTGAATTCTTCCCTCATGACCAGTTTCATGCCAGTAATCCTTGCCAAACTTGACACAAGCAAGGGTGAAATCCTGGCCCGGCTAAAGTCAATAGAAAAGCTCCCATGAGAGTGAGAGTCCAGATCATACTGTCAGCTTTTTGCACAAGAACCAACCTTCTCATGCATGCTTGTCTGTGGGGATGTCTGTCGAAAGAGATATTCCTTCCTCATGGAAGGGCAAGTGCTGGAAGGCAAGGAAAACAAGGA
>NW_008238834.1:5811126-5822238 GCF_000691975.1 Corvus brachyrhynchos
GGAAAGAGCTGGAAGGCAAGGAAAACAAGGACAGTGTGGAGAGGATCTTAAATGTGATGTTAGAGCTTTTAAAGATGGTCTTTTTGTTTGAAAGGTGTGTTATAAAAGTAGCTGACAGGTGCAAAGCACCCCCAGGTATCCTCATCATCCCTTGAATGACATAACAAGTTGTAAGAAGCAATTTGTGCATCTTCTCCTTCTGCCTTTTCTCCAGTGAGTATTTCCTGGAGAGGAAATAACCTTAAACAAACTGAAAACCTCTGTCTGTTCTGAAAATTACACCTGCAAAGGAGGAGCTATCTAACCTCCTGGGTGATTTTTCTTTAAAAAAAAAGAAAGGGTCATGTTTGGTTTTTTTTTTTAACCATTGAAGAACCTCAATATAATTACATAACAATCAACCAGTTCCTTACTGGCCTTACTGTCAAGCTGCTGCACTAGCAGCTATCCAGTTACTCACTAAATGTCTGCTGATTGTTTGGTCTGTTAGAGATGATTTGCAGTAGGTTGCAGACTCCAAGTTACTACATCTTGCTGGAGAAATAAAAGTCTTCGTTGCCATAGTTTTGCTGACTCTTTTTCAACACTGCATTGTGTCATTTCACTACGCCCCAAAGATGAAAGTAAAATAGAAAATAACATCTTCTAAAATTTTAGTATCTTCTTGGCTCCAAAGTATCCTGAGGGCAGGGAAAGGGGAACCTCAATATAATCACAACAGCATTTTCAGGACAGAAACTATGGAGATTATAAAAACAATAAAAACGGTCAATGCTGTTGGTAACATTGATCTCCTTTAGCTGCAGTTTTGGGTGAGCTGAAGACGCTGTTCTATGGCTGGAGAATCCTCTACATTCCCAGAGAAGTTAATAGAGAGCATGAGATTTTCATCCCCAATCCTCACTCTCTGGTAGGAATGAACAGCAGTAGCTATTTACTTGTTCTTTGTCTAGGCTATGCAGTCACATACAAAAGGCTTACATGCTCTGCACTTGCAGTAATTTAAACTTTTGGGGCTGCTGGTTTTGTTTGAAGCCACATATTCCCACTAACCCTAATCAGAAATATATCCGTTATCAAAGGCAAAATATTCCCTTCTCTGTCCAGCAGATTGGTTTACTGCAAGAAAACTACCTGCACAAGCAAATATCCCAGATATGTCAGACTTCTAACAGAGCTATGAATTCTGGTAACAGTCAGAGGTAGAACATTAATAACCAGAACCATAAAACAAATCTAAAAACTGCAGAATAATAATAAAAAATGATATTTATAGAGGCAACGCAGGAGATGCAATAGTAAAAGAGCCTCCCTCTGGATCATCAATTCATGAGCTCTGTGATCCTGAATAACGGGCATGCTTCCAAACGATGAAATAAAACACATCAACTATTCAAAATCACTAACTTTCCTCTTGCGTTCCTTAAAGGTGAATTGCAGCAAATGTATAAATTTTAGTGTGCAGTAACTTGTGTGCATTTTACTACCATAGGAAGTGAATTTCACAGTATTTATTGGAAATCATTATCTTCCTCTGCTTTTTAAAGTTTAATTTAAAATTTGTCACAGCAGCAGCAAAGCTGACACAGCCTAATACTGGTGATGGAGTGATACTCTCTGAAAGGACTCCATGGGAAGATTTGCCACGATTTGCCAATAGCAGCATCTGTAATGCTATTTTCTTATTAAAAATCATTAGAACTTCCAAAATAAAATAATTAAATGTTTGTTCTAAAAAGAACTTATGGACAGGGATCATGGCCAGTAACAGAAGATCTTTAACTGATCTAAGCAGCAACATCAAAAAAAAATCAAGCCTCTATGGAAGCAAAACACTCTGCCCTATTTTCAGTCTTATTGGTTAATTAATTCTTTAATTCTTTATAATAATTTCATTTGGGACTCTGAGAGCAGATGTAACCACTTGCTCAATTATGGAGTGTTTCACACCTGCGCTACCCAGACAGAAGAGGCAAGCAGGTGAAAATCAATCAGTTTTGGCAGAACGAGCATTTTTTATTATTCAAAAATAAATCCCCCACCACCTTAACTAACACACATGTTTCTTAGATGGGGAAATCAGGCCTTTGCTATTAGAATGGTGTCAAACACCTAAGGGTTGTAACTGTAAGATATTGTGTGTACAGCTCAGGATACAATTGATAAAAGAAAACTAATAATCAAATAGGGATGTAGTCAAATGCATGAAATATGAATCTGAGCTTTTTGGTATGTGTACATGCATTTGTTTCATTGTAGGTGGACAGGCAAATATGAAGTGTTCTTATCTGACCATTAACCAACTCATTTTCAGTAGGTGTTGGGGTAGAAATGCTTATTGTTAAGTTGAATACTGTTTTCATTTCAGCCTGAGGAGTGGTGAAGTTTTTCTCTTCTGACCTCTTTCATATGATCCCATGCTGATTTGAGTAAATGGAATTTCACCATGAGTTTCATGAAGTCCCTAATATCTTTCCAGGGGCCATCTGGCAAGAGATAATCTATGATTGCTTCTTTTGATGTTATCAGATCTGTCTCCTGCAATCCACCTCTGTTTATGGAACAAGTTCACCTGGTAATTGATTATTATTTCATACAGGCTCACTGAGAAGGACTGGATTCAGACACTATTGTATTTGCAGTGCCTTCAGATCGGGCTTTAGGATTGTGGACCTCTGACCTAACCGCAAATAATGTTAAGGAAAAGACAAAAAAAGTTACTATTAAATGCAGGGAAACTTCAAAAACAGCAACATATGGCACATATGTAACTACTAAGTACCCACCAAGAAATCCTTGGTCTAGCACCATAAATCCTTAATCCAGAGATACCCCCAAAAGAGAGCCCCTAAATAACCTTGTAATAAGAATTTCATACTAAAGAATGCGCTCTAACAGTCTCTAATCCATTTGGAGCCTTCTTCAGTATTTGCTTCTGACTAGCAGGAGCAGTTAGACAGAATGCTGAAATGTATATGCAACTGTTTGGTCTCTTAAAATCTTTAAACACTAATGGCACCACAATCAAATTGTGGCATTCAGCCTCAGATCCAGACAGATAAGGCTGAATGAGATCAAATTTAGACAGCTAAACTGTATGTTCATATCAAATGTGTAAGGATCCCCATCTATGATTTTCCACAAGAATGTGTTAAAGACAGGCTCGGTCTGCTGAGTTGCTGTAGCTCACGTTTTAAGGAGGTAGACATGGGTTAGGCAGCTAACAGAGGAAATGAAAGATTATTTATCATTTGATGTTTTATAAACTATTCTATAACAACCTGTAAAAATGTCAAACACAGAAAACCCTTGATTTGGCATTTCCTTGCTGTGCTCTTGTGAGGAATCCAACTCAGCAGGGACTTAAGCCTAACACCTTCAGATCTTCCAAGTTTCGGTTCTCTCTACTACCACAGAAAAAAAATGAGCACAGCCAGCTAATGGTGGTAGAAAGCATTGTCAATTTTTCAAACATCAGGCCCCAAGGAAGAGCAGATCATAACAACCTCCCCCAGTTCCTAACTAGAACAGCAAAAGAGGCAAACCCCTTTGTGTGTTTTGTACAGTTTATTTCTTCAGGGCTCCAGCAGCTGTTTCCTTCCTTTGGTGTATTTTAAATTAACACCACAATTTTGTGAGGAAGTGCTCAGGTGTAAAATAAAACGGTAGCACAGTCCTTGTTTTTGATGCTGAAAGCAGTGAAAAACAGTAATAAGAGTGGCAGATTCCCTAACAAGTATCAAATCTATTTCACTACAAAAAGATAGTGGCTATCCTTTAGTTGTGAGTAATGACAGAGCCTACATGTTGGTGTCCCAAGAATTTCACGAGAAAAAAAAGCCTAAAGCTCTCCAGGGAGGTGTCTTGGGTTAGGGGTTTTCTTCATTGTGGGAAGGTTGCAGAAGTAGTACATGAAGCTAGTTTGCAGATGAGTTCATAGTAGCAAAGTGATTTCACTGCTGGAATGTTTCTTTCTGTGTATGTTCCTTAATTGTACCTCAACTTTCCTTTAAGAGAAATAATTTGTTCATTTCAGGCAAAAAATGGAACTGCTTCAAGAAGGATAAAAGATAAAAACATCAATTTATTACAACTATGCTTCCACTTCTATAAATGATGTTGTCTGAAAGCAGCTGTCTGTTGCTTTGCTTTATATAAAGGTGCTACCCCACCCTTTAGTGATGTAAACTGGCTTCTAGTCAGACTTCCACAGATGTGTACGGAGAGCACAGAGACATTTTCAGAAGCAAAGATGGCCACAGGACAAGGGGTTATAGTGAATGGGGTGGTATCAGGCTGGTGACTGGTCGCTAGTGAGGCTCCATCCTTGGCCCCGTTCTTCTCAACATCTTCAACTTGGATGCAGGACCTGAAGGGATACTAAGTTTTCAGATCATACAAAATGGGAGGAGCTGTTGATTCCATTGGAGGTAGAGAGGCCCTGCAGGGAGACCTCAAAAAAATAGAGGTCTGGCCAATCAGCAACTGTATGAAGTTAAAAAAGATAAGTGCCAGATTCTGCAGCTGGGATGGGGAAAGGTACACACAGACTGGGAATGAGAGGCTGGAGAGCAGTGCCATGCAAAGGGACCTGGGTGTCCTGGTTGATGGCAAGCTGAGCATGAGCCAGCAGTGCCGTGGCAGCCAGGAGCGCCAACGCTGTCCTGGGGGCATCAGGCACAGCATCACCAGCCAGGCAAGGGAGGGGATTGTCACACTCTGCTCTGCACTGGGGCAGCCTCACCTCGAGTGCTGAGGGCAGTTTGGGGGGCCACAATATAAAAAAAATATAAAACTATTAGAAAGCATCCAAAGGAGAGTTAAGAAGATGAAAGGCCTTGAGGGGAAGCCGTATGAGGAGCTGCTGATAGGTCACTTGGTCTGTTCAGCCTGGAGATGAGGAGTCTGAGACTCATTGCAATTACAACTTCCTTGTGAGGGGAACAGGAGGGGCAGGCACTGATCTCTGCTCTGTGGTGAACAGTGACAGGACCTGAGGGAATGGCCTGAAGTTGCGTCAGGGGAGGTTTAGGTTGGGTATTAGAAAAAGGTTCTTTACCCACAGGGTGGTTGGGCACTGGAACAGGCTCCCCAGGGAAGTGGTCACAGCACCAGCCTGACAGAGTTCAAGAGTTTGGAAAAATATTGTCAGTACAAAGTGTGATTCTTAGGCTGTCCTGTACAGGGCCAGGAGTCAGACTTTGATGATTCCTGTGTGTCCCTTCCAACTCAGAATATTCTATGGTTCTGCGGTTTTCAAGCCTGCCAAATTAGGTGGGAAATTAATTTCCACTATGGCTGCCAGGTTTGTCTCATTCTGTTCCTGACAGGAAACCCAAAAAGTGACATGACTGATCCCCACAGCTTGTGAAAATGCAGGTACTTTTGATATGTGTCACCTGAACTGATGGCTCAAGCAGGCTCAGCTGCTTAGTATGCCATTAGGCTGCTTATTACCCCTGCAGGCCCACCTAGAGAGCCTGCCCACAGGCATTTCTTCAGGGTGCTCTGGAGGTCTCCTGTCAAATGGGATGGGATACTGATGCATGTCTTCCAGCCCCTGTGGAGACCAGTGCCTTTTAAGTGTGGGGGGGCAGGAGGTGGATTCAGACAAAACTTCATGTTGAGGGAAAGCAAAAAAAAAAATACTCGTTGTCTTGCTATAATAAGAGAACCTTGAAATTTTGCTAGTTCTAGCCTAACAGTTCTGCTGTCGAGTTTACTGCATCTGTTGGCTAATGAAACAAGAGATGTCAAACCAGTTCTCTACTAAGGGTTACTTTAACAGTTTTCCAGAGGATGGTGGTGGGTCTTAGAGCATATTGCATCATGTTATCATCTTAGAGCATTGCATCATGTTTATTTTGGGCTGTGGAAAGAAATGTGCTTAGAATTTGTTGTTTGGATCTAGGGATCCACCAAATGCTTAAAAAGGAGAATCAGACCTTTGATACAGTGCTGAAAAAACCCACAAACATCAGGTACTAACTAGAACCTGAGCATCAAAATCCTATTTTGTTTTGTCCCCTTTCCTCAAAAAATTGGAAGAATAATTTTCAAAGCTCATATGCCATGGAAACCAGAAGGCAATCCTGAGGTTGATGTAGTGGGTTGATGCTGGCTGGGTGCCAGGCACCCACCAATGTCACTCATTCACTCCCCTCTGCAGCTGGACAGGGGAGAGAAAATAGAATGAAGGGTTCATGAGTTGAGATGACTTGTGGGAGAGATCACTCACTAAATACTATCACAGGCAAAACAGGCTTGAATTAGAGATACTAACTGAATGTATTGCTAACAAAATCAGAGCAGGATAATGGGAAGAAAATTAAAACCTTCAAAATACCTTCCCCCCACCCTTCCCTCCTTCTTAACTCTACCTCCTACCCCAGAGGTGCAGGGAGATGGGGAATCTGGGTTATAGTCAGTTCATCACCTGTTGTTTACCCCATTCCTCAGAGAGCAGAGTCCTTCCCCTGCTCCACCCTGAGGTCCCTCCCATGGGAGACAGTTCTCCATGAAATTCTCCAGAGTGGGTCCATCCCACAGGCAGTAGCTCTCTTCGACCTGCTGCAACATGAGTCCAGCCCACAGGCAAACAGTCCTCCCAAAACTGCTGCAGCATGGGTCACTCCCACGGGGTGCAGTCCTCCAAGGACAGGCTGCTCCAGCCTGGGAGCAGGGCCCCTCTCCCCCACAGGGTCACAGCATCCACTAGGCATCCACCTCTCTAGCATGGGGCTCCTCCATGGGCTGTGGGTGGATCTCTGCTTCCCCATGGATCTCCATGGGCTGCAGGGGCACAGCTGCCACAGTCTGCACCACAGCCTGCAGGGGAATCTCAGCTCCAGCACCTGGAACACCTCTTATTCCTCCTTCTGCACTCCCCTTGCTGTCTGAAGAGTTGTTCCTCTCACACTCTGCTCTTCTCTGGCCACAATTAACACTGTGTGATAACTTTTTTTTCTTCTTCCTAAATATGTTATCACAGAGGCAATACCCCCATTTCTAATTGTCCCAGCCTCAGCCAGTGGCACATCTATTATTGGAGCTGCCAGGAATTGGCTCTGCCAGACACAGAGGAAGCTTCTAGCAGCTTCTGACAGAAGCCACTCCTGTAGCCCCCCACTACCAAAGCTTGGCCATGCAAACCCAATACAGTTGGCTTGGGAGGCTACCTGGGATATCGTGATCATTAATTTTCTGTATTTGAAGCTTACTAGAGTAAGATTGCACTGAGAAGAACAATGACATGCAGCAACTAACCTTTTTCAGTGTTTGGCTCTTGAATATACAATTTTCTCCATGCCTTTTAACATTTTGATTCAGTTCTGACTTTGGTGTTAGTCACTTCAATGTATACATAAATACTGCTGTTGAGCAATGACTCTAAAGAATTTTACTGAATTATACAGTGTTTTCAACCAAGTTATGAAATTTCTTCACAACCTCTCTTTTTGGTGGTTATTTTTTATTAAAGCTGTGCCAAAAAGTAACTCTTATGATCAACACTTGTAAGTACTGTGACAGATTTTTTTGTGATCTTAACTGTCTAAATATCCCAGAAATAAAACCATAAGGTATTCTAGTTTACTCTCATGTAATTGTGTTTAACTAATTTGCAGTCTTGCATCTAATTTAATAATACAAAGCAGGTATCCCAATAGATAAGATTATTTCCATGTTCTGCTAGGAAAGGGCTAATAAATGTATACAGACATATAGAGGCATATATGCAGGACTGATTTCGGTAGAAACTCTTCTTAAAAAGACAGTTACAGAATCTGGCTGAGTAGCCCTGTATAAGATGAGGAATTTGATGTTACTTACTTGTCCTTCAAAGCACTGGATAAATATATTAAACTGGACCTCAGCATCCCCCTTAATAGTATTCCTGTTGCTAGGAAACGGTTATCTGGACCCCATCCATAAGCCTTGTCTTTGGGACTGCTTTCATACTTTACTCAAAGCCCTAGCTCTGACATCCTTGAAATTGTGTTTTCATTTTTCATTGTCTTTCCTGCTGCTTTTGGCCATTTGTTTTCGCTTACAAAATCCAGTTTTGCAAATGAGCAGATAAATATCATGTAACTAACCAGCTGTGTAAAACAGAGATCTCCTTCAAATTGTATTCTCCAAAAGATTTCCTGGAGTAGCTTTTTGCCCTCACCATTTGTCCTGGGATAAGTGTCAGTGTAGATTGGACTGCTCATGGAAGATCATCACTTTCCAAGTATTTACTGAAACATCTGCATTTATGTGTAAAACACAAAATTTTCTTTCCCTTCACTGCTGAGGTGTTTATTGCACCCACCTTCTGCAAGATTATGCTTAATTAGAAGCCTCATTGTTTTGTTTGAGGCTCTTTTTTAGTTTATTTCCTTCTGCATATGAGACTTCCCATGGATTTACTAAAGGGAAAGGACACTAGGTCCTCTTGCTTATCAAGCATATAAATAGATTGCACAATTTATCTTTCAAAAATCCTAGCAAAGCCAAAGTGATAATTATATCTGTATAATTATTAAAATGTGTTCCTAGCTGAGCTTGTTATCGCCTCTCAAGAATCAATGAAGGAATAGATGCTGTGGATTTAATGATAGGGTTGTTTTAGTTGTTCTTATTTTACAAAGCAGAAGTAAGGAGATGGTGAAAAGGTCACAGAAGGTGGCAAAAAGGGTGAATTCAGCATTCTGCTATAGAAAGTGCTCTTTAGGAACCTCCAAGGATATTTCTAAAAAGCTGGACTGAGATATAAAAAAGCCCAAAAATCTAGACTTACCCCATTTAACCTTTTACATATTCCTGATTCAACACAATCTTCAGATATACATTGCCAGGACACTTTTCCCTCAGAGTATCAAACTTCTGACCCTGCAGCTGTTGTAAGTCAGTCACAGCAACACGTCCTGCTGTACCTTGTTATAAATAGAGGTAACTTGCTCATCAAATGCCAAAGACTGGCCAGCATTATACAGACTGATCCTGCAGTTCTCACACAGGCAAGACTACCACTGACTTAAGACTTCGTTCATTCCACTGATGGCATCAGCTCCCTTTTATTCATAGAGGTATAAATCAGGATCCACCCAGAAGAAATCATGGGTTTAGACAGAAAATTCAGTGTGAGTGGAGTGTCAAAGGGCAAATTCCTGGATGCAGTAGTCCTTCAGGCTTCAGTGCAATCCCTGAAACCTTGCTCCATGGCGACCTTGTCTCCCCAGCTACCTGAAACCGCTGGGAACCTTACCTCTGTGCAAAGTTTTACATCAATGCTACTGAAAACAATTTCTGTGTCATTTTCAACGCTCATTTCTTACACTGCCCTCTTATGGATTGGGTTGCTTTAGCCAGGCTGTAACGTCTTCCTTCTGCTTCTTGCATATGGCAGTGTATCACAAAGGCTCTCACTTAGCCTTGTCATTCTGCTTCCAAATTGAAATTCAGCTTTAAAACAGAGAAGGAAAAATTTGGAGTTGGGGACAAGAGGCTGCAAGAATCATCTTGTCCTGAAAGGGGGATTCTGATGTTCCCTTTTCTGGTTATGAGCCTCAGATTTGCAATTAATGAAATGCTGGAATGCTTGATTTATATCACTAATAAGTGATATAAAATTTGTTTTGCTGCCAATGCAGGCTGTTCAGAATGCAGGACTTCCAAATTGAAATTCAGCTTTAAAACAGAGAAGAAAAAATTTGGAGTTGGGGACAAGAGGCTGCAAGAATCATCTTGTTGTCCTGAAAGGGGGATTCTGATGTTCCCTTTTCTGGTTATGAGCCTCAGATTTGCAATTAATGAAATGCTGGAATGCTTGATTTATATCACTAATAAGTGATATAAAATTTGTTTTGCTGCCAATGCAGGCTGTTCAGAATGCAGGATGTGAACTGATAAATATGTACTGTAGATCACAGTGAGCCCAGAAAAGAGACAACGTTGTAAAACATCCTGCAGAGCACAGTCTTGCCATGCAAATCCCAGCATTAGTGATAACTACCCCTCAGTGAATTCAGAAATTGCCCTGTGAATCTTTAGCATCAAAAAGACATAGACATTGTCCTTGGATTTTACATCCAAATCCCAGCACTCACTGAAAGCCCTGATTTCAAAAAAACCAAATTGTTCCAGTTTTAAGGCTGCCTTTAGGTCAGGTTGTTAACAGGACAATATATTTATAGACCAAACCAAATACAGGTTTATCCAAATTCTTGTTTTACTGAGGAAGACCTGATCACAACTTCATTACTTGAGTTGCCTGGCTGTCATTCCTTAAAATACGAGTACCAGCTATTTCACACTGGGCCCAGTGACAAGACTAAACAATGCCACAGTAAAGGAGTATAAGATGTGCTCCAGCTGTCCCCTACAACTCCTCTGTCCTAAATATATCTCTTCAGTGGTTTAACTGGCTTAGTTTCCAGGAAGACTGGCAGAGGTTTAGCTTTATTTGTGGCTAGCAAACTGAATGAGCAATAAATAAAACAGGGGGTTCGGGAAAGTTTTGTTCTCACAACGCAACACAGAGTACAGGACTTAAGAAGTAGCTTTGCTGTCCATGTGTTTTGTTTTGAAAAGAATTTTTGAAAAAGCATGATCACCTAGAATATAGTTCTTCTCTTATTTGTATTATCCTCTTTCAAAATCTCAGTAAAACTCCAGTTTCTTATGCCTTTGCCAACATACCTTGGCAAAAAACTTGGCAACAGTCAGGTTTTTCTCTGCTAAGAACAGCGTCTATCAGGCTGGTGGGGAAGTTCTTACTGCTTCCTTACACTCCCCTTCTCCATCTGCTGCTTAATATGCAGCATTTATAGCTCCTGTGGTAAGGAGCTGTCTCACAGTTGTGGGTTTGTGAAGGAGGTACTGGTCCAAGGACAAAACTCTTAGTTCTAAGTTCTAGAAATAATATTAATTTTCGAGGTTTCTCAACTGTGTTGGCAAAGGGATATTTATGGCAGTGACAGACACCTTCATAAAAAGGGTCAAGGCACAAATTCCCCAGTCCACACTTGCCTTTCTCTTTGCTGTGATTGTTTCGTGCATGGGCCCGACCCCGCTGACGGAGAGGAGAGGAGAGGAGAGGAGAGGAGAGGAGAGGAGAGGAGAGGAGGA
>NW_008238834.1:5822483-5831685 GCF_000691975.1 Corvus brachyrhynchos
GGAGAGGAGAGGAGAGGAGGACAAAGGATGTTGGTCAGATACATGAGACACATGCAATTGATTTGATTCTCTAGGGTGTGTCAGGAGTTAAGAGACAGGTTTGTTATCTTATCGCCTTCATCGTGATGAAAGTCTTTGGGCTGATAGGACTGAGGCCTCAGGCTTTAAAGACCCCTCCAGGCAGGAGAATTCAGAGAATACCTGTTAGAGGAGACATACACCTAGGCTGTTTTCACAGTTATCATGAACTGGAACTGTGGAATTTAGCATGACTTGTGTGCACTGCAATCCTACCTCTCACTAAGATTTACTACTGTGAAGTTTACCACCCCCCAAATTTCTTTCTCACTTAGCAGAGGGGCTGCAGCAGGGCTGAGTCTGCTCCTCAGCCAAGCCTGAAGGTGTTTGCTAGCAGCATGGCAGAGCCAAGGGAGTCTTGCCTGTGGATTCGCACCTCCCATCACTTTTGCATGCTGTTTTTTTGGCCCAAGTGTCCTCAAAAGCACAGTGTCTACTGGGAACTCTGCCACAAATCCTCTCTCAATAAAATACAGGTGGAAAGCAGCAATTAATTCTGCTCAGTGGAACACTCATTTAGGCAGCATGGCTATTGGAATGATCACTGAAGAGGCAGGGACTTTTTTGAGCTGTCCCTCAAGGCAGGAAAAGCCTCAACTCATATGTGATAGTCCTGAAGAAGGTATGTTGGAATAGCTGGTTGAAAAAGTTTTTTTTTTTTTTTTGGATGCCTTTTTCCCACTGAGCACTCAGATTAACAAGTGGGAGCTCATTCAATTGAGCAGAGGTGGCCTCTGGACTCCTGTGAGCTAATTCTGCCCAAATAAACTTGTTTAGCAAGGCAGCTTCCCAAGCCTGAAACTCATTCCTTTGAACTTTCACACTTTGTGGGCCAGTAATTAAAGGTATTAAATGGAGAGGTTGAGGGAGGGCACATTTTCTTCCTTTTGTTCTCTTGTTTGTTTGCTTGGAGTTCAGCCACTGGAAGTGCAATATCTCTAGCGTTTAAAAGAAATCAGACTATAAAATATTCTATTGCTTTTGTCTCTTGGCTTTCTCAGTTGTAGAGTGTATAACTCAGCAGGGAGGAAAGGAAGCCATGGCTTTTAGCTTGGCATCTAGCTGCTGGCACTTATGTAATCAGCCTTCAGGAGAGACTACTGCATTTTAACCATTTTCATGACTGCTCAATTATCAGTCTGTCATTTCATCCAAATTTCAAGAGGACTTGACCAGTTCTGTTTTCACGACAGATTCCAAGCTGATAGCATCTTTGGGATCTTCACAAACTCCATCTCTGACCCTAGTGTTTTCCTGCAGGATGGTCTTGTTTTTTTTCTTGGAGGCCCTTTGTCTGTGGTTATTACTTTGGCTGCCTTAATAAGTAAGAGCCATCTGGAGGCATGGTTGACCGAGTTTGCACCTGCGTCTACATCTGCACTGTCTGGCCATGTCAGGTGGATGTTCACCTAAAAGATCTATCTCAGTGTGATAAAAAGGAGAAGAAAAGGGAGGGAGGGTGTAAAACTGTTATTCCTGCCTCCCTGCAACAGCAGGTGCACCAGATGGCTCGCAAAGTAACTAGGGTGAAGAAACAGTGTCAAGACTTCATGTGGTGTGGTCTGTAAATGATCATCAAATCAAATTCTTTATCAAAGATGGAGTTTTTTCTCTCCCCATTGGCAAATCAATACACATTTGAAACAGCGCATGTAATCTGCTTCCTTACGTGCAGGTACCTGGAATGCAGACAGAGAAACCTGGTCAAGAGACCATTCTTGTTAAGCAGCCATCTGTCCAAACAGGCTGTCCCTAAGCATTCCCAGCCTGTTGAGTTGTTATGCTTTGCTTTATTTGAAAGCAATTTTTCCTTAAAAAATATTTTTTTCACCTCCTTGAGTGGTCACCTAGAGGAAATTTTGCCATGCAGTATGTAAGGTAAACAGCACAAGGCTTCCTGGTAGAGTTATGCTTTGGCAGCAGAACAAGGACCTTGCACTGGTTTAATCTACAGATCTACTGATTTCTAAAGCTTCTTGTATTTCGCCCTTTTTCTTACCTTTTGACTGTATTAGCTCCCTTGGACGCAGGGAGATACTGGCTCCTGCCTGGGTCTGCTGGACAGACCTACCAGAGCTCTGATTGGCATGTTGGGTATCTGCTAGAGCATGATAACGCACTGTCACCGTGTTGCAGCCCAGGGTGCCTCAGCCCAGGACCACTGCATCCCCACCATTTTGCAAAGGGCTGCTGCACACAGCTGTCTGCTGCCCTGCTCTGTACCTAGCCCTCTGCACTCACCTGAAATAACCATGCTAACTACCAGTATGTTCTCTCCTATTTTTTACGCCTTTGTCCCCCATTTCAAATCCCTTGTTGTGCCCATGGAACTCTGCACCACCCTGGCACCCATGGGAACAACATGGATGGAGATCACAACCACTGGTGAGCAGTTTAATGGCGGGCCTGAGGCTTTAAATACTTTTACAAGGGTATTTCTGTTTATGTTCTGAAACACCTCTTTTTGCCACACACAGCATTTTGTTAAATAACTACAGTAAAGCAATACCCCATGAAAAGGGAGAAGACTAAAAATGAGCTTTCAGCTGGCTTCTCAGATAATCACAGAGCAGCGAGGGAGCAGCTGCACAAGGTTTAGATACTCCAGGATAAATTCTGTAGAAAAGCTTACACACAGAAAGAAGTTTTAACAATGTGCATAATGCTAGCCTAGAATTTGAGTCTAAGAAAGGCAGTCTGTTGTCCTGCTGCTATTTACTACAAACTGAATTATTTTGATTTGACTGTCAGCATGTTTGGGTTTTTTTCCAAATTATATTCTGCTATGGTGAGTTTACATCTTAAAATTGATAGATTTACCTTTCCAAATCTGTGATTTAAAAAAAAAAAAAAAAATTTTATTTTTTTTGTTTTGAAAGCCAGTCTGTAGCTGAATGTTCTCTGTTAAAGGAAGTTATGACAGAGTTAAAGGGTTAGAGGGTCCCTGTGGCAAACACATGCCACATGCAGAAGAAGAAACCTCACCTGCTTTGCAGCACAGGAGACTGGAGTGGGCTGGTGTAGTGCAAAGCCTTGTAATCTGGCAGTGTAGTGCAAAGCATGGGATGCAGAACCCAAAGAATTTCTCCAGAACTGCATTTACAGTGTTTATGTAAATAAATCTAGAACTATGACTTTTTATTTTTTAAACCTTCTCTGCAACTAGCCAGCAGTAACTAAACTTGTTGGGTTTGTTTGGCCAGGAGGTTTGGCTCAGCTTTTACTCATTTTACACTGAGATCCAAAAACTAATCAGAGGACAGTCTAATTTACTCTGAGAGACAAGTACATCTTTGGGATTGGACTGCACCCCACAGAAATACAAAGTGTTCTTGCTTCCTTTTAAAAGCTACTCTCCACCTTCTCTCCTCTCCCTCTTCTCTCCCTTTCCTCTTCCCCCAGGCTTGGCAAGCCGCTGAGCCCAATTCTTGAGCAGATGCTATTGCAGAAAGGGTGCCTGGTGGGAACATCTCCTTGTGATTTCTCGGGAAGAAAACTCAGCTCCTTACCTGAGCTATCAGGCTCTGGGTCCCAATTACATGGAGGGGCTTCTGTTCTCTTGGATGGTTTTGCACACAGCCGGAAGATTGTTCTTTCTTGCTAACTAGCTGAAAATCAGGTACCTGCTCAGGATTCTCTGGACCAGCTGGACTTTAGTTTCTGCTTGGTGAACTAGGCGTTTTCTGTTTGGGGCAGATCTGTACCTAATTTTTGGACTTATAAATCCTTTACTGCTTGTAGATCTCAGTTTGATATAGTCAGCAGTTCAACTCCTGTAATTTCCGCACTCTGTTCAAGCCTAGATAATTATCTATCCCTGTAATTACAGTGGTGAACAGTGTGTCAGTACCTTAAATGTGCATTTCTGGTTACTCATAGCCATACCCTACTCCTCCATTCTAGTAAAAAGGAGCCAAATTTCCCCATTGGTATTGCTAAAGTCACCTTTTCAAATCAAACCTAAGCAAATAAAGCAGCTCTTGTATATGCACTCTGACCTTAACCGTTTCCACAGCAGATGAACTATTCTGTATCACTCTACCATACATCTGGAGTTTTCCCCATCAAAAATGTCTTCACTGAAAAGATAAAAAAAAAAAAAAATCTGTTTGTAAAATGCCTAGATCTTTCTTTTCTTGCAAGAGGCAGTCTAGGAGCTTTCCTCAGTTATAATTTGCATTTTTGCTTTTGTTTCTGTATATCTTCATATGTTCCAGAAAATACAATTAATTTCTCTACTGCTTTTGATTACTCCTGGTTGGCAAAAAATGAAGATTAATTGTTTTTTGATGTAGCAGAAACAAACATGATTCTTATTCACTAGTAACCTTGGCAGTGTCAAAAGAGGCACACACAGCCCTGGGAACAATTTTCTTAGCTAGCTGTACAAACAGAGACACAAAGAAAAGTCAGTTTGTTGCTGTTTCTAAGATGAAACTATGGCAGAGAACTAAGATACAATCCAACTCTCATATTCAAATTAATAGGTAATTAAGCTGAAACGCACTTTTAAATTTCTCTGTTTGGTTATTTTTTTTCATATATATTTCCCTATTTCACAGCTTTTTATGGAATTTTGAGGCTCTGCTTTTTTTCCTGTTGTATAATCTTAGCTTACCCATCTTGCTGAAAGACCTGTGGCAGGAACATGAAAACAGTGATGGGACTATCCTTGGGGTAGGTTTGCATGGAAAAGAACAGGAAGCTGTCCAGCCCCATCACAGCCTGGGCCCCAGACCAGTTGATGAGAGGGGAAGCTTTACTGGTGCAGGTACAGTACTGTGTTTTAGAACTTCTTTTACTTCCACTTTATGTTAGCAGCAAAGCAATATGTGGACATACAGGCTGGGATGAAACCTACCTCAGGCATCCTGCTATATCCCTGTGCCAAACACAAACATGCCCTTAGTGATGAATGGAAAAGGAGGCAAGTAAACCTTAAGGTAGATGTCTTTTTCCACAGATGTGTATAAGGAGTCGGAGTAATTTAACTGCTTATAAAATGAAACAAATGGATATATTTGCACTGGTAGATGATGGAATACAAAATGTTAGCATTCTACAAATGGTATCTTTTATATGTTTGCAAAGAGAGAAAGAAAACAAATAGCTAAGTTAATCTATTCATTTTGCTCTGTGGTAATGTTTCTTCAAATTAAATTATTCCATAATGACCTATTCAGTGCTTTGCATTATCTTTGAAACAAATAGTCTATTATTTTGGTACTTCTCTGGCCCTTAAAAATGTGTCTCAGTTCTTCAAAAAGTAGGAAAGTAATATTTATTTCTGATTCACAGATAGGGAACAGGTACTGTGATTCTAAAAATCTTAGTTACTAGTGGTTGTGGTCCCACCGAATTTCTGTGCATAAGTTTTGCAGTGGCAGAACCTAACAGGGGACGAAGGTCAAACAAGAATGAGGACAAGACTGAAGCTCACCTCACAGTAAGCTCACTGAGATCATCTCACACTGAACTCAGACTACCCTTCCTTAGTTGCAGGAGTTTTGCTGAAGCAAGAACTAGAAAATTAGGTCTCTGTGCACATTAACAATTTTAATAAAATCTTTTTTAGCTGTAGGTGAAAAAGTCAAATTTCCAGTGTTTAATAGTGGAGCGTACTTGTGGTCGACTTGGGTTCAAACAGCCTTTCAGTTACCTAATTATGCACTGTGAGGATACCATGCCAAAATATTGATCTTGTTCTGAGCAAAAAGCCAACTGTGCTCAGTGTAAGTCAGTGCTACAACCATTGTAGGACTAAGCCCTTTGTGGCAGCTATAACATTCGAATTAAGAGACACAGTAGAATATTTTGCAGCTTTTCTAATTCAAATAATAATTATGTAGTATCTATTAGCATGGAATTCCAAATGTAAGCCTCAGGGTCAAATGGCTTAGAAAACTGAAACTCTGCTCCCTTCCTGGGAAAAAAAACAGAGATGAAGCCGTTCTAGGAAGCTTAATTTACATAAATTGCAAATATTGTTTACAAATAATACCATCTACTGTGTTCTGCTCTTCATAAATGACAAAATATTCTTACTCATGGACCACAATAGCATGCACGCCAGAACTGGTAGGTCACTCTCATCAACAGGCAGTGATTTTATGTTTGATAGTGCAGCCAAGAGGGTGCATGATATTCTTATCAGCACAGGTAGTGTTCGTAGTTCTGGTGCCTTCAAGTACAGCAGGTAAAGCTCAGATAACCTGGTCAGCTTTGGGACTGAAGACAACACATGGCCAAGATAGTTAGGATGCCTTTTTGGGAACACAGCACCAAACCTGCAGAAGTAGATTTGAAATCACAGAACTGAGCCCAATTAGCTGCACATCAGAGTAGATGCTGGTGAAGTGATTTTCCTTGAACTGAAGCCGTGTGGTGGAGGATCAATCAATCAATTTATGAACACCTCGAGGGTAATAATAGTCTAGTGAATGTGAATTTGTCAAGGACAAATTGCATCAAACCAATCTAATTTCTTTCTTTGACAGGGTAAGTGAATAAGGGGGAAGCAGTAGATGTGATCTATCTTGACTTCAGTAAGGCTCTTGAGTCTCCTACAGAGCATTCTTGTAAGCAAATTAAGGTATATGATTAAATCACTGCAGAGAAGGCTCACAGCTGGTTGAGAAAAAATCAAAGAGAAACTATCACTGGTTTGTTGTCAGACTGGGAGGACATTTAAAATTGTGTATTTCTGAGTCCATTTATATTCAATCCTTTGCTGATCAATGATCTAGATGATGAAATTATGAGGATGCTTTCAAATTTGGAAGGAGTAACAGAAAATAGGAAATTGTTCCAAAATCAGCTGATGGAAATTTGATAGAGGCACATGGAATTGCAATAGAAGTGCTTTGCATATATGAAATAGTGGAAAAAACACTTAGGAAGCACTATAAAGTAGAGAAGGAGTTAGAAGTTAGGGGGACAAAGACAGTGGCAACAGTGTTGACACTACTATGTTTAAAAAAGTTTCCTCTTTTTCTTGGACAAATTAATTTTCATTTGTGAGGGGTAAGAGGCTCTAGGTGGCTCTAGATGACCTTGCTTGAGCAAGGACTCCAGAGGTCCTTTGCAGCCTCCAGAGGTCCTTTGCAGCCTCCAGAGGTCCTTTGCAGCCTCAACCCTTCTGTGTTTCAGTATCAATCTCACTACTGAGACCAGTGATACCTCAGTTAGCGTGAAGTTTCAGGCTTCAGACTATGAGGAAGATGTAAACAAACACTCAAAGGGCAAAAGGAGATAAGGTAAATAATAGAGACTTGAAAAACTTGACATCTGAAATAGGCTGAGAGTGAAGCAGGCCACCTCTGTATCATTTGTTGTACCGGGCAGCAAATGTCCTCCAATTTCTTACTGTCATTAAAGAACATAACTAACATTTGAAAACTTGGGCTTCAACAGACTTCTCATGCATGCCTGATTTTGTGTCATTTTGTTGTTCATTTAAAAGCTTAGGTGTTCTTCATTTCTTTCTCTTCAATTGAAGTTCATCATATTTACCAAGTTTTCTTGTTTGCCTTTTTGCTGCTTTTTTTTGTGTGCAGAAATATCCCTAGACAGAGGAAACACTGCTCTTGATGTTGGCAACTAAGATTTATGGAAAAAATATAATTTCAGCTCTGTGTACTTAGGGCTTTGTAAATTTTATAGCATTATACCTCTTTCTTCTGCATCTCTGTTGTACTGATTGGAGCAACACAGGTGAAGTAAATGAGTAATGTTAGTCAAGAAAATACTGTGGCTTTATAACTATTCATGAAAAAAAAGCCTTGAAACATTTCCAGAACGGGAGGCAGAGAATTTATTGTTCCTGCTGGATCCCAGAATAACTACTGCTTTGTGTCATCATTTTATAATCCTTGTCTGTCAATAAACATAACTGTAGCTAGCAATAAAAATGATACAGGCTCAGTCAGGCAACGCTACCCTGGTAAAACAAATTTATGAGCCAGTTAATATTTTTAATCCTGTTACAGAAATGACCTCAAAACCCAGACCATTTATTTAAGCCTCTATCCCCTAAAGGAGCACATGTGGATGTCAGATAAATGAAACCTGCTTTTGAATCATGTTGATCTTGGGCTGGGGCTGGGCAGCAAGAGGGAGAAAGGGTGGAACTGTAGACATCTGTCTGCAAAAACAAACCAGCCCCATTAGCGTCTGTCTCCTGTCCAGTACAGGGTTGGTCAAACCCTCTTGCAGGCTCAAATGAAGCCATTCATCTGATAACACAAAATTCAGCATGCTGTATTTTTCCCTTCCCCACATCAGTTACATGCCAGCGATTATTCCAGTTCTACCATTGATCCAAGATGACTTTTCACAACAGGGAGTCATTCTGTTTATGCTGCTTCAGAAATCTCTGGGATGTTATTTGATCTACAGCATCCATTAGATGCACAGAATACATTTCCTTCTCTATTGTTTCATCTTATTAGGAAGATATGGCAATGACACGGGCTGCTAATTGCTATCCAACCAGTGCTTTGTGCCTTGTTAATTTTGACTAAGACTCTCTTCCTACATAGCATGGTGTAGATATTACTAATAGGAGAAAGACAGGTAGTTAATTGGTGTCTTGAGTGTTACACAGACAAATGAAAAATTCACTGATAATCAGTTTTTCTTTGATGGAAGGGTCAGCTCTTGTCAGTAGTTGCTACACTGTCCTTTCTCTCTATGCTGCAAAGTATAACATTTTATACTTGTAATGGCTACCAGAAGAATATATGCTGCTGCCAACAACCTACAATGAATTAATACGAGGAATGGTCGCTTTTTAAACCTTGGCCAGGTATTCCCTTGAAAGTGAAAGCCAGGGAGGGTCCTAGGTCAGAGTGTATTTTTGCACTGATTGTCTGAGTCTCCTGGAAAGTCTGCAACATATCAAGGCAAGACACATGGTCTTAACAACTCAGTTACAGGTTATAGGCATCAAATATCAAGAAAGAGTGGCTATAAATATATGCATTATTCTTGTTTGGGGAAGCCAGATGAGTCGGTCTGGCAATAGAAGTTCTACTTGTAGTTTTCATCTGTCATATAAGGCATTTTTGATGGCTCCAGACAGAGATCCTTTGAGTCCTGAAAGAAAATAACTGAAAGTGCAAGG
>NW_008238834.1:5831696-5865567 GCF_000691975.1 Corvus brachyrhynchos
AGTTTTCTTTCACCCAAGCTGCTTACAAAATCTCTTTGTTGTTGGACTTAGACCCAAATCCACACCTTCTGCACTGCCTCATCAAAAATACAGGTTGATGTTTCATTTCTTATGTCTTGTGTATACCAATCCTCTACTGCACACACAGACATGCATCTCAGGCAAAAGAAATGATGGTCCTTATAGAGTATGAGCTAATTGTTGAGAGAGGTGGACAGAAACAGCAATCAAATAGCCTACAACAGGAGATAACAGAAGCTTTCTGGTCATGAGCAAATATATTTACATGCCTTGTCTTATAGAAAAGATGGATTGAGTGTATCTTCCTGCAAGTTGGTGGTTTGTAGAGGATTGGTGTTGTGCGGCCCCCACTAAATGCAGAACTGTGAGTATGCAGCATCTCTGAAGTAATGCCAAGACTTTTAGATATATGTACCTGACTTAAAGACAAATTTGGTAACCATGTAGAATGCTATACATCATATTCACTGTCTGTTCACTACAAAGGTATACTTGTGAAAAAATGTTCTGGTTTCACTCCTAATTTTATTCAAATTTCTGTGTGTGAAGAACAGCCTTCAGACAAATAATCATTTAAGTGTAGCAGCTGAAAACAAACCCTAGGAAGACTGTTTCCTAGGGTTTTTTCCTAGACATTAGAATGGCTCTCTGGATAACAATCAAAAGTTGCCAGGCAAGAAAAATCGAGCAGGAAGATGAGTGCAACAAAAAGGCCCACTAAATTCAGTACAGTCTGGTGACAGTCAAAGTCTAGATACAGCTTCCTGCAGAACTGCAACAAGGCTATGAGTGAGCTTAATCACATGTAATGATACAGATGAGCACAGCTCAGAGCAGCACCCTTGCTCTCTCCATTCTGCCTAAAGTGCCAGTGCTCCAGCACACAAAGCTGATGAGTGCCAACTTCTCAACCACTGTCTGAACTTACAGACATTATCCATTTAAAAATAACACCTCCATCAGAAAACATTTTACCTACGTTGTCATAATAACACCTACTATTAGAGGGGGGGGGAAAGGAAACCTATGAGTTTTTATCTCTTGTCTCCTGGTTTGGTTGTTTGTGCATTTGAAAGCAATCTGTACGTTGTCTGTTTCAATGTTTGCTCAGTCTAGTCACTCTGTTATTCTTGGAGCTAAGGGAGGGGCTGGGGAAGGAGAGAGACACAGCAAAAAAGGAAAAGGATATGATGATTTTAAAATCTGAAAAAAGGTATTAACACAGGCTTTTGTGGATGCATCTAGAGAAGGATAGGCAAAGTGTTTTAATTGACTGGATTTTGAGCTTGCAGAAAGGAAGGGCTGTGTCAATATTCTCCCTGCAGGGAAGGCAGAGTGAGCAGGGGAGGAGAGCAGGTGAGAATCCCCCTCCCTCCTGTGGCTGCCATTCTGTGCCTGTGTTGAGCTGTGCATGTGTTACACAAAGCCTGGGCAAAATGCTGATGTACTTCTCTCACAAGTCTGTCTGTGAAAGAACAAACACCCTCCCAATCAGTGCCCTTCCCCTCTGTGTCTCAGTGCAATTGTCAAGTTTGAAAATTACAGACATTGCATGTGCTTAAGGAATTGCTAACTCAGCCTTCTGATTTCCTCCTTCCCTTCTTTTCACCAGGTGGGCAGTTTTCATTTTTCACATTCAGTTTCACTCCTTGTTTTTGCCTTTCAAATCTAGCAGTGACGCAGGAAGAAAAAATAAAGACGTCAATAGTATAAAGAATATCTCATTAGTTTTGATTTATTATTTTTTCCCTTCCCTTGCACAGAAAACTGTAGATTTAATTTGAGGAGAACCTAACTGGTGAACTGCAACTGAGCAGGAATTCAGCTGAAGAAAATATGCAACTCTACATGAGCAGTTTTTATATGCTTACTTAAATCCCTTATACACAAGCTCTTTCTTTTCCTCACCTACACAATGTGTGTCGCACTGGCTCTTGTAATTCTGACTACCCTAAAAGGCCACCTTGAAATTTATTTCACAAAATATCATTTCCAAAACATGTTTTCAAAACTTTATTTATTATTAGAGAGGGGAGCTAAAAATTTAACCTTTGATCTAGACTAAGTAACTTTTTGCCAGTTCACCCTGAACTGTCATTTCCACTAAATGGACTAAAAGAGGCAGAACATCTGAGAAGCAAAAACCTGTTTTCTGAAAATGCTATGGTTCTGCCAGTGTCTCACAGACAAGCTGGAACTAGTCTCTATCAAGCTGCTTTAAAAAGTAATATCTGTATTATTGCAATATTTCTTCTTTGAAAAGAGAGAATTGTAATGATGGATTGATAAGTGATGGAGGCAGCCATTCACCCACCCCCTTTGCCACAGTGTGTGGGAGCCTTTACCCATTGCTACATCCAGGCAGAGATGATTCAAGACATCTGTTTAATACTTGAAATGGCTGAATGGGTTTTCTACTCACCGTGCAACCAGAGGGGACTGAACCCACAGTCTGCTATTAATCACCATTTCTTTTGTAAAGGTTTTGGTTGTTTTCAAAACTCAGATGTTGAGGCAAATTTTTGTTTCCTAAAATTAAATATGTGTTCTGATTTTCCAAGTGACTAGATAGGTAACACAGCCCAGGGAAACAGGAACAGGAGGGAAGGAGGGACAGGGAGGAATGGCCACTGTGTCTAAAACTGACATTGACATAGCAGCTTTTTGGGATTGAGGCCTGGATTGCCCTACATCTCTGTAAAGTGCTTAGCACGTTTTGGGCCCTGTAAGGTGTTGCATTAATAATGACCTTGGATCACACATAACAAACAGCCTTAAGCTCGGGCCAGTCAGTATTTAACCTGGGCTGCGAAGGAAAAGAAGGTGGCACTCCAAGCACCATTCATCTGAGCTCCCAAGCTGCAAGAGAAAGTGCTCAGCCACTGGGCAGATGTTCACATTATGTTCACGCCTGCTTTCAATTGTTTCATCAGCACTGGAATGGTTAACAGTGAGAATTATCTAAAATACTGTCTTTGGCTCCTGATCTTTTCTTCAGTGTTCTCCGAGGACCCAGGTCAATGTCAAATTCTTGTTTATGACAAGACTGTGGCATAAGTGTGGCAAAAGGGGCATGCACCACGTTGTACCAGGGCAATTCAATATAGGTTGGGCCATGTCTGTAAAGGCACTGTTCATCTGACATGCACTTCAGGTAATGGAAGAAGTCATTCAGGAAAAATAATACTCAGGAAATACTCGGGGAAAAAGAATAAATTCAAGTCCAAAGTAGTAATCCGTATTCTGGGCTTTTACCGTGCTAATGTAAAGCCATAGGAAAAGGATATGATACTATGCAGAATTTATGAGCGAGTGGAAACAGTGTGAGATGCTGCAATAATGCTAGCAATAACAATTTGTGTCTTTGCAGTGTTCAGTGCAAAAAGATCATAGAAAAATAATGTTACACAGTTTAACAATCAATGATCTTGAGAATGTAGTACTACTGAATGGGTTTTTCTTGAGAGGATTCTACCTGTAGTGGCAGAAAAGAAGGGAGAGAGAAAATTTCTGCATTAATTTCAGTTTGCAATGCAGCTTCCATTTTCCAAGAAAAATGCTACTGGAGGAAAAAAAACCCCAAATTTTATTCACCATTTTGTAACTATTAAATACATGCATAATAATGATACAAAGTATTTCATTTCTAATTATAAAATGTATGAGTGTTATAAATATGTTAAGCTCCTTTGTTGTTATGGGTCAGCACAGACTAAAAACTGTATTGCTAAACAAGCTGTAGTCAATATTGATTTTTGTACTTCCAAAACTTTTAGCCAATGATTATACATTTGTGAATATGCATTTTGAAATTTATTTCTGCTAGCAAACACTGTTTCTACAAATAAAGATTATTCCTCTTTAGGGAGAAAGTTCAGATAAACAGAGTCATGTAAAGAAGGTTTGGGAGCATTTGTTGGGGGGAGGTTGTATGGGGGGAGGAGTGGGAGTGTAAGGCAGTTCTGAGTACCAATTAAAAGTAAAATGTCTCTAGAGACACTTCATTTGTGTTTTTTCTCCTGTAGTGAGAAAGCTTCTTAATGAAAGAAATGTCCTTTAAATTCAATTTTAAGTGGTTGTTAAAATGAAGTGTGCATTATACCACCAATCTAAAAGACTAACAGGTGTTTCATTTCTGTTGAATGATAAACTACAAGGTTTTTTGAGACTATTGGTGTTAGGGGGTGCTTGTTTACAGCTGGGATCCTTAAGGAAAGAAAACTTTAACCTTGACACAACAATAGAAACTGAAAAAGAAGTGACTGGCTAAACGACTCCATTTCCTTTCAAGAGCCCAGTGCAGCAGTGCAAGACATCATCCGGTGTGACACACAGAGGCTTTAACAATAGCACATGTGGAAAACAGTTTAAATTTTTTTTTAAATAGTGCTGAATTTCTGGAACAATGAATGTTCAGATCTAACTTCCTTCAGCCTTCTCGGTCCCTGCTCCTCATCAGCCCGGTAAATTTATATGAGACCTTTATATCATAACTGACCATTCAGCATTTATAAAATAAATCAGTAATATGATGCATTAAGTGTCAATAGGATCATGAAGAACTGGAAGGGAGGTTAGACATTTTGTTTAACTTTAAATATTTTTTTTTTAATGGTACGAGCTAGCTGATGGAATTAAATCTCTAGTGTGTGCCCTTTCCTGGCAATCAAGTTTTGCAGAACAAAGAGAACTGAAACAGCTGAAGAACAGAGCCTTCTCTCTCTCACCACCACCTCAATCACGATATAAGCTCAGCTGGCTTGTTTACAACACTCCAAAGTTAATTTTGTATGTAGTTATAGTTTAGGGACAGAAAGTCTACCTGTATTCTTGTCGTTGGTTGGGTGGTTTTTTCCCAGTAGCTTAACGTGAGTCTGCAGTAAAAGCTGAAGTTAGTGATAACTTCCTTGGGTTGTATCCATTGCATGGTGTTTTTAGGACCACAGAAGCCCTGTTAAGGGCTCAGTTCTTTTCATGGCTATACAAACTGCTGCTGAAAACAATATTTAGTGAGGAAAGCAGGACTGTGCCTCAGGGCATGAGGAGGATATCCTACTTCCACTGACTATTCCTGGATGACAAAGAAAACAGGATTTGACTGAAATGGCACAGCTAGGAACAACAACAATGCAAATACCTATAATAGCAGTATAATTAACATGGTAAAGCCATGCTTTGGTACCATTATAAGTCATGGGACCGGTTTCCTGCAATGACTGTACCTCTTTAGGATTGTATAGTGAAGCTAAAAGGTTCCTTTGTAATTTGTGACCTCCATGACTCCTAAACAAGGGCATGGGCTGCTTCGGAGGCAGTAGGTTTGGAGTCGATGTATGTTAATTGACTCATTAGCTTTCACAAAAACAATGACCTCTACTAACATCTCCTTTACGTGGCCCTCTTAGTACTGAATTCTTCCTCTGCCCTGACCGGTTACTTCATCCAGTGTACGTCAGTCTGCTTCCTCCCTAATTACTTCTCTAATTCCCATTTGGTGCTGAACATGGACTAGATTTCTATACAACTCTTCAGTCTGCTTTCTCCTGGTTTTCCATGTATTCCTATTTGTTCTGGGTCATCTTTTGCTTTCTGTGCCTGTGCAGCTTCTGTTCTATTTAGAAATATCACCAGAGTGACAGTAGTTAATGCGAACACACAGAAATTCTTGATGCCAGAATTATGAAAATCTCTTGATGGTATTTTTCCATTATTCACTATACAAAGTGCTGAAGCAATACCTCAAGGAATGTTCATTTCTTTATTTTTCCTTGCATCATCCCAGTTTCAGCTGATCATTGATTTCTTCTGAGCCAGGATTCAAATATATTGCACTCTGTTCCTTCTGGCTCCTGGAGACTTTTTGACTGCCATCTGACCAGGGCCCCCATAGCTTTCATCTGGTTTCACTCCAAATCCTTCTTCTAAAATGTAAAATGATGGCCTCTAGCCAGGATGTTGCCTTTTACTTTTCCTGTGGCCCAGACCTCAGTTAAAGATTTAACAAAAGCAAAAAAGCTCTGTTTCAAGCCAAATAAAGGAAAAAAAATCTAAAAGTTTTTCCAGATGAGAATGTTGGACATTTCACAGGCAGCTCATATGCTCTTTGGCAACTGAAATCTAGCAAAAGCTTTGCTCACATTACACAAAATAGGGGTTTTTTACATAAACTATTTCCAATTGTTGCCTTTTTCTTTTAATACCTCTTTTATAAAATCTACATGAAAGATGAAAGTAAGTGAAAATTTGCACCTGTGTAGGCAGACTTCCTGGGTTGTCATCTCCAGTCCAGGAGTGCTGGGTGGCAACAAATGCTGGTACTTAAGTGAACATCACTGTGTGCAGCTCCCTCTTGCATCCAGATAATCAGTCCCTCAAGGGTACACAGCACCGTCCTGAGTTTTCCCAGCCCTGTGGAAGACCCCCTCTTTGCAAGGACTGACAAGCCCAGTGGAATGTCTCAGTCTTGTAGATGATGTATATACCTGTAGAACTGTGTTTGTCTTTGAACATCAACAGCAGAGCCCCCATTTCAGCAAAGCATTCTGATCAAACTCTGCTGTACTCAGGGTAACCTGCTATTTAAAATCCAGTGGAAGTGGGGGCATTGAAAGCTGATTATACTCATGCTTACTGCACTGTGAGCTTTTGCTTGTGACTGAAATGACTTTACAAAGAGAAACTCAAATGAGGGATGGATTGGAAGAGAGGATGAACTCTTTACCTCCGGCTTCCCAAATGACAGGCCTGCCACAATGTAGTTATATACCATACTATGCTAAGCTTTTTCACAATACAAAGTACTACTCAAACACAATGTGTGATTACTTCAGTTTCCCCTCTTTGGTTCACAGATACTGTATCTGTAAGCATCTCTTAAATTTGCTGTTTGTGATACTCAGTGCTGGACAGAATTTTCCTGCACCACTCATGTTCCCTGCAGAATTTCTTGTTGCTGTACAGTTCTCACCAGTGCAGCATGAGGGCATGTGTATACTGGGGCAACCCAAACCCAGACTGGGCTGCTCTCAGCCTGCTGGGGAAGACAGTTCTGGATGTACTACTGAAAGAGATGATTCAGAAGGATTCATGACACTAAAGCACTAACTGTCCAAATGTATGAAACACATTTGGAATGTGTGACACTTAGAACTGATCCAGCTGGAGAGTGATTTTAAACAGAATTTTATTTCTCAGATGTTTTTGAGAGAGAATACCTGTTCTCCTCCCAAACCAGAGACTTCTCTCCTTCCTCCTTAATTCTGAGAACATCTTACTTGGCATAGGCTTTTGTGAGCCACTGGTACAAAACTAAGTTTAGCTCATGAAAACAAAATTCCAACAATTACTTGTTATTCTTTAAGACCATAGCAAAGCACATATCATCACATACCAAAGCATATGCAATAGGTTATTTTTTTCTTGTTACATACATTTTACCTTTAACTAGTTATAATTATTGAAAAAATATTATTTCTGTTTTCCTGGGGTGTTGTTTTGTATGGATTCTGGCAGTCCCTTTGGGAGTCTTAGCATCAGCAGTATTAATGCACTGAATCATATAAAAAATTTCTCTCACTGTTCCAAGTGAAGCTAGAGTACTGAGGTCCCGAATACAGATATTTCCCGTGAAGATTAAGGGTGACCTTTAATTAAGCTGAGGAAAAGGCTGTCAGCTGCTGCTTGAAGCCTAATATTGCAATGGCAGGTGAGGAAGAAAGTGGATGTGCAGGTAAGTTTTGAAAGTGGTGATGAGACAGAAGGGAGAAGAGGTGGGGGATGTAGAGATGAGCTGAAGGGGGGAGGAATATAGAGGCACCAGTGTGAAATATAAGAGACCAAAGGATTAAGAGGAACAAGGAACACAGAAAAAAAAAATCGAAAACGCCCTGTGAAAGGAGATCTCTTCTTATGAAGGAAGTATAGAAGGTGTGACCTATAGAAGGTGTGGCATGCACAGTTCAGCCAAATGAAGACCATGTGGACCTTGTTGCTATCTGTGCTTTTATTGTAAGGATAGATACCAAGGAGAAAAGAGAGATTCTCAAACCAAAGGACTGAACTTGCATAAGAGGAAGAAACTTAACCATGGATAAAATCAGGGTGCAAACTGGATTTCTATTTCTAAGAAAAGGAGGTTTTCTAAAAACTGGGCTCTGTGGGATCTCTTAGCTAAAGCCATCACCTTTGTTGAAGGTGGTACTGGATAACTCCATGAAAGCAATTATATGACATGAATCTTCCCAGGCCTCTATTTCGACAATATATCAAGCTTACACACACATAGGTGTAGAACTAGATGGAACATGAAATGAGCAATATGAAAGTTTACATGACCTTCAGTGGTGTTATTGTGGAAACTGTGATAGTACCACCATAGCAGTAAATGCTCATTTCATTTGTGTTGGGGGAATTTGTTGCTTGAAAACATTTATTGTCATCATGTATTTCACCTCAGACATTTTCAATAAGAAGCAAAATGTTCTATAAGCAGAATGGCTTTAATATAGCATTGCTCCCTGAAACTGAAATACCTTAGGAGAGATTGTTTCTATAATAATGAGTTGCACAAGAAAAAATGACCTGAGAATGTGGGGGGAGAAGGAAGCAGGAGGCAGGAGTTGCTGTTGGGTTTCCTAGTCAAATTCAATGAAATACTGAGTGGTGTTGACATGGAAATTAATGGAGCAAACATTGTTCTTTAGAAGATATATTCATAAATATGAGAAACTCACTGCAAGTGGAAGTCTCTGGTCTCTACATGTGCCAGGGACTGGCTCTTTTATGTTTCAGTGCACAAATTAGAGATGCTTCCCGGGGTTTTGGAAACAATTCCAGATTTTTGGCAACTTCATCATTAGAACAGTGCAGCAGGTTGGAACAAACAAAAATTAATTCAAATCATTAAGATTTCATTTGTACCGTGGTCACCTCACCTTCCTAATCTTTATTTTTGTTCCTTTCATTCTCTGATTCATTCTTCCAACATTACTTCTTTCATTCATAAGACATTAATTTTCATTGTCTTGGAGACTAGCAGATGCTATCTCACTTTCCACTCCAGCTCTGCCTTCTTGTACATAAAACTGTCTGCACTAAATAAGAGTCCTTAACTTACCCAGCAGAGCAGTGGAAGAAGCAAACACTGTATAAAAAGACTTTAACAACAACAGTGATAAAAGTCTTGCACTGATTTCACAAGCATTGCTAACCTTTCCCTAACTTGGGCAGCATATGAAACACATGTAAAAAGTTTGTGGCAAGTAAATTTTTTTTTAAAAATCAACAAAGAAACAGCAGGGTTTTTTTAAAAAAAGAAGACAGCTTAGGATAGTCATGCTAAAATAAACTTAGTTTTAAAAACAGGTACATTTTGTCCTCATCAAGGGAGATGGTAAAATAAATACTCTTAAAGTGTTTCATCAGTTTCTTACAGTTAGTCTTCCCAGTGCTTTAAAGTTCTTCTCTCCCCTCCACAGATAAGTAGAAAAGTATCTCTAATGCCTTGTCTTTGTGAACAGAAAATAATACATCTTAGATAGCTAGACCTTTCAAATATCATGAATAAGCACTTAAAAATGTCTCACCAGCTGAGAAGAAAGAAAAGTAACTTAGATCATAAATGGATCAGTTTCAGAAATTGTAGTGATTAACACCATAGTAAATCTTAAGAAAAACATCCATGAGAAAGATTCTGCCACCTTTACACAGGCTTAATAAGAACTTACTCCGAAAAAGAAATCCCCACTGGAATTTAGTGAAGGAAGATACTTAGCAGTCGGTTTAAGTGTGTCAAAGCCTGATGCAACAGTAGCAGAACTTTTGAGATGCTATTTTTGGCTATCTTAAATATTCACTCAGTTTGGAAGAGAACAATTTAATAAGCATGAGTCATCGTGGATTTGTGAAAGGTAAATCATCTCAGACAAATCATAGTATTTAATGAAATAACTGTTGGTATAGACAGAGCCAGCAGATTTAACATATTTGGATTTTCACAAACTTGTATTTAACTTTAGACATGATGGATTATTGGGTCATGATCTTTTCAAATACAGGACAGGTAATAAAGTAAAACAAAATAAAATAGCTAAGGAACATCAGGGAGATGGAAAGCAAATGGCTGAGATTACAAAGGCCTTAGCATTTTCAGAAAAGCAGGGACCCAGAGGCATCTCTACTGAGATCAATGCCTTTTAATACTAGCTTACATAATATTTAAAAACTGATGGCTTCTCATGGAGGTTCATTAGATTTTTGCCAATGGCTTTAGGTTGTGTTCTGATCTCATAATCAATTTATAGAGCATATGAAATTACATCTTATCTGTTTCAGGAGGATCTTGCAGGCATGGCCAAACCAGAAACACAACAGAAAGAGATTAAAAGAAATTTAATGTGTAAAATTATGCCTTTAAATAGAAATGAGGCATTTGAAGTAATATTCACATCATTCAAATGACATTTGATTTGCTAATATGATTGAGACAAAGCATTCATGTTCAGTAGAACAGCAAGTATTTCCAGGCATACATGTACAAAAGAGCAGCTGCAACAGCCAAGAGGATTTGCTTTAGTCATCCATATGTGTTCTGTCACTTTTCAGTGCTGTTACCTGTGCTTGAGGGTGTGAAGGCAATTCCTTTCTGAACTGTGAAGCGAACGCTGGTGATAGAAAAGGCCCTTTGGAAGAAAACTAATTTACAACTTAAGTCTGAATATTTCTAAGACCTCCAGCAAGAGATTCACACTGTATATTTTTAGCTGCAGGTGACCTGAATCACTGTCTGGTGACATCGCTAATACAGAAAGGCTTGACTGCTCTACTCCACATGCTCTGTACTGCATGAAGTAGATGGTAGGAATGCCTCTTTAGACCATTCAGTGCTGATTAGCAGGAAAATTAAGATTCTTAAAGTGACATGAAAAGTGTAGCATATATCCAACAAAAAAATTAAACTTGCTTGTAGAGATTTTTCGACAGATAAAGACTTGAGATGGTTTCCATAAATTCAGAAGAAAGAAATGTAGAAAATTCTTCTATGAGTTATAGTGCTTATATACTGAAATCAGGAAATTTTAGAATGCTTTGAAAGACATTATGTGGTTATTAAAAATGTACTGATCAATTGATCATCTTGCAAATTTAATCATTGCTTTGATTGATTTGAGTAGGGAAGTAATAAAATTATCTGCACTTAAAAACCAAGTACTTAGATTTTTTCCTTGGGATAGTCACCACTCAACCTGTTTTTAACAATGAGGGAGATAAAACACAGGAACAGGTTGCCCAGAGATGGTAGATGTCCCACCCCAGAAACATTCAAGGTCAGGTTGGATGGGGTTCTGAGCAACTAGATCTAGATGAAGATCTGCCTCTCCATGGCAGGGGAGCTGGACTAGATGACCTTAAAAGGTTCCTTCCAACTGATACTATTCAATGATTTTATGATTTTTTTTGGTTGGTAGAAATTTGCCTTCTCTTGAAAAGTTGCTCATCTTTTAAAATGTGGTGAGGGTGAATCATACACATAAGCTTTATAGTATCACCTTGCACTGCAAACATTTAGATTAGTTTAGGTACCATTGGTATTACATTAGCACATGTGTTGCACATGTTTTTTTAAGATTAAATACTGTTCTGCACAGGTCCACAACAGACTTGTTCCTGTACTAGTTTGAAAACAAACCAGTGGGAGGCACCAAGTCAGAATAACAATTTAATGGGGAAATTAAAGAAAAGAAAAAAAAAACTAAAATAAAACACTGGTTCAAACTGACAGAGTCAAGATACAACCCTGTTAGGCAGGGTGGTGGTAGCAGTCCGATAAGATGGTGGCTGCAGTCCTCCTGAAGTAGTGATCCTGTAGAAAAAAGGGTCTGCTCTTCCTCAGAAAGTCCAGTGGTGGCTGGGTAGCTCCTGTCCTCTGGACATCCAAAGGAAAGATGGTGTTCAGCATCTCAGATTATATCCAGGATGGGATGCTTGGTTCCTCCCTCTGGGTGGAGCATCTCACAATGGGGTAATGAGTCATGAGGCCAGGTGTTGATTAAGCTCATTAACAGAAGATAGTCCGGAGGGAGTTATCTCTGAGTCATGCAGCAGGACAATGATGGGCCATTAACAGAAAGATAGTCTGGGGGGAAGAGGCAAGGAAACACTGCCCCATCTGGTTTCAACAGCTCATGAGGATGCTAATAGAATACACTGCAACCCAGGACAGTTCCACACATCTCCCATGAACTTCAGCCAGAGCATGATATGGCTCACAAAGTTTTGCTTCAATAATAAGTGAATAGAGAACAACTCAGTTAGTTCTTAATTACCACACTGTCTGCACACAAAGTTGAATATCAGTTAGTATGGCAGGATTCTGGATGGCAAATTGGGCCTACAACCCAAAAGCTATATTTAATACATGTAACTCTGTTTACTAGGATAGGACAACAAACAAATCACTGCACTTTTAAGTGTGGTATTTCATTTTCATTCAAGATCTATAAAAATGTGTCTATCAAACACTGTTTGTGTGATATTTCACAGCAAATGTCAATAAACATCAACTCACAGGAATTTCCCTCAAAATCTTGCCTCCAGGAATCCCACAGTTAGTGCAGGGTAAAAGTCAGACTTCCTGGACAAGATGAGTGTTTGCCCGAAGGTCAGCAAACTAGCTTTTGGATCAATTAATGGCAGGGTCATTGACTACAAACACTCTCTCCTCTGCTGCAGAGTCTGGGAACGGACTCCACCATCAGAAGCAGGAATCTGAGCTGCAGTCCTGGCTACTGGGAGAGGTGGCATTTTTCCTACAGCTTTGCTGTGGGCATTGAAGTTCCAGAGAGCAATGTGCACTTCAAGCTGCATAGCAAACAGTCGGGATTGCCAGATGCTGCCTCCTTCTGCGATCAATGGGCAACAGTTGTGATGCCTGTTAGCTGTCTGTTGGATTTTATTAGCTATCTGTAGGGTTTGTTAGCTATCTGTATGGTTTAAATATTTTGGTTTTTTGCAGACAGGACACAAACAAGGTCTGTTCACACCCCATGGCCCAAGTCCTACTTCAAATCACACTTCATGCCATTGTGCCTAATACTATTCTGAGACTGCCCACAATGCCTGCTGATTTTCAGTCTCTAAAGAATGAATAAATGGGAATGGGAGAACTTAAATCCATAAATGCTAGAACAGTATAAATTGCTCTACTTATGTAAGTAGAGGAAGTAGCTATAAAAGTAAGCAATAAACAACAGAGGTAGGCAATATTGAATATGAATTTTCTACTAATTTCTGTCAGTGTTTTAAAATTATACAATAAGTCATTCAAGAAACCTTCTACTACCACACTACCTCCTTTTGCTTTCTGCATTAGTTTTTTCAAACTTACATTAGGAAACAGCTAATCATAATTTTTCACTGGTGTTTTTTCTCTAAGGAAAACCTTCCCTGTTCGCAGCAGTTAGCACTGAATTCTTCTAGTCCTCCAGAGATTTGCACTCATTTCCCCAGTAAAACCTTATGCTGTCAATATTGCCCCTCGGTTCTTTACAAAACTGTGCCTAGAATGTTCCTATTTGTTTATAGTTGAGATTTGATTATCTTGTAATTTCCTAACATAGCCTTCCGTTAGGAATAAATCTAGGTTATATTGGCTCTATTTCTTATGATTTTGTGGATAATGTCTCCCCTACAGTCTAGGAAAACAAAGCAAAACACAATTCATCTTTTTCTTGCAATTCTGTGAAATATTTTAGCCACTTTAATCTAATTTCTTACATATTTTTAGTCTTTTACTTGTATTTTAATGATGTCTTTTCTGAAATTAGTATCTGCAGTATGTAAATTGTGATAAAGAAAAGACAGATACTGGACTTATTGCAATTATATTTGAGCCCAGATGGTGATTGTTTGTTTTTTTTTTTTTTACTCAGTGTAGCTGCATAATCCTATATTTGCTATAGAATTTATTGGTGAAAATAGATGAGGAAATTTGGAACAACCGCTTCCAATAAATCCTCATGCTACTTAAGGAAAGGTATAGTATGAGAAACAAACAAATGAAAAGAAAATTAATTCATATATCTGTAGATACTAAAACATATTACTGCTTTGATTCTAATATATTCTTTGGCACATCCACTACGTTTTCCCATATTTATGTACAAAAAATGTTGTTAAGATGGTTTTCCTTAAAAAAATTAACAAAACTACTCCTTTGTTTTTTTAAATATCTACATTCAGAGAAAAAATCCACTAATCTAACTTCAGTGCTGATTGAAATGCAGCCCTGCTCCCACTGCTTTGAACATAAAGCACACTCATTATGGTGTAACCAGTTTGCAAATAGATTTATCTTATAATATACTTTGAATGAAATGCACTAGTTCTTATTCAGAAAAACATTTCACTATCTGATTACAGATCCTGCTGCTTCAGAGGACAAATTGAGAGGTGCACTTCCCCTCTACAGCTCCACCACAGAGACTAGGCAAGATTTCATGTCTTACTATTCCATGTGCAAGCCACTCAAATGAGGGCTACATTGCCACCTCTACATTAAAAAGAAGTTTTCTGTCTAGTCCTCTTAAATGAGGAAAAAATAATGTGATCTTCGCAGTTTAGTCCCTGCCCTTGTGAAAATTTGTACTCACATTTAGACTGTTAAGTAGGTGCAAAACACTTGATCAGGTGTATACCTACCTCTCCAGGCAGCTGGTGAGCCCACATCTGTACATAACAACTCCCAGGTAGTCCGGAGCCCTTTTCCTCCCCAAAGAGAACGTAAGTTTAATTCCACAAGTTAGATCAGACATTTAGATCAGTGAACAAGAGATCAGTGGGAGCAGAGCAAGTACAAGAGGCCTCAAGCGTTTACTCGTATCTCTTGGTGATGCAGTTGTTGTGCTGGTGTGCAGGAGCTAAGGTCAATCACTGTCTTCCTGAATACTGGTACTGTCACAGTTGCATCAAGGCAAGACTCAAGTAGCCTAGGCAGAAACAGAGATGTTGTCCTTTCCACTTCTCACCTAGATGAAGTGAGAGTCAGCATGTTCCCTAGATGTTACAGATCCTGTGTAGATCTGTCCTGGGAATCATCTCCAACTTAAGCCACATGTAGTGCTTGGATCACTGCAGAGTCCAGCTTTCAGTATCCTCTGTTGGTTAAAGAGCTGACAAAATGAGCTAAACACATCAGTGCAATACAAATAGTCACGATCACTCCTGTTCATTATCTGCTCCATGACTCCAGGGGATGATGTGACTTTAAGAGAATAAACTGCAAGTAAAGGAGCACATCTTTTATTTTTGTGTAATCAAAACTGATTTATAACACTGTTTTAAATTATCTACTTAAAACTTCCTTCCTAATACACACCAAAAGCTAGGGGACATTTGCTTACACAAAACCATTACGTCAGAGGAATTTTATGTGTTTGATGGGTGCAGAATACCATCTTTTGGTTATTCAGTATCTTAGTGAAGTAAACTAGATGAAAATGCATGGGTTTTTTCCTCCCTTTTTTCTTTCAAGCCAAACCATTTTAAAATTGGAATAAATTCTTGGTAACTTGGATCTTAGAGGCAGTCATGTCTTAGTAAACTGTTATGACCTTGAAAAAGGTTCAGTGAAACCACAAGGAGTCAGACTATTCATTCTGTTTCAGTTCCCAGAAAAACACCGTCCAAATATCGCTGCACTAAATAAATAAAAGGAATAAATATTGAACAGAAGGCAAAACTTGAACTAGCCAAAAGTTAAGCATAGCGCTTATCCCATGCAAATAAACTATTGTTTATTTAACCTGAATCAAATAAGGACTTTTTTTGTATGTCTCATGGCAAGAATAAAACAGGATTCTCTCTGCCACAGGGTTGCAGTGTATTCTATTACCATCCTCATGAGCTGTTGAAATCAGGTGGGGCAGTGTTTCCTTGCCTCCTCCCCCCAGACTATCTTTCTGTTAATGGCCCATCATTGTCCTGCTGCATGACTCAGAGATAACTCCCTCCGGACTATCTTCTGTTAATGAGCCTAATCAACACTTGGCCTCATGAATCATTACCCCATTGTGAGATGCTCCACCCAGAGGGAGGAACCAAGAATTCCATCATGGATATAATCTGAGATGCTGAACACCTCATCAACTCTTTCCATTAGATTTCCAGAGGACAGGAGCTAACCAGCGACAGGAGCTACACAGCCACCACTGGACCTTCCGAGGAAGAGCAGACCCTTCTACAGGATCACTCTTCAACAGAACCACATCCACCACTTCAGGAGGACTGCAGCCACCATCTTATCGGACTGCTACTGCCACCCTGACTAACAGGGACTCAGGCTGTGTCCTGACTCTGTCAGTTTGAACCAGTGTTTTTTCCCCTTTTTTCCCCTTTTCTTTAATTTCCCTATTAAATTGTTACTCTGACTTAGTGCCTCCCACTGGTTTGTTTTCAAACTAGTACACTGGGTCCCATAGGCAAAGTGCCACTGAAGTACTTTTGTTCACAAAAAAAGGAACAGTCTGGTCCAAACTCTGAATACATGATGAAAAGAAGCTCTTAAAAAAAAAGAATATACAAAGAACAGACATTAAGCTTAACTTCTCTTAAACAAGCACTAGAATGAAATGCAAGTAATTAAGGATGGAGACCAGTGGTTACATGTGATAAATTATTTGGCAGTTGTTATTTGCTTTAAAACATATTCCCTTAAGGGGGTATTTATTATTCCTGAAAGCTTATCTGGGAACAAGGGGAGACTTGAGTAAGAAGCTGGATGCAGCAAATGAAGCAACTTGCTAAATGATTCACTACGTAAAATTTGTGTACAATTTTAAATATGTACAGTTGCATCAATTTTGCAAAGCACTTTCTCTGTGCAATTATTTTTTTTTTTACTTTTACTTTTCAGTCATGACTAAATAACTTTTAACTTCATCATTTCCATTCTTTAAAGCAGATTGCCACTACATAGAGAGGATGAATTTTTCAAAATTATGAAAAGAATGAAAAAATCAGATTAGTTTTTTGGATACCTGTTAATGAAATGTGGCACACTTGAGAACTGAGTCAGCAAAGACACATGAAGCAGATAACTCACATTCAGCTGCCAAAATGGTCCACCTATTGAGCAGATAGCTGGCATTCATAACTCACCAGAAGCATTTCTGTTTATGTAACTACAAATAGTATTCCATTGAAAAAGCATATCAAAGCTTTTCTTTTTTTATTGATATTGCAGAGAACATTTGCAGAACTTGGGAATGCAAAACATCTTCTAAAGGTCTGAGTAACTTCTTAGCAGATATAGCCCTACATTTGTCTCCTTCCCTGCAACAATCCCATAATTTTTGAGAAAATTGTGTCACAGTGAGTGCTAAATCAGTCTTAACCACTCAAGGGAAATGATTTTCTTGTTATTACTTAACACACACAGAGGTTCAAACTAGCCATTTCACTGCCTTCTTGACTGACAGCAGCCTTACTTGCACTTCTTCCATGATGGACGGAGCAGAAGCCAGCTAAGCTAGTAGCTGGCTGAAGCAGCTGTAGTAATTCTAAGATTTTAAAAGGAGAACAAAGAAAGTTGTAACTCCATCCTCCGTACTGAAAAATAGATAAAAAAAAATTTCTGCAGTGTTATTTTACCGTATCTGGGAATGCAGATGCTGCCTCAGTTCTCCTCTAAACACATTAGTGACATCAACTTCCAAGCAAGTTCTCACAGGCTCTTAAGAGCCCATGATCTCCTTCTTCATGTTTGCTTACTACAGAATGGTGGCAACACAGATCACTGAATGTGCTTGCTTCTGTACATGTCTGTGGAGGACAAGACAGCCTACATTTTGTTTCTACAACAGGCATTTATTTCTTTACTGAATAATATTCTTACCATTTTCTCGCACCGTAAAATATGATTTAGTAACATGTCTGAACTCACATTCTCTAGGTCTATTAACACTTGTTTTCCCCTTCTTACAAAACAAATATAAACCCCTAGAAATCTGAATTTGAAATGTGTGAGTCATTTTGAACATTATCTTATTGACTGAAGTAAAAAGAATAATTTTGTACTCTCCTTCTTGAAGAAGAACAATAAGTGTTTATGATCTTTAAAATACAACAATGTAGCCATGCTGGTTTTACAAATAAGGAAGCTATTGGGAAGAATCAAACAACAAAACAGCTTTTACTTAAAATACTCCATTTATGGAAGAGATGTTGTTTTCTGATGAAAACTAATGAATTGCTGAAATGTCTACTTCCAGGTTTTATAGAATAAAAGAAAAATATCTAAATCCCTGTGGTAAAATTGTTTGAAAAAAGAGAAAGAAAAAAAAAAAAAAAGAAAGGATCATTCAATAGGCTAGTGGTTAGATACCTTTTTAACCTGCAGAGAATTTGGGTTCCAGTTCTTTCTCCACAAAATGTCTGGACATGAAATACTGATAAATACAGGAACCGCAGATGTGAGGATTCCCTTTTCTTCTGGTTCAATTTAGTTGTTTCTCTAGCTGATTGTGTAAAGCTTTCTTTGAAGTCCCTTGAGAGGTTGTGTTTAAATCCAAAGATTAGACTTGGCTCTGAGGGCAAGTTAACATTCTGTGTTCCCTTTGTTTGTCTTTTCTCCATGTTATTTTTTTAAAAAATGAAACAGCAAACCAATTGGCCTAATAGCCATAATGTCCATAAAAGTACTTTGGATGCAAGTTTCTTATATGCAGATATCTAAATGCCATATTATATGTCACATGATCATTCTTTTATTGGTTTTCCTCTCAGTAGCAGAAAAAGAAGAATAACTGCTAATTATTTCTCCAACAGCAGAAATAACTCAACTTGTCTCTTCGTTGGTTAAACTGGATTCTCCCCCATCAGGAGTGATATACTTATTTTTCACAAATATACATAAAAAAGGGGTACACGTCAAGTCAGATGTTATGACTATATTCCTATGTAAAAATATAACTAGTACGTAGATTTATGTAAAGGATGCCACCTCTACAAAAGTTTAGGGAACTGCCAGTATTTTAGACCTTTCAATGTTCAGAACAATAGGTAGTTTCTGCCTTTTCTCTGTGGCTTTCTCTTTGTTCCAAACCAGGACCAACTTGATGTGAAATGGGTAGTAACATACACACTGTGTACTAACAGAATGTGGCTATCCCAATAGCCTTAGGTGACCTTTTAAACTTCCACCTTGCATGTGTGTTCAGAAGAGGTTCAGAGGAGATGAATCTCAAGGAGTGTTAAAAATGTCAGCAGTGGCCTTCTGGCACTTGGGTTCTAAGCCAAATCGACTTGAACTCATGTAGGAAATAGTGGGATGCTATCAGAAACCTTTTCTTAAAAGAGACAGAGTCAGAGCTACAAGAAGTGAAGAGAGAGAAAAATGAGACAACAGGGGTAAGGGAGAAAGAAAGCTAATGAAAAAGCAAAGCTGAAATAGCCTTAAATCTTACAGCCTTAAAGAAAGTTAATATAGCCCTACATAAAGCAGCCTTTAGGACAAAAAGAAGGACACTGGCATTCCTTGTTATGTCTAAACTGCTGGTCTCATGAGCACATGCATCATCCTGTACTGTCATGTGAGTCCCAGTCATAAATATCCACCGGCTTCTGTTCACTTTTCCAATCAAAATAAGGAAAGTTTGTATAGGCAGAAATGGCATTATATTGCACCATGGTTTGCTGCTGAGGGACCAAGAGGCAGAGCATGTCATCACCTCACCCTTTAGCAAGTTTAGTCCTATTATAAATCATACACACTTGGAGAGATAGAATGTATTGCACATTCCTATGCATTATTTACACGGTGGCAGTAGACAGCAAGGTATCCCCCCACCCCCACAATCAAAAAGTTATGTACTGCAACAGTACCAGAGATACTAAAAGAAAAATAGATCCAAAGACTGTTGATGTTGATTGAACTGGAAAACAGGCCTCAAAAAGTAAAATCTTATTATCCTTATCACGAAGACTGGTTCAATGCTGTGAGTCATCATGACTCTAGAGCAATTCTTTTAACATTTCTGACAATGGTGTTTTCTCTCTGAAAGAGCAGAACAGGAGAAAATAAACTATTTTTAGTTTCTGACCTGAGAGCATCTGGGACAAAGAGATGGTGCATCTCATAGAGGCTCTTTTGCTATTTGTTCCCAGAAAGGCCTCAGTTGGAGGGGTCAGTCCTCTCTTAGCATGGCAGTGGTTCCCTCCCTGAGCAGCTATTCCTACAGGAAGGTATGAAGCTCCTTTCAAGTGCTAGCATACCTCTTCAAGAGGATAAAGATAGATCTCTTTATCTAAGGATGGAGCTGAAAGTTTCATCTGTGATCTTTAGGACTTTCCAAAACATAAGATTTTATAAACTTAGCCATTAGAAAACCCTTTGTCTGCTGATAGTTTAAATAACACACCAAGATTCCAATCATAAAAAGGCCAAACTCAAAAAGGCTTAATCCTAACTCTTGCCCTGCTCCTAACAAAAACCAGTTCTGATCAGAGAATGATTCCTTGGTTCCCCTCTTAATGCCTATCTTCACAACGGAGGTGAAGGAACCATGTAGCCAAAAGCACAGCAGAGAGCCAAGGGTGCAGCTGGAGGCAGAGACATGGGTGCAAGGGCTGCAGCAAATAAGACAAGTTTGGCAGAGTGCTACAGTCAAACAGGTACACAAAACTCTAGCAAATACTCAAATAGTCCAAGTACGTTGGCCCTGTGGGCCCTGACAAACAAAACAGTCAAAACACATTTCCACCCTCAGGAAAGAGTTAAGGAGCCTTCGGTTTCACAAGTGCCACTTTCACACAGGCTGAGAAATGTGAGATGCTGCCCGCCTGGCCCTGGGGGTGAGTATTGCTACTTGAGTTCGTGCTCCTTTAGCAGTCTGATCCCCAACATCGCATCCTGTCTGGTGCCTCCGTAAAAACAGTGAGCTCCTTTCAGTGTACCACTGCTGCTAAATATTTAAGCTGTGATACACAACAAGCTTCTTCCACCAATCAAAATGAAACAGACACTTGGCCCACAGAGCTAGAGGCTAGATAGCCATTTAAAGAAAAGTATGCATAATTAAATTCTGTCTCATTTTATGCCTTATCCTCCCTCTCTCCTTTTATCTCCAGCTACCATTAACAGGCTCCTTTTCATTCTCCCCTTCTTATCCTTTTTCCTTCTTTCCCTTTCATCCTTGTTTATGTCTTTTTCATTTTCCCCTACTTTAATTTCTTTTCCAAATCCTTTTGATCATCTGCCTCCTCAGCTCCCCAGTTCTTTACCCAGCTGTGTTCATGGGCTTTTCCATTTTATATCAGCTTCTCCCTCTCTTCTTTCTTACTAAATTCCTACTTCTTCAAATGAATTAAACCTTATTCCAGCAAGCCCAGGACCTGATTTCGGCATTGTCTGGAACAAATTTTAGTCACTCTTCCCTAATGAGCAGATTTGGATGGAAACAAAGCATATGGCTAGAAGGAACAGCGTGAAAATGGGGTGATAAAATCAGTGGTATGAAAATGAATTTAATTACATTATTCTTATCATTGTATCATCCAAATGCTCATTTGCTTTGACAATGGTTTCTGTTCAGCATGTGTGACATTTTAGCCGTATAGTTAATGTGTAGCATTGTCTCTCATTTGTTATTAAAAAGCAGTGAAAGGTTTGTCTAAATGAAATATGATCCTGCCAAGAGTATCTGTGCAGGTCATATATACAAGTATCTGCTTTAATTATTCCCATATAAATATGCTTGCTTTCTGTAGCTGCACATAAACACATACACCTAGCAAGGTAGACAGGAATATGGGTAAGTTATCCAGTTACAAATTAACCTCATTATCTGTTAAACTGGTGTAAATAGAGTAATCTGTTCACTTTCACATGCTTCCAGGCAAAGGGACTCTGCTCTGAGTCCTCTCATGGTTTCCCATGCTCTGAGTTTGAAACTAACACTCTTGAACTAAAGATTTTTTGTCTAGCAGTCTAGTATCCTTTTTTCCTAATTAAAAAAAAAGTGATAGTCTTCCAGTCTTCTTTACTGCAGCATCTGCATATTCCCAAGCCCTCCAGTCATGCACTGTGAGAGTGATTTGCAGATCAAATGCATACCCTTCAAACTCCGTGTACCAGAAAAATCTGGAATTCAAGTACCAGAACAGGAATGCTTTTGAGTTTTCGTCGTGAGATTCTCTGAAACCTGCAGAGAATCTCACAAGATTCTCTTTGGCACACTTCTTCCTAATCTAAACTGATCTCTCCCCTAAATCTGGGGATTTGTTATTTAGGTTTTTTGGAGGGTTTTGGGGTTTTTTTTGCAACTGAGGCTGGTAAGTCCCCTCTTTCCTTCCTGAGCTCTCCTTATGCAACAATGTCCTACTCTCTTCTTCACAGTACCACATTGACTTCTCTCTCTTCAGTGATGAGGAAAACATCACCATTCATACCAATCTATCATTCTTCCACTTAAATCTGTCCCGAACTGGTCCTTGAGGATGAACCAGAAGTTCTGTGTCAAGTAAAGTCATTAGTCAGAACTGGTGGTTCTTAATACTTACATTTTTTCCCAGAGAAGTATTAAATGTCTTTTTCAAACAAGTCAGCTACTGAGGATGACATAACACAAACTCAGAGAATACCCTCAGCATATAGTACAAAGTAGACCTCAAACTGATAAAGTTACAACTCACTTCATTGCAACTCTGAAAAAAAAACATTTTCCCACAATGTGAAGCATTTGAAAACATTCTAACATTCCACACATTAAAACTTCTCTTTTCATATTGGATCAGTCTTCTGCAAACTCTTTTATTTATGTATATTATCCATAACATTAATTTCTTGAGGTTTTAAAAACGGTTTCTATTTTATAGACTGTAATTCATTATAAAACAAATACTACACATATATTACACATGAAAGGTCATCTTTACGATAGCATTGACATTTCTTTGAACAGAACGAAAAGAAAGCCACTGATACATTTTCTGATTTCTCCCACCTAAAGAACTCAGTGAATTCAAAAAGATGTCATCAGTTGAGATCAGCAATCACATAACGTACACATACATAATGAGAGCTTTTTGCATCTTTCATTGTGTCTTGTAGACTGCTCTCCTGCACTAATATTTCCCAGATGGGCTGGATAGAAAGGACCATGAGGTGTAAGCAGACCATTCTTATTCCAAATGTCTTTTCTGTGTTAGCTACTGGTAAGTGTCACCTTTTTGTGTCAGTCATGATTGTTTTACCATTTTCTGAGTCCCTTTATTCTGGGTCTCTGATTCCTCTACCCCTTCATGCCATCCCACTTCATTAGTGCTTCTGTTACATGCCGTTTTGTTTCTTAACTGTGCCTTTCCTTTCTTTGTTTCTTTGCTACCCTTCCACTCCTTTCCTTCCCCTGACTTTTGTGTTTTTCCTGGAGTCTCTACTTTGAAACTGAAACACAGAGGAGAATCAAGAAAAACAAGAAAAACTGTTCTCAAGGGCATCAGGAGCAGCCCAGAAAGGTTTGCTTCCCAGTAAAACCTAAAATGTTCAGTGACTATGAGAGACATTTTCACTTATATTTATCTAAGACCGACACAGCTAATACAGCTGCTGTTCTGCTATTAGTGAAGAAGGTCTTGTGGCCAAATGAGCTGCTACAGATTAAAGAAGCTGCAGTACATTTTTATCAAAATGATATTTATAAAGGTCAAAATATAACTTATGGTGACTGAAGATTTAAGAATTGGTTTTGGAGAAAGTAACCTTAAGTGGGCAAAACCACTGCTAAGTTATGAGAGGAGGAATTATAACTCTTGGTAATTCTTGGTTCTTTCTTTTTTGTGATGTGCAGAGTGACAGCTTTCTAACTTAATCGTGCCAGGTACTATGAGCATTACAAATATGTGACAATGTTTACATTATCTTCTTGTACAATCACTATTTTTAATATTGGCAGAAATACTGACATGCCATGGAAGTTAGACTAATTTAATCATTCACCCTTACGATTTCATTGCCTCCCAACTCCTGTCAGATTTAATTTCTAAATCAAATTTATTATTTTACCAGTGCATTTAGTGACTGTTAGCAGAGCCAAATGCACAAAGTTCAAGACTGGACCTAGAAAAAGGCATGAACAAAACAGGCTATTTCCTTTTGGTGTTTTTAACATCTACCTCTGAGCTATCTTCCAAGAGCATCTTCAGACATAGCCTTAAGGCCCAATGCACCATAAAGACCACCCACGCTGAATAACTTCACAACAATTTTCAGACTTTTATTCCCCAAACTGGTGACAGAATAACGCAAAAAGCTTCCAGATCATCCCAGCTAACAGAGAACATGATCCATAGCCCACTCTGTATGGATCCAAGTCTCCCCAGACACCCTCCTTGGGTCCAGTTTTACACAACCTGCCTTTGTATCATCACACAAAGCCACCAGCCACGTCAGTCCTACCAGGAAAACGCCCTGCTCTTCGTCAAACTAGATGTCCATGGTTTGGGGGATGGCCCTAGGACAGAGCCATGCCTTATAGGGTGCATAACTGGACAGTCTATTGGTCTGTATTCACATCTTGACATTGTACAAGCACTGCATGCTAGTTATGATGCCTTAAGAGGCAGCATCTACTTCAGGCAGCTTCTTAGTCACCAAAATGTGGTAGCTCCCATGAGTCATGACGGTGAACTCACAGGGTTTAGGAGCTTCGTCTGTTCTCCATATGAAGAGAACACAGAGGCCTCACTCTGGCATTTCACCATCACCTTTGCCTCGTTCTGCACAGCTGCATATCAAAATCAATATGGACAACGGGGAGCTGTCACAAGGACTGGACGGTGCTTAGCATCCTAAAGTGCAGCCTGAGTGCTGAGGGAGCTGCACTGCTGCTACTGGCTTCATTGGGAGCAGGACTGCTGCTCGAATAGGAACAGCACTACTGGTGAAAACATTAAAGCAGACAAATCAAGCATAGGCTTGTTCTTCTACTAGTGTGATCATGAAAATAAAAAATATTTTGATTTCTCCTTTTGGGGTTTCCCCCAGTTACTCTGTTCCAGAAGCTGTGCGTCCCTGGTTTTGAGGCATTTCAGAGACGTTAAGCTGTTATTTCCAGGAACACAAGCAGTTACTTCCCATTATAATATGGATTATTCCAAAGCATTTGGTGCTCGGAAGGAACTCTAATCTAGGAAACTTTTAGGTCATATCTGCAATGCTTGTGACCACAAATGTTATATTACTTAATTCATTCAATTATATTCTGAAGAGCTCTGTCAATTCATTGTTTGTGCCTGAAGCTTTGAATTTGGCAGAGGTAAAGCCCTGATGTTACAGAAGTGTTTTAATCTAGCTGTTTTACAACTTTTCAGTAGTAGCATTCTTTTAGTAGCATTCTTATAATATCTTTTTGTTTGTACTGTAAACAAAATAAGGATGTTTGATTAAATTTTTCCCCTGACTTAGAATCTGTCTGATTTGTTCCTCAACGTGAGAAAATTTTCCCCAGCAATGCTCACATCTGATCACTGCACAGGAAAAGGGAGAGAACAACATTTTCTTATTTGACAGAGATTCCCCTTTTTGAGAGCTTTAAGTCCTTCAGATGTGGCTCTACTTTTTTTCATGTAAGTAGTGGTTTTGCCCCAAACCACACCTGTAATTCCCCTTAGCAGTGGTGTAAGGGTAAAAAACCCCCAGATCTTCCACAATGCAGCTTTTCTGTGCATACAATTCCCATTAACTTTAATCTAAGCTCTCCACAATAAGCAACAGCAGGGTCAGCGCTCATTTTGAAAAAACAGAGAAATATGTAATGATTCACCACATCTCCAAAGCCTTCCTGAGTTTTATTTATCATGATTTTATTTTGGCACTCACTTTTCGCATCCGAATGGTTATTTAAACTTGTGAGAGGAATCCATTTCAGCATTATGTTTTAGCACATACATTTGTATCCATCATAATTCTTAATTTAGACTTAATAAAATAATTTACCACTATAAGGTAAAATATTAAGTAATTGATTTTTAGCACAATAGTGCACGAAGCAGGAGAATCAATAGCATCCATGGCCACAACAAATTTCAAATTACCATTCCCAATGCTTTTGACAAATCAATGGGTAGTTGATTTCCTACTAATTTTATTATGTGTAAAATGCTAAAAAAATTCACTGCAAGTAAATAAAGTCATTTTGGCTGAGTACATTTCTGCTCTTATTCTCTCCTGTGTTTGCTCTCCTCTTTGTCTCCTCAGAGCCACACTATTTAAATAAGCTCCCATTATTTTCAGTGGAATGACTTGCTAAAGGGAAATATTTGTGTCCCTTCACTGGACATCTGCTGTTGGTATGAAAGCAATCAACAGGAAAAAATGATGGTATGAAGTACATTTAACTTTCACGCCTCTTCATCATTCTGCACAAGCGAACACCAACAAGAATTCTATCGTAAGTGTATCAAAATAAATTCCTCCCCTTTCTAAAAAAGCAGATATTAAAAAAGGAAAATAAAGAATAAGAAAAAATTACTAAACAAGGATAGATTTTACATGTGAACCTTTCAACTTTTTAGTACCTCTCCTGACACACTATCACCATGCAAAAAAAAAAAAATTCAAATACTTTTAACTACTTACAAATATGAACTAAATTCTACAAATGACTAAGACAAACTGTGTAATTTAGAGATGTCATCATTATAACATCTAGTTTAATTATCAACAACTCTTTAACATATTAGTGTAAAAACTTGCATTTTGCACAGGTGGTGGTGTGAGAGGTTGTACTTACATCTATGCTCATATGCTGCCTCCTGGATGGATTCTGCATCTCTGACTACTGGGTCAGCCTGCTCAGAATTGCCTCTGATGAGATGGTATTGCAGTGTTTTGCAGCAGTATAAATTGTTGTTCAAGTAGACTTCATGAGATTTTTTTTTTAATTTGAAAGACAAGATATAAACTTCACATCCACTCAACTACAACTGTAGAAAAAAAAGAATCTTCACTTCATGTTCCAACAGGATCCAGTTTAATAATGTCTCATGCATCTCATATAACAATTGCATCAAAATAATAGCAGGAAGTTGTCCAGAGGTGCTGCTGACAACATGAATGCTACATTGCTAAATCAGAGTTAGTAATAAAGAGGCTGAAGGAATGGTAATTCCATCCATCAATGACTGCTTTTAAGACCCACAAAGAGAACCAAAGAGGCTACATATTTCACTTCTTCTGTTTCACAAACTCCTAATTAGCTGTAAATGAACTTTTGGGAAAACTTAATCTTATGCCAAGGCACAGATCCTATTATCTGATGCTAATTTAGAGCTATTGAAGAAAAATGAGAAAAACATATATGAGTGAACAAACTCAATAGAAGTTCACAGGCAGAAAGAAAACTAACCTTATATTGAATGTGGCTTTTTAGCTGGCTTTTGCTTCTATGCTTTTTTTGGTGGAATGAACTCAAGATGTCAAAAATATGTTTTCCCAACTGGAAAAACCATCTGAAGGGCCCTTGCAGATATGTTCAGTTGATATTAGCACTGATGGCATCAGACATCACTGTTTCAGTTGTCTGCTTCAGTTCTTTGCCTTTTATGAAGACGTCTGAAACCCAAACTTTTGCCAAGCATTTCTAGGGATTACTCCTAAAGGAAATGTTCTATCTGACGAGAAGCCTGCAGAGAAACCCCCTCTAGAAAATGGCTTATCTATAGAGAGGGATGGACTAGAGTATTTTTAGCAGAAAAAATAAAATGCTATAGCTCTGCTGGTAAAACTCAGTGTGTGTTCTTTCTATTATGTAATAGGCACTAATTTATTTTGGAACAATGACTCTGTCTTGGAAGACTGAGAAGTAAGCTTACTTCACAGTGCTCATCTAAATTTCAATTCTTCTGGTTTCACTCCTTGACACTGTTGATTATAGAAGTACTGAATAGAAAGAATAGCAACTTGAAGTTCAAATGAGTAGGGAGAGGTGGAACAGTACGGAACTTTGGAGACAATGAAATTAAGCCTAAATCTGTAACAGAAAAGGATGTTAACCCAGATGAATGACAAGATCAAAGCAACGAGTGACAAAGATGATATTACAGTCGGCATTTGTACAGACTTTGAAGACTGAATATATGAATATTTGCAAGTATTTGCATTTGATCAATTGCGTTTCTGCTTCTTTCTGCTCCTGACCAATCCTATTCAACCTCACACAAATCTGAAGGTTGTACACTCTTGGTAGGTGTTTGTTTAACAGTGTTAGGTACTTGGACTATTTTGCCCTCACCTCCTGTATGTATCTGCTGATAATGTGCACAGAGACACAGCTAAGGACACGCACATTTTGGGAGAAGCTAAGAACAAGTAGTAAAAGAAAAACAGTGGAGATGCTTTTCTTTACAAGGCACAGGAAGCTAGAACAATTATTAAAAGCCATGTAATACATTTGAAGATGCAAAGGTGAAAAGTGAGATGATTTTGAGTGCAGTAACAACTCTGATCAACCTCATTTGGAACCTCCTCCCATACCCTCTGCCCGTTTGTCTGAGAAGCACCATTTCAGCTCTCCCTGAGGCCTTCAGTTTCTGTCAGAGGTATGGTGTAGAAACGTGGTCTCCATGGGGCTGGTCACAGACCCTGATGACCCAGGTCCCAATCTGTAGGTTCATTTCCGGGCTTGATCTTGGACCTGTCTTAATGCAGTGGACTTGGCTTCCATCTCTTAGGGAGCAGCTGACCCTTCCTGTTCCCTGAGAGCTCAAATTTGAGGAGGCAAGATTCTCACATATACTATACCTACTGATATATTTCTAAGAGTAGAGGTAAAAGCCACAATGGTTTTAAGTCTTTGTAGATTGTTAAACACAAAAGTTTTCTAATAAAATGCTGACAATCAGAAGGTGAGACATAATTTGGCTTGCAGACATAAAAATACATCAAACACACTGTGGTATGAGGTGCATGTTCTTCCTTGTCTGTACAAATCAGACGAGTGGTAGAAGGAGACTTATGTGGATAACAGCATTAAAAATTTTGCTTCCAGCAGAAGAGACAGCATGGTACACAGAGTTAAAATGTTACAAGTTTACTAGCTTCTACCTGCCTAGGTTACACTCTCTCTTATCTATCTTATTATAACAATTATGAAATAGATATTCTTCCACAATTCAGTTAATTGGTTTTGGGCTTAAACCAGCAGTAACTATCTCTGTACAGTGTGATCTGTTGCTCTTTGCTTCCTTCCTGACATTCAGATACTAAAGTTCTCCCACTGTTTTACTTGGACACGTCAAATCTTTTTCTCACTTCTATTCAACAATTTCTGATTAAAGATTGTTCTCTCTAATCTTTTAAATAATTTTCAAAGATCTGGATGTGTTTTCTCTCTCAAGTCCCAATTATGGTTCAATATCAAAGCTGCAAGTGGCCATGTAGAGTTTCCTCAGCTATCATTAAAAATGTTGGTTTTTAGCAGATGGAAACAAAGAGGACTTTGGTTTTTATGAGTTTTCACCAAACTTCAGAGTGATCAAGTGAATAAGATGTCCTTGGGAAAAAAATGGATAATTATTGTTGCTTGCATAAATAATTAGTAATTAAAAAAAAGAAAGAAAAAAGCAGGCAGTCATATTACACATGGCAATATCTGATAGGGAGCAGTCACAGTTGTGATTAATGCATCTCAGTGCCAAATGAATGATCAGGGATTGGTTCTAGTGCCAGCACACCCAGCAGCAATAAGCAGGAGAGATGATGAGCCACTACTGAAGATAGAACATCTTGTATGCAGCAACTTTTGCAGCTGGTTTAGATTGACCTTGGATTCCATGTAGTTCTTTGTTGTTCCTTGGAGGCAGGGAAAGACAAGGTATGGGGTGGATGTGATCTTTTAAGGACGCTACTAGAACCTCATCCTACCCCTCAACAAAAGGCAGGCTTTTTTGAACAAACACTGGAAGATTTACATTTATCACTGAAATAGCTCTTCAGTAACAAATGAAACCATTATAGCATCCACAGATACAGATATATTAAATATTATGAAACAGAATATAATTGAGTATAATGCAATCAATAAATCCTGGCACATAGATAAGCACACATATTTTTCTCTTTGTAGCTTTTGACAAAACTCAGCAGTGAAAAGGTAAAGAGCATCAGTAAAAATCTGCGTGAGAAGCTAAAGCTACCTAAAGATAAGTGCATATTAGCTGCTCTGTGTTTAAGAAAAGCCCCAAATGGAAAAAGAAGAAATTTTTTGGCATATTTTTCCTTGACCTACAGAGATGATGTTATCTTTTTGAGTGGTTCTTCTGACCAAGGATTGCCTCTGGAATTTCGCTATAGCAGAAAAGTAGCTTTGATAAAACCAGAGAATTGGAATCATTGCCTGTCTTTTTTCTAACAAAGCAAATCATACTTTCACTCACTAGCTGTACTTAACCAAGAAAATGTGCCCCTGTCCCATGAAGAAAATTACTTTTTCATCATATTTAAACAGTAGTGTCATTGAAAGATTCATGAAGCTTGTCTGTCCGAGCTTTAAAACAAGATGGAGCAAGCTAGTGAAAATCACTCTTGTCTAACTACTTTACAGTGCAAAAAATAGCTTTGAGCTGTGAGAGTGATGTTATCTGCTACTGAACCAAAAGATCAGGTGACAGCTGTGTAGCCCACATTCTTGGCCACTTAATCAGCATTGTCACGGGTCAAAAAAAGGCAGGATGTTTGGGCCTTCCTCCAATATTTGAATATGAGTCTTTGCTTTTCTATTTCTGCTGTAACATGAGCAAGAAAGTGTTCCTGCTGTATATCATTATAGGAAGGGTGACTTCATGCTACGGATTATGCAGGGTGGCCTTGATGTCTTACAGAATTCAAGATATGTTTACTTGTTCTTGTGCCAGTAATACAGAATGAATAGCACTGCAAATATCATTAACATCTTTAAGGTAACAGCTATGTAGATAAATACAATCTATATATAATGTTAAGCATAGATGTATGCCTATCCTAAGAATTCTTCTTTGACATGGGTCAAGCAGACCTGTTTCCACATCATGATAAGTATTTGGACGTCAGACCTCTCTAACCAGTAATGCAATTCTCGTTCAGTTAGAAATTTTCAAAAATCAGTTGCAAGAAGTAGCACAGAGATCTGGAATACGGGAAATGGTTCTGCAAGAGAATGATTAGCGAAGAGAGGGCAGCTGTGCCAGTGAATTTTCTGTAATGAACAGTGTAATTATTCATAATTTATCATCAGGTTGTTTAATTTTCCCCTCAGTGGGATGTATACAAATTCCATATTTAAAAATAAAACAAAATCTTTGCAACGAAGACTGGCTATGTGAATTTCCTATTGTTGTACATTAAAATCTAGAAATTAGTTACAACCATTTCCAGATTTTCTCCTTATTCTACATGTCTTACTGTCTCGTTCTTCGACTCCTTTCAGCCGGAATAATTTTATTTGTGATAATTGGGAACTCCTGTGTTCCTCAGCTGAAGTATGTCTATATAGGGAACTGTAATCAGGTATTTCTTTGAGGTGATCCAGTTCAAGAACAGATGCAAGGTATCTAAAGTATCTGTTTGTCAGTGAGAAACAATCAGCAAAGTACTTTTTTTTTCCATGCAGATGCCTCCAATCCCCTCTCCAGCCACAGCTTAGCCTTTAATGAACTCTCTTGAATACATTCTTGGAACCAAACCACCAGAGAACCTGTGGGTTTTGTCTAGTGTTTTCCTGATGCTCCAGTTCTTTTTGTATGGTTTCTGGTTGGTTTTCATGCACGCTCCAGTACTGAACACAGTGAAACACAGCTCACAATTCCCGATCAGCCATGCATGACCTGTATTTTCTATTGTTCGTGTTGGTTTAGCAATTCCCTGGAGCTCAACCGTTTCTTAGATTTACTGTAATTAAAGCAGACCGGTTGTGTCTTTGAAGGTCAAGCACTTCAGCCTCATTCCCACTGTGACTGTGACCAAACACTCTTAAAATACTCTGCTATAATCCTCAGAATTTGGCAACTTTCTATCTCATCCTCACTAAACTAACATCAGATAGCTGTGGATATAGGCATGGAATTTCCAATTCCCTGTAACAAAGACAGAGTGGCGAGCTACTGCTATGTGTCTGAACACCGTATTTTACCACACTGCACAGCTGATCAGAGATACAATTTCACCTGTGTCTGGACGTCCCAAACTGAGAGAGGTCATCATTAGCATAAACACTGGTGTAACTGCTCATTTCTGGATTTTTAGTGGCAGATCTACTAAAAGACATATTTTAAATTTTATTTTGTTGTAAGTTAAATTACTTATGACACTTCAGTATTTTTAAGTTTTGTGTTACAAAGGTAGCACTTTTGAGACCAGCTATAGTTTCTAATTTTTGGAAGCTACAACTGCCACTTTTAAAGAACATAGAAATAACCTAAATTATGTAACCATGAAAAAAAATTAAAAATTGAACTTTTACTGCAAAACACCCATAGGTTACCAAGGCTTCGGGGAATTAAGGCAACGTCTTTTTTTGGAGCGGGGGGGAGAAGATTGAAGTTCTAGGCAAACAATGAACTAAGAGAACACTAGCTATCGAAAAGAAAAGGTCTGACGTCAGGAAACACAACAATTAATGCTATTCTGCCCCCTTGCGTTAACTTTTGAGGTAGCTGCCGTACCCCCACACATCCCGAAGTTCATGCCCCTTCGCGAAGGTTGCGTCAAGTCACAGATGCATCACCCAAAACATAATAGAGCAGCGTCCCGAGAACAGCATGGTTGGGCGATCACTGGAAATGATACAGCTGTGTGCCTAAGCTCGGGCTTAATGTAAAAATAATTCAAAATACGCACAAATCACTAAATATGTTGGAGCTCGCACGGCCATGTGGGGGATGGGTAGAGTTTACAGTTCAATTGAAACCGGCAGCGAAGCCGGCTAACTACATGGAAGAGCAGCATGGAAAACAGAGGACCTGTGCTGGAGAAAAATCAGAACCTAGAACCTGAGCTCAAGCTCTTCAAACCAGCATTATCTAAATTCTTGCTTTTATCGTTTTAATAACCCACAGGGAAAAAACAAGGCATTAAATTTGGCCACAGTTGCACTTGAAAGAAAAAGCTTTCGTTGAAAGCGAGGGCCAACAAAAATATTTCCACCTCTAGAACTCCACTTTAGTTTTAAAACTGTTTTAAAACCAACAAACGCATCCTTGCAGTGCCATGGTCACCAGGAGCCAAAGCCCCAGTGGGAAGACGGCTGTCAAGCAGCTGTATTTCATACGTGACGCGGAGATAAATGCCAGAAGTCACGCGCTGCAAATGATGAGAGATAACTGCCATTTTAATGTGATTCTATTTCCACTATTCCCTCTCCAACCCTGCTAATTCCTGACGTTACTCTTCACTCGCAGGAGTAAGAGCTGCGCCCGTGTCTTGAACCGGGGGCCGGCTTGGGTGCTCTCCAGATATCCCTTTCCGAAACGCTCCGGAGGGGTGAAGGGTGGCTCTTACCGAGGGCTAAGCAAGGAGGTTAAGTTTTATGAGAAGCACGCGAATGCGAAGCAATTAATGTACAAGACAGTGCCGCTCCTCGCCAGCCAGGAGAACCTATTCACATCTTAATTCCCTCTCGGTATCAGCCGCTCCCTGTGCGGGCAGGGCTCTCACGCTTGCGGTTCCCGCGGAAGGCTGAGCGGTGGCCTCCAGCTAGTTCTTCCGACAGACTCCAGACCGCCCGTACAAACCAACCGAAGCGCTTATGGAAAGCCGGCGCTCTCCGCCTCTCCTGCGCTTCCCCTTCCCTGTCCCAGTGCTCGGAGCAGCGCCAGAGCGGCGGGG
>NW_008238834.1:5865662-5865875 GCF_000691975.1 Corvus brachyrhynchos
GCAAAGTTACCGAGACCCCTAGCTGAGATTTTTTTTTTTTCGGTTCCTTCTTCGCTTCCCCCCACTTTGTCCCCGAGCTTTCGACATCGTCCTCCCCGGCACAAAGCCACCACCTCCTTAGCAAGCAGAGCCGCGCTCGGGGCTGCGGGGAGGGAAGGAGACGCGAGCGCTTCGCCCCCACAGGCGGCGGGCGCCCCCGCGCCGCTCGCGGCG
>NW_008238834.1:5866065-5866518 GCF_000691975.1 Corvus brachyrhynchos
GCCACTTCACAGCCTCTTGTTCTTAACTGCAGGGAGAGGGAGAGGAAGGGTGAACAGCCCGCGGGGCACCAAGAGCGGGAGTCCGGCTGCACCCTCCTCGCCTTCTCCCCCGGACTGGAGGGGGGCGAGAGGGGCGCCTCCTACTTTGGCAAATACTTTGGCACTTTGCTGGATCCGGAGCAGGAAGGGCTGGAAATATGGGGAAAGTTGGAACTTGCCTGGTTACTTTGGCCGGACTTCTGCTGGCAGCGGGAGCGCAGACGTTCACAGGTAAGGAGTCGGTTCACCAGCCCGGGGCCGGGCAGCCTTCCCGGGGGCCGGGCGGCGGAGGGGCAGGGGGAAGCGCGGGCACTTCGGAGGTGGTGGGGGTTTGGTTTGGGTTTGGTTTGGGTTTTTGTTTTCTTCTGTATCTTTTTTTTTTTTTTTTTTTTTTTTTTTCCCCCCCCCCCTGCG
>NW_008238834.1:5866950-5936702 GCF_000691975.1 Corvus brachyrhynchos
TTTCCTCTGTTCTCCGAAGCCCCAGACCTGCAGATGGTTATCTTGGTCTCGAGTCCCCTGCTTGCACCCCCGTCCTATTTATATGTTGGACAAACCCGTAATTTTAGGCAGAAATTTGGATTGTGAAATAGCTCTGCGTGCTCCGCTGCAAGGAGTAACTTCAGGATTTTTTTTGGTTTGTTTTGTTCCTAACATGAAGTTAGTGCAACTGAAAGCACGTTAAATTGAAGACATCTGGTCTTCAGCTCGTGCGAAGTTTGCTTTGATCTGGTGGGAAGCAATACTTCTGGCTCCTTGTTGCTCAGGCTGCAACAAAATAGTTTATATTTTGCACATTACATGTTGCTTCTATGCAGCGCTGTAGCTAAACCAAGTTTATGGCTAGGAATTGGTGGTCTGGTTTAAAACTTCTTAAAAAAGATTAAAAATTCTGGTTTTATATTTGGTTCCAGGGACCTCTTGTATACGTAGCTGCATTTCCCCTAGCTTCTTGAGAGCATTTTTACTGCAGATGAGGCAGAAGATCTCCGAGTAGAAAAATGTTTTGTTCCAAGGTGATATGTAACAATGATGAAATATTTTTCAAATACTCCTATTAGAAGGAAACTGTACTCTGCAGCGAATTATGAAACTGGACTCAATTAATATTAGCTCTACAACTCATTAATGTTGGAAGTCTAGCGTCCAGACTTCAATGGGAGCACTTGCTTTAATAAGACAAATCTGTAACTCATTGCTGACCTATGTGAACTGTCTTACTTCTTGTTTAAAGTTAAGCTGGGGCGACCCTTCTTCTGGATATTTAAATGGCTTGTGCATGCAATGTGCTGATACTGTACTGGGGCCAGCATTGAAGTGCTGTTCGTGTTGCTGAAGAACAATCCCACATTACTGTTTGATTTGTATCTATTGTATTCATTTACCTGACACACACTGTGGGGAGAACGGTGCTATAAACAGCAGACAATTCACCAATGACTTGTGCATGCAGTTACTCCAAGGGTGCAATTCCACACCTCCTGAAGTACTCAGTAACGGAGGCTGCTATTCACACACTTCACTGAGGTTGCAAAGGATGGCATGGGATGCGGAATCTGCCCTGTCTTCTCCCCATGTCTGCATGTGTACATGTATGTTAAATATTGAATGTAAAGATTATTTGTGAAGATGCATGTACAGGGTTTTTTTCCTTTTAGTATTGATTCTCAGCACTTGGAACAAAATTGATGATATTTCCATTTTTGTGCTTTACCATATGAAACTTGTGCCTGGGTGTCATTTTTGGCTGGGGGGAAAACTTGCTGTTTCTTTTGTTGAAACCTTGCTGCATTAGCATTATAGAAATTAAATGACAGAAAAATCCATCCTTGAGTTGGGTAGTTATCTTTTGTAATAGCTGTCCTTTATTGCAGATGGGAGTTATATGACTAACCTGTGAAAAGTTTAAAAACAAACAAAGAAGAAAAGAAACAAAGCCAACTCCACACCTCTAAGCTGAGTAGCAGTGTGTGAGTTAAGAGCCTTGGCATTTATAGTCCCATTTTTATTTTTGCCCTTTTCTAAACTGACTGATTCCTTTCACAAAGATTTGTTCTAATGTTATATTCAGCTATTGTCTTATTTGAGTTTCTTATTTAGAAAATAATCTTACTGAAATATCAGGTCTTGGCTTTCTAAGGCCTGGGAGCTTTCAAGTAATCTTTTGAAAGCAGCTTTACAGTTAATAACAATGAGATTTTCTCTGAGTCCTTAACTAAAGATTTTTAAATTCTAGATTCATCAGTTCAAGAAGTAAATGATCTCAAGAATTTGAATTCCAAGAGAGGTTACTGAAAACATTGTCTTAAATGGACAAGGCTGCTTATCCTAAGTTTTTGAAAGTAGCTGGGCTCTTTCTGCAAGATTAGTTTTGGGTTTGGGTTTTTTTACTATTTCATAGTTTCTTTCTTAGAAACTGTAGCACACCTAATTTAGCTGGCGTTGTTTATAATTTTAGCAAAATGTTATTAAGTTGGTCTCATGTGAAGGCTGAATGCTAATGTTACAGAAGTCCCTGAAAAGTGGTGTTCAATCATAGAAAATGCCACTTGCCTCCACCGTGTTCCTTCTTCCACCTCCTTGGTAGGTTATTCACGCTAGGGAAAGCAATTCGCTCCTATACGGGGTTTAGGTCAAACATAGAGATGTGTGGAGTTAGAAGGGACATTGTAAACTTAAATGTTTGATCTCACATAACCTGAAGGGTCTGGATGGGATGAGTTCTGTCAAATACAAAAGCGGGGAGCTGAAACTGAAAGCAAGGAAATGTACAATAGAACTTGGAAACTGTGTTTTTATGAAGGCATTCGTGTTCAGGTAGATGTAAATGTGCACACAGCCTGAATTCTGAAATTGGTGCTTCTTGGTTACAAGCTGACTCTTACAGCGGGAGGGCTCTTATTAGTCTGCTGTGTTCTCTCTTGCTGTGAAAAGCACCGGGGTTGTATGTTAATACTCTTCTTATGGCACTGGTTTAAAAAGTTTTAGTTTTTCTCTGAGCAGGAATGAGTCTTACTGCGGTGAGAGGGATGGACAGACTGACTAAAAGTGCTTGTAAAAGGCTGTTCGTAATAAACCAGGACTAGTGGCAATTACGAAGAGAAGAAAAGGAGGAAAAGTGCTGTACAAAACTTGAAAATTACTTGTCCTAGTCAGCAGTAAAGGCTTTACGTAAAAAATAGTAATTCTCAAGCTATTTCATGGATTAAAAATGCAAAACCTTGCATTCTGAATAGATGTTGTGTCTTAGATTAATCTGCTCATTTTTGGGTGTAGGCACTTTAAAAAGGAGGATCATATTTTCCAGAAAAGAGATGTAAGGAAGAAGTTTGACATGCTGAAGTTGAAACTTACTGTGATCATGTTGATGTTTGGTGACTGCAGAGAAAAAGAAAGAATATAGGTTAAGTCTTCATAGGTCCTCTCCTAGCTGAAATGAAGCTCCTAGCAATGTCTAGAAAATAAGAAGTTTCTGATATAATTAACTGTGTTTAAAGAGATTTCTCAGACTATTCAGGATCTCTGTTTGAAAGTCTGTAATAGCTATTCTGATGACAATAGCAACAAAGAGCTCCAATTGTAGTTATATCTCACTTTAGCAAATTCTGCTTTTGTTTGCACTGTTTATTCCACCTGCTTTTTTTTCTCTCCACACATCCATCAAGTCTGTATTCCTGCATCTTCTAAGGGAAGTAACATATGGTAGCGAAAATGCAGCTTTGTTAGTGTCTGATGCAGTTGTCAGCTCATCTACAAAATGATTCCAGCTATAGGTCATAGCATGGACTTGGCCTCACTAAACAGTGAGAGCTGTGGGGGAAGATTCTCAAATCAAACTTCCCACTGTTAAAGAGATTTTTGCTGCTGCTATTACAGCTGTTAGGTGAATAGGTGAATGACTTGATTTCTGGTTTACATCTAAGACTATTCATATTTAAAATACTCCAGCAAATTAATGGAAGCATTTTGAAAAATCAGCTTCTAAGTGTGATGTTGGGTTTTTTTTTAAAACTTTTTACAGTTACAAAAATGAAATAAAATTTGTGTTCCCATGTAAACTGGAATGTTCTTTAGAATGCTTCAGGTAAAAATGAGTCAAGGCTTTGGAAGTGGCACAATTCATCAAAAAAGAAACTATATGGTGGGTATGTTTTTTGTTTTGGGGGTTTTTTACTTCATTTTGCTGTTCTGGTTTCAAAAGATAGTAATGAAATGTCATCAGAAATTAAAAATAAATTCTACAAAATATTGCAAGGATGTAATAACACTGGGTGAAAAAACTGCTATGGTGTTTATTTGGTCTCATGATTTAGCAGTCGTCAGAATTCATGAGGAAAACAAATCACAGTGTCCTGAAACAATAAAAGCACATATAATGTATGAAATAGTAATATATTTAGTGCTCACAGAAGTTGCTAGATTGACAGCTAGAGAGACCAAATCCCCAGGCAAATCACAAAACAGGGTAGAGTGAGCAAGCTTCTGAACTCCACCTCACTAATATCGAGTCTGACCTGGAGACATGTGGGGATGGTTTATTTCTCATGTGCGCTCACCCACATCCCACGACGGTCAGTGAAAATGTCAAACAGACGAGTTGCAGGGAAGATAGTAAGTGTAGACTTGATGGAACAAAGTCCAGTGATGCTGTAGGGTTAGGATCTGTGAACTGATCCTGTATTTCATGTGTTGCAACTTTATGCTGAAGGAAATGCTTTTTGAGAGGGATATCTCTGGTGTTTAAAGCTTGTTAGTATCACTGTCAAACACTTATTTCTATGCTATATCACTAAGTTCTGAAGATGTTTCCCCAGGAAATGACATGCAATTATGAACCTTTCAGCTCACAATTAAGACTCTTGTGTAAAGAAGTAGTAGTTTTGAAAATTTTCCCAGGAAGAAATGGTTTGTTAATGTGTGAATGCAGCTGAATTACTTACTCATTTTCTGTAGGAAAAATTGAGAATCTTCTTCTTATTTCATTTAATTTCATTTGATTTTGTTGATAACTTCCAGTTCTGTTATTTTTGATGTGTAATGTTACGTGCTAAAGACACCAAAACCAATTTGGAGCACATGGTCATATATTTAGGGGAAAAAAAAAAGTAGCGATAAATTTTCCTATGTCAGTCTGTTCACCCAAATGTATTCAGATACTTCTTTCTGAATTTTGTAATGTCTTCCAGAGTTTTGCCTGCTGTGATCTGCTGCTGATCACTAGGTGTAGCTGCATCTCTAAGTCCATTTTTCTAAGCATAGAAAGAGAAAGGGCTGTATGTAAGCTGGGCTTTGTGAGAATGTAGATGTGTTTGGATCTGGGGAGGTGTGAAAATAGATGATGGAATTTTGTGACCTAGAGAATTTTACAATACAAATGAACTTTTAATTACTTGTAAAAAGGCTGATTTCAGTATCAGTGTTAGTATTCAAAAGAAAGACAAATGAATACTCTAATATAACAAAAATACATAATAAAATGCACGAAACCTCAAAGAAATTGTCAGTACTTTCCTAATGTTTTAAGTGCAAGAATTATTGCTGCAGAGATCTGATAAGTTTTGCTTTAAGGATCAGTCAAGATGGTTAAGATACAACCTTAAGTTTTGTGTGAGTACGTCTCCTCACAACCTATTAAGAATCTTTCCGATCCGTTCAAAATAATTATCAATGGAGATGATGTTGCTGTCAGTGGATTTCTGTTCTCCTTTTGGCAGAAGGAGGGGTTGTGTTGGTTTTTAAGCCACGTGGCTTCCATTAATGCTATGAGGAGGTATAGCGGGTAAGGTGCCATATATGCTTTCAAAATGAAGGAAAGACGTTTTTGTGCTCAGATTTCTTAGAGGAATAACAGTAAAAATTAAGGTGTATTTATTCCTCTAGGACATACCCATGCTCAGTATCTGCAGGGAATAGGAATGAAGTGTCTCAGCCAGAAGTGTCTGACTCAACAGTGACCCTTTGGCACATAACAAACAACGATAAGAGAAAAAAGTAATGACCACAGTTGTTCAGACAAAACCAGGGCAATATTAGCAGGAAGGAGTTCTGAAAACAGGTGACACTTAGTGTGTTTTGGGGGGGAAGGTAGGAAGGAAAGTACAACATTTGCTGGAAGAATGGGAGATGAATGTTACTAGAAAAGATGTAAAAAAAATAATCTGAGGTCTAAATGGCAGCTAAATTACTTGTGGAAAACAGAAGTGAATTTATAATTATTCACATTTTCTTATTTTTTATTATCTTCGTTTTCAACACATTTGTTTTTAATAATGTATTCAAGGGTCAAATACGTCTTCTGACAACTTTACATAGCAATAGTTATCTTTACGCATATGATTAAATGTAATGATGTTAATGAATCTTTATTTTTTTTCTGTGAAATGGTGTAAACCCAACATTTTGCTTATGAATTTGTTTGTTTTTTCCCTCCCCACCCTCCATGTGTCATCTGCCCTGATTTAGAACAATAATTTTTGGTTACAGTGGGGTTTTTTGAGGGGTAGATTAGCTTTTTTATTGCTCCTCCGTTTTTTTGTCTTTTTAATCTTCTTCACTGTTAAGCTATTATAAATATCTCTTACAGCATTTTTTTGTTAATCACTAGAAATATGTTTTTGCTCTGGAATAACTAACAGCTAATTACCTCTTTCACCACTTCAGTTCTTCATCTTGTAGGAGAATGAAATAGAGCATCACATGCCTGTAGGAGAGCAGATTTTTTTTTTCCCACCACACATATTTGGGGGGGATTTTTTGCTTGTTTGCTGTTTTGTTGTTTGGGTTTTTTTAATGTTTAAGGCTTGGTTATTTTGGGGAAGTTTTCAGAAAGATCCTGCTTTATTATTTTGAATCCTGTCACATCTTTTATCCTGAACTCTAAAATCAAATATGGTTTAGACTATCTATAAATAAATGTAGTGGATAGAATACTTTTGTCAGTGGCCCTTTGTTTTGTTTCTGTAGCACATAAATGTAGGCTCATTAGGTGAAAGAACTGTTTATTTGTGCTGATAAGATTCAAACATAAGATTGAGGAGGATATTACAGCAGTTTCTGTGTACTTTAGGTGAATAAATAGTGGACCAGTAAGGTTTGCTTGATGGAGTTGTTGTTACAGACAAATTAATAGAGTGGCTCTTCACATTTTTTTTTCCTGGTGAATATACATTAGACTGAGTAAATAATTTCCACCCATGATATGTGCACTTACATACTTGTGTGTGTATATGCCTGTAATCTGTGTGCTAGTTTGTCTGTCTGTGTCTTAAAGTTGATGAGTTTTTATCCATTAGCAGACCTTTGCATTTTTCATGGTGTACTGGAAGCAGAGGTAGTGGCAGGGGGGTTGTATTTTTTTTTTTCCCATTATGGCCAGATAATTCCTTATTTGGGGGCTGATGCTTAGGCTTTCTGCTATTGCTGATACAGTAGTTTGTGACCAAAAAATGGTCATCTACATGCACATCTTAAAGTTTTGCTAAGAGTCCATATAGTTTCTGAGGGTAGAGTTTCTCATAGTTTCTGAAAAAAGGATCTCCAGTGCTGAGAAAAAGTGTATTACCTGGTTATATCTCAAGGAGAGGCAGAGGTTTCCTGAAGGGATTCGCATTGTCCTCTACCTCCATAGAAACTTGTGTTTGTCTCACTTCTGCTATTTTTACCTTCATGTCTTTTTACTGTTTTAATAAACAGTTCAGTGAACAGTTGAAAACAAACATGAAAGTCAATTCCCATCTCAGTGAACTGTGTGAGGCACCATAACTGACATAACTGTTTTCTTTGTAGCTGCTTAGTATAAGTTGCTCTTTCTTCTTATGTGATTCGGATATTTGTCTTGTTTGAAAAATTTCGTTGTTGCTTCTTCCCTCCTCCATCCTTCTAGTAAATAAAATTACTGTGAGACGTCCAGGGTTTCCTAACAATAGCTTGCTCAGAGTGTGCTCAAAGGCATGGCAGAAACATGCAAGAAAATCTGTTTGTTTCAAGGTGTTTGACACTGTTTGCACACCCATTAGTACTATATATAGCATTTTGTAATTGCTGTGATTTTTCTGTCAATCAGTATAATTCAGGAACAGCACTGTTCTGATGATTATTTTGGAAGTTAATAGTGTTTCTTTAGTGTAATGCGTCTTTTTTACTTAAGTGTTTTAAGATATGTCATAAAACCAAGAAGCTATTTTCTCTCAGTGGAACTTTCTGAGCCTGGAGATTTTTCTGGTTCCACATTGGGATGACATAGCCTAATGTGAACTATGCCCCTGGAGCACAGCATGAAGAAGATATATAGATATAGATAGATAGACAGATATTTTTATTTATTTTTTTTTTTTTAAGCTCCTGTTGTAATAGTTGCTTAGTGATCAGATCTCCCACATAGGTGTGGGAGATCTGGATTTAACTCTGTGCTCTGGCGTTTGACTGTGACATGGGTGAGGATCTTCATAGCCAGACTAGTTGGAATTTCGTCTTTTTTTTCCACCATGGTTGAGAAATCTGCTAAATTTCCATTTACAAAAAATTTTAAAAAATGGAAGGTGACAGCTCAGAACCCCAAAACAAATTTAGAGAAAATGTACAGCAGCCGCTTGTTACCGCCTCTAACTTCAGTTTTCCCTGAAAACTCAAAAACATGGTTAAATACTGTCACATGTTTAGGAGATAGAGGCAGTTATGGACATTTCCAGGAACCATAGTTATCAGTGGGGTAGTTCTTATGTTAATGACTGGAAATGGCTATAGCCTTTTTCCTTTAATGTTACCTTTTCTGCATTCTGCAGAGTGGATGAAGATTATTTTACAAAGCACTACATTCAACACTTTAATATAAGCACTTTACGTAACACATCACTTAAGCTGTTTTGAACTTCTGCAGAGATAGCTTGATACTGAAGTAATTTCTCAGTTATGTAAGATAAATTGTTGTGCCAGTAATAATTTTGAGGCATTGTGCAGCTGATGCCCTCTTTACTGTGTCTGAGAGATGTCATCTTGACTCTGTCCTAGCTCAGCAACTTTCTAAATAGGAAAGAAACCTTTTGGTGTTAGGCCTGTGAGCATCACAGACTTTTTGTTGGGAAACCAACTGAAGTTAATATCTATTTAAAACCTTAGAGGGTGAAAATGTGAAATGGAAGCCTGTGTGTTGCCCAGCATTAGTACTTGCTGTTTATAGCGACAGCAAAGCACAATGGATTGAAGAGCATGTATAAAGTTCATGAGGTGTGTTTTATTTATTTTTACTTCAAGAATTGTTGTTAGAATTGCCTCCATAAATCTAGGCTAGTAAGGGATTTATGTGAATTAGTGTAGCACTTTCATTTGTGGATTTGGAAAACACTGGGGTTTGTTTTATTTATTTAAGAGTCTTTGAGACAAGCACATACCCTTTAGAGCAAATATGCATTGAAATTGCATAGGGCCCAGGAGCCCAAGACAAGTTGAAATACTCTCTTGGCAAGTAAAACCCCTGACTTCTGCAGCAGCCATGCACCACTGGCAGGCACGGATTGGGGTTTTTAAATGAGTCTTGCAGAAACTTCAGAGCTGGATCCTTACATGTAAAATTGCTCTTCGGAAAGTTTTTAGACTAGAATCAGGTATTTCTTTGCATCCTGAATTTTGGACAGTTAACTGTTACCCTTGTTACCCAAAAACTTTCCGTGGCCACAGAAAGGTGTGAACATAAAAAACCTTAAAATGTTTATGAGGTCGTAGCCCAGTACATAGCATAAGGTATATATGTAGGAAAATGATGCGGAAATAACCCCTTAAAAATAATTTTCCTCAGATACTTCTGTTCTGTTTTCAGTCGTAGACAAACATACTGTAGTGCCTGTGGGTTGATTCACTGGCAGATGATTGCTGACTGCGAACTTCAGCCTTATTCACCTGTACCTTCCTCTGTCATATAATGGAGTTGGAGTGCTGAAGAGCAGATATTAATTCTGACTTGGAGAAGGGGTGAAGCATATGTTCAGACTGAGAATTTCAGGTAAAGACTGTCTGGGCTTTATCTAGCTAAATGGCCAAGGTCAACTCAAGGGGAATTAGGGAATGTAAACAGTTCATGCATTGTCTGCTGCATTTGAAATTTTTTCTCTGATTTCTACAGAGAAACAGATACAGCCTTTGGAGGTCTAAATTTTTATTTTGGAAGATACCTGTAATGACTTGGTGACAAATGGAAATGGAAAGCAGCAGCTGTGGAGTCATTCTGGCATCAGTCAGAAGCTACTTCAGAGGTTTTGGTTACATGCACTGGGTTGCAGTTTAGGGTGCCACATGGAAGCTTGCATTTTTAAAGTTCCTGCTTGCCTGTCAGTTCTGTTGAGTCCCTTGCAAAATATGGAGCCAGGTTCTGATGTGTAGCCCAAACCCCAGGACCACGATAAGAGCTGTCCATATTTTTGAATTACATTCAATTCAAAATGAACTTGTGGTTTCATGAATTGTTCCACAGTACATCTCCTTCAGTCAAGTAGTATCTGGCATGCTTGTTTGCTTCAAATTAATGCTCATTGTGGGTGGATCACAGCTTTGCAAATGGCAGTTTGGGAACCATTCGCTGGCTGTGAGTGAGAAATCTCACATTTCCAGAACTCAGTCTGTTGAAGTCTTCACAAATTGCAGAGTGTCACGCTAGATTTGTAGCAGTGAAAAATTAATTCTTGCTTGTACACCAGGATTAGAGGATGTGTATTTCTAGACCTTTGGGAGCAGAACTGCAAAGAAATGGGATCTGTATGCTTGAAACTGGCTTTGAGAAAATACGTGACTTTCATAAGCAGCCCCATTCCTGTAATTTCAGTGCTTTGACTCTGCCCAGTGGTCTAGCAATAAAAGAAAGAATTGAGCAATCATAGAGATCTTCCAGAGCTGTGTACTGTGGAACTTTGTGCAGAGGAAGAGGGAGGGTTCTTACCTGCTCTCAGTTCTAAAATTGTGCTTTAGTACAATGTGTTCCACAGGAAATATAATACATATTTAACAAAGCTGTTTACCACCAGACCACCTTTAAGAATACCTTGCTAACCTGCCACCTCCAGAGCTCTCTCCACCTCCTTTTCTCTGTTCATGCCGGCTCCTCATCACTATATTCCACAAATAGAATCATAGAATGGTTTGGGTTGGAAGGGGCCGTAAAGATCATCTAGTTCTGACCCTCTTGTCATGGGCAGGGATACCTCCCACTACATCAGGTTGCTCAAACCCCTGTCCAGCCTGACCTTCAACACTGCCAGGGTTGGGGCATCTGCAGCTTATCTGAGCAACCTCAAGTGCCTCACCAGCCACACAGTAAAGAAGTTTTTCCTAATATCTAATCTACATAAACTCTCAGTTTGAAGCCATTTCCCCTTGTCCTGTCGCTACACTTCCTGATGAAGTGTCCCTCTCTGGCATCCTTGTAGGCCCCATTCAGATACCGGAAAGCTGCTATGAGGTCTCTGTGCAACTTTCTCTTCTCCTCTTCTTGAATAATTTGTGCCTTCCTCGGCCACCTCTGTCCTTTGGACAGCAATGACTGAGTTGGGGAGAGAGCTGAGCCTGCAGGATGGTAGCTCTGATGTGGATTTTCTGTGTTGCTGTGGGGCACTTTTGCCCTTACAGTTTGGAGAACTATGTGCATGTTTTCAGAAGGCTGCAGAGCCTCTGGGCATCTATGGCAGAAGCTTGGGGATACAATTCCTGACTGCCTGAGTATCATTCATAACATGTTAAGCGTTTTGCCTTTTTTATTTTTCCTTGAGGCAGATAAGACCAAAATGGTCCCATGCATGTGCTAACACATGTGACAGCAAAGCATGTGCTTATACATAAGTACTGTGAGCAAGTGAAGTTTTAAGTCTTGCTTTGCACTGAGTGCAGTCACACTGAACACTTGATAGCAACAGCAGGCAGTGCTGGTGGGGAATGAGATACAGCGGCCAGATCTAGATTTCAGACCAGATGGACATTGTTCATAATATTATTTGGGTGTGAATGGTTTCTACTAGAGTGTGAAGTAAACTGATGAAGATTTTTAGTTTGTTCTTCAATCTAAAAAGAATTAACAATACTGGCCCTAATTATACAAACGCAAGCTCAAATCCTCAGGATGAGTACAGTCACTTTTGGGCATACTGTCAAAGTAATTACAAAAAGCTCCTGTTGACACAATAATTGCAGATAAATCAGATGTTAATGCAAGTCAGCATGAACACACCAATATTGGCATTTTGTAGAAATGTAGTTACACATATAGTTTTCTGGAAATTGGAACAGCACTTTTCAAACACAGCAACTGAAATTTTAGTTTCTTATAATAAGTAGAGTGGTTTTTTAGCCTACCTTTGAAAATTCACCTGGAATATTTTTCTGTGTGAGCAATGTGCCATTAAATACCATGCTAGAGATATCAGCTCGTTTTAAAAATCTTTTGGGGACTGTTTGTGGGAAAAGATGGCAAAGAATCTTTCATTTCCAATGTCTGCTTCCCTTCTTAATAGATACAGAATAAATGTGGTTTGCAAAGATTTGGAAGAGGGTCACTTTTTTATTCAAATATTGCAGTTAAATATTGTATAATATACTGTCCATACCTTGGGTTGACCTGGGTTTGTCCATGCTGACATGTTAATTTTGGCCCTTGTTTCTATGTGCACTTCTAATGCATATGCAGTGTATTTCACACTACCAGTACATATTTTTACTTGTTAAAATTATGCTTTAAAATGACCTCAGAAGTTCCCACTCTGTACTTACTGTGCAAATTTTTATTGTGGTTCCTACTGATGAAAGTTCAATATATGAGCAGGCTGCTGGCCATGCTCACATCATCCTGTACAACGCGATTTATGTTGCATTAGCAGAAGCTGAAGTGGTCTATTAAAGCATTCAAGTTTTCACTCCCATATTGAGAGCAGCAGATTCCTTAATCCTCATATGGCTGATGTCTCTGCTGGAGTGTTAATAGATAGTCTAATTTGTGAGCTAAATTACTAATTGTATTATGAGCCTAAACCTTATTAAGCCTTTTGTATAGAATTAGATCACAGAGCTTTGGGAAGCTGAATGCTGGTTGGGTTCTGTCTCCTCTCTTTAATGACAGGAGCAAGTTTTACTGGCATCTTTTCTTCAGCACTACATGGGTCTGAGACTGCAGCTGATTTCTTTTGCTGGCTTTTACAGTATCAACAGAATCATAAGTTTGAAAAGTGGAGTGACTTTAAGAGCAGCTGAAGATTTCCAAATAGGGTCTCAGGTACCCGAAAGCAGTAAGATTCCGTGTTTAGCTGAGGTGAGGCCATGATCAGGACTTGAAAAGGATTACTCTGATCTTGTGTACACACACTGGGTGCAGATCCACCTGTGTGGGAATAGTTTAAATCGTTCAAAAGCTGTGTAATGACTGCAGTTGTATAACAGGATAATGGATTTATTATTCCTGTAATAGTTCAGGTAGATGAACTCTTAACTTAAAGAAGTCACTCAAGTTAGATTTTTTTCTGAAGATGCTCGCTACCCACCTAGAGATGGAAAATGCTTGCCTTATCACTAGCTATGCAGTAAATTTCATGAGCTCCTCAGCTGCTTCTGTTCAAATCTATCTGTTTTCAGAGTTGGTTTGTGCTCCCCACTCTGACTTTGCCCTGGAGTGAGCCTCCTAATGCAGCCCAGTTGAGGATGGAGAGGATTGCCTCCAGCAATGAATCAGTAATAAACAAACAACGTGTGACTTTGGATTTTGACATCACTTGCAATAAGTTTTTATGTTGATGTGGAGGATGACTGTGAACTGTTGGTGCCTTTGATATAGGAATATTGCTCTCAGGGCAATTAATTTTCTTTAAGAGAAAGTATTTACAGCTACTCCATACATTTTCTTGTTCATACACAAGATAGAGGTGCAGCGTTACGAAGTTTTACTCTCTTCACTTTAAGCACAACAGAACTCTAAGCTGTTGTGACAAACTGGTCTGTTTCACACCTGAAATTCTCAGAGCTCTGTATGTACTTAATGGCTTTGCTTTTTGCTGTTGTAAATTAATGTCATTTGACGTGCATGGGTAATAAATGAAATTAATAGGCTGTATGGCTTGTATCACATCTTCTTATATTTTTAAAGAGCTTTTTCTGTTTCTGTTCTTGCATTACATCTAGTGTTTCTGCATCACATTTAGTAACATACTTTTTAGAGTATAGTAATAAAAAAATCGGTGTTTGTCCTAAGAGAGAGAAAATCAGAGGATTCAGCACTGGACTTTTCCATGTACATTGGTTCTCTCGAATTACATACTGTGTTTATTTATTATGGTATGGTGAGTAGAGCACCCAAAAGTCATTGCCAAAAGCTAATTGTCTTCAGGTGTGTTCTGTAGAAGTCTGAATTTCTTAGGACTTTCTGTGTAGCTCCCAAATTTATTTGGTTTTTGAAGTATTTTGGTAGGTGAAGAGTTTTTGAGGGAATTTTTACATGTTTAAAAAAATCTAGTATTCACCTAATCAAATACACCATGTCTGGAGATGAAAACTCAAGGGCTCTACATTCTACATTTCTGCTGAAGAGGGGTAATCATGCTGAAACTCACAATTGACCTTGTCTACCTTTTGGTAGCAAATGCAACTTGCACTGGCTTAGATTTACAGATGAAATAATTTTGGGATCCGGGAATAAGAGAACTTCAGAGGTTTTTGTATGCTTAGTCAGAGGCATGGCTAGGAATGCAATGACTGTTCCAAATCAGGCTGCTGCTTCTGTAGAAGAGAATAATGCAGGTCATTGAGGTACACACTTCATTAGAAAGGCTGAACTAATGTTATAAACCCTAAAGGCCTAACCTGATGTCCTGGGAGGGACTGAAGTGATAATGTTGTGCATGTATGCAGAAAAGCAAGTGAATTCCTTCATCTCTAGACTCTGTGCTCAAAAAGTACTTTATGAAGAGTGCCTTTCTACTCTAATTTTGTTTAATGGTCTTGTTAACATTTGTAGTCTGGCCCCGATTGATTTATATGTGGGGTGTGTTTGATTTTGGTTTTCTCCCTTAGGATAATGAGTGATACTGAACATCAGTGGCATTCTTGTGGTGGTTTTCTTCCTGCTCTTTTTGTACAAAAGGCCAGGAGTTTGTTGACATAAACATCAAAGTTGTATATATATGCATTTTTGTTTCATCTAGTATGCTACCTTTTTTAAAATTTTTTTTTTAATTTATTTTCCGTTTGGTAAGGGTTCTTCAGAACCTTTTATAAGTGATTTTGAGAATGAGCTGCTATACAGCTGTGGTTGGGAGCTGCACTACACCCATCCTTCCAAACAGCATCCAGCCCTGAAGAGGCAGAGAGAAACCATTTCAGTCATACTTTCACACTTACTGTGTAGGAGACATGCTAGAAGCAAAAGCTTAATCTTAGAACTTAACTTTTAAAAAATACAAATAAAAAGAATCAGACATTCTTCACCAGTTTTGTGGGGTTCTTTTTTCTTTCTCTTTTTTCCCCCTGTAAATAAACTTTTGTGATTATGAGAGAGGGGATGGGAGGACGGTTGTGAGATAACTACCTGCTTTACAGTGCTAATTATGGTATATATTACATATTAATAGGGAATCTTCTGTTGCCACAGGCAGAATCTCCCAGTGGGAGATACAGGAGAAAGCTATCTCAGAAGCAGGGAGCAGTGGAGAAACCTGGCTCTGCTCTTTTGTGTGGTGGCAGCACGGGAGTTGATGTTGTTCATTGAAGCGGGGGGGCTGCTCTGACAAACCTTGGAGCGTGTGGAAGAAGATAGTGCTGTACTGGCTCAGAGAGAACTGAGCTCTGAGCGAGGGAATTAGTTCCAGAAGTTTTTCAGGGATTACTACCACTGTCGCTGTGTGAAATGTAGGGACAGTTTGTGCATGGACCTGAAGCTTTATAAAAGCATTGCAAACTAAGAGCTTTTCAAGGTACATTTAGTTGCAGTGCTTTTCTGCGTAGATTTCTTATGGTCTCCTATATTGCATTTATGCCATGGGAGTTTGAGATCTGTGGCCTTGGTGTTTATTCCTAAAGGAGGGAACACTTGTATATTAAAAAATAAAAGGGAAGAAAAAAGCATAACTGTGTGGTTGTTATGTTAAATGAATTTTAAAGCCGATGAGAAGAGGCATTCAGAGATGAGAATGCTAGGGGGGAGAAATGAAAGCACATTGAAGCTGTTTCCCCTGGAGGGCTTTACGCAGGATTGAGAAGAAGTGGTGCATACTGAAGCCTTGTTTATAGTCTTTCACTTACTGTTAATAAAACAGGGATGTTCTAAAAGGTTTCCATAATTAAAATGCAGTCCTTGAGTATAGTGCATTTTCAGAGTGGTCTAAAGCCCTGCTGCCTCTCAGACTGCTTAAATCACTATTTATAAAAAATGCTACAGTGGACTTAGTGTTTTGAAGTTGTTTTCGATCAGAATGATGTTAGAAATGTTGGGTATTGAATAAATGAAAATAGAATTTATGGGAAAGCTGATAGGCGTACAAATTGACTGGTTAGTAACTAATTACCAGTAAAGAGATTGTTTTCGCCTTCTCTCTTTTTTTCCATAATTGGCTGAATATTAATAAATTAGGTTTATTTCTGGAAAACAGCAAGTTTTAATGGTCTGGCAGAACTTAATAAGAAAAAAGCTAAAGAATTAGCATAATAAATAATTATTGCTTCCAGGGTTTTTGTTGTTAAGATAATAAAATGTTAAAAAGCAAACCACTTGAGTAGAAAGTAATTGCACTGACAAGCACCACACAGCTAGCATTCACAATAAAGTAAACCTTCTCTCAATGTCAACCTGATTTGCTATCCACATAAATGCTTCCTCACATTATGGAAATGTGCTTTTTCTATCAACAGAAAAGAATAAAACTTCTGGCATCTAATTAATCTTGTGTGACATTTGATTTCATACTCAGGTTAAAACATGAGGCAGGTGGGTCTATCTTTGCCCCCCCCCTCTATGTGCATGACCACAGGCAAATCTCTCCATTAATGTCAAGCTGCATCTATGTGTCTGTGCCTCTGCCACATGTCAGTCATTAATGCATTAGCATTGCTTGGATTTGGCTCACATGCACCAGTTTTCTTGTCTGGAGGGCTTGGTAAATAGGGAACCGCAGGGCTTCAGCTCTGCAGCACAAGCATTTCACCTTGACCTTCCCTGTAAAGGAGAAGGGATTCTACTGTATAGGAGAAGGATTAGAAGTGGTAATTTGTAGCATTGGGAGTTTCTGAGTTTGTATGATCAAGGAGAAGAAAGAAGCAAAACTGATTGGGCTTTGACATTTTTATTGATTAAGAGTGCTCTTGTTAAAGACTCAGAACTTTTAATGGTGCCTAAATGTATTACCTGCAGTAGTTTAGACTTGTTGATGGCAGGATTGTTTCTCTAAAGTGGACCAAAAAACTCAATAAAACTAGCTGGATGCATTATGGGTATTTTATTTTCTGAAGTTCGAGTTAATGGTTTCTGCCAGAGGCAGTGGGCAGCACTTGAAAATGTGGTGGGTTTGACCTTGTATGCTAAAACCTGGGTAACTCTGTTGTATTTTTACATACTTAGGGAGTGCAATCATTTAAAAGGAAAGTTAAGAACTTAGGTTCAAGTAGGAAAATCTGTCCTTAGAAATAAAAGTGATAATATTAAGCCATTTCATAATTAAAATGACATTAGTAAACTGAGAGATACCTTCATTAACATAGTTCACATATTAAAATATTTTCCTATAGTGTTTGCATGCAATCTCCCATGGTATTGGGAAATAAATACTTGCTTATGAAATCAGAAAGTATTAGAAAGAATCAGTTTTCTTTTGCTGCCTAAATGCAAAAAGTAAAAATGTCACTGGTGAAAAATGTCTGCTTCTGGTCTTTTGTATTTTCTAAAAGTTAAATTCTAAGCTTTTGTTTCTAGTGCCTGTATCCTACACAGTAATTGTGTGTTAGTGAAATGGTTTCTGTCTGTATCTGCAGGGCTGGATGCTGTTTGGAAGGATGGGTGTAGTGCAGCTCCCAGCCACGGCTGTATAGCAGCCCATTCTGTAAATCACTTATTAAAGGTGCTGAAGAATCCTTACCAAAAAAAAAGGAAAAAAAGAGAAAAAAACAGGCAGTGTACTAGATGAAACAAAAATGCATACATTACAACTTTGATGTTTATGCCAAATTGGTTTATATGAATAGTGCACTACCACAAGTTAATAGGCAAAAATTGTAAATGAGCCATATTCTCATTATGATGAGCACTGCAGTGAGTAGATAACTACTTCATACGTCACCTGCTTCTGAGCAGTGACAGGTAGAATCTGGCACTAGAGGAATTAGCATTTAGAGACCTAAAAAGAGAGAGATTTACTCATGATTGACTTTTGGCAACAGTGGCTTTCAGTCTTTGTTACGTTTTGACTGTCTTTTGTAATCTTAAAAGGCAGCCTCACCAGATGGAGGTAGAAGATGGAGCCAGAAGATGCCGGTCTGTGCCAAATGAGGCTCAGCTATGAGGTTCTTGCTGTCAGGGTTTTCCCTGGGTATTTCTTGACAGATTTTGCCTTCAAGAAGCAGATCTAGAAACCAAGAGGAGGAGTACTAACACAGCTTTGGTTCACACTTACTAGTTTTTTCCACCTTGAAGAATGAATATTGCTGGTCTAACAGCTTTTCAGAGACTGTGAAATGTAAATGTGGAGTTGGAGAAATGCCATCCCACTCAGTATCCCGTGTCGGCAGAAGCAGCAGATTTTTTCAAGAGATCAGTTGTAATGCTTTGCATTTATGTGCTGCAGTGTCTTTTCAGTTGCTTTTGGGAAGGTTTCAATTCACAGAACAATTAAAGGAGGAAGAGTCCTCTGAGGGTTTCCCAGCTGATTGTCTGTTCAGCAGTGAGAGTTGATTTCAAAGGTGTTGCTCAGGTTGTCCAGTTGAGTTCTGAGTTCTTTAAGGATGGAGGGAGGTTCTGCAGCCTCTTTGCATTAAATGAACTTGTAAAATATGATCTCTAAAAATTTTTCAGTAAGTTAGAGTAACATTTTTGTACAAGAAGAAATATTCCAGCGCATATTAAAATATAAAAGGTAGAAGTTAAAGGATTTTTCTTTTAGGTTTCTGAATGCACTGTGTTTGACATGCATCTGTTAGGAAGGTCTTTCTTAATACCTTTCCATAATGTTGACAAATACTTTTTAAGGGTGTCAGTAAAATAAACTCATGTTGCTTTCTGTCCTAATTTTGTTCAGAATGGGTATGGTTGTACCAGTGACTGCTTCTGATTGTCTTGTTTCTTCAAATAATAAAATGATGACCTATATAAGAGAGTTGCTCCAGAAAATATTTTAATTTGGTTTTCAGATTCATGTAGCTTAAAGGCCTAGACTTAACTACTTTCATAGCAGAAGTTTTCATTGTAAGGTACCAGCATTCTTGTTTAATAACAGGGAATACTAGAGCTCTCCCTGACAAAGGTGCTTTTTTCACTTAAAAAGTTCAGCAGAAAGAAAGTACAGGACAATACTAAACAAAAAACAAATTACGGCACCAATAAAATGAGTGAAATGTATTAAAAAATATCCCAGTGGAGGGCAATTCGTAGTTGAGGGTAAGAATTACCGATTAGTAACTGAGTTTTGTCCCAGGTAACACTGGCAGGGAAAGAAAGGTCGTTACTCTGTACGTGTGAGACTGTGGGGAGTTTTAAAGCAGTGGAAGGAGGAATGAGTGATGCCTCTAGAGGAGTTTGTGGAAAGGAACAACAAGCACAAACATGCTTTCCTGATGCAGAAGAACTAGAGTTTATTATACCATGTCTGAAGATTTTTTCCTATACTTTTTCTGTTTCCTAATTCATTTAAGTATCGTTGGCTGCCATTTCAGTGGAGTTCCATAAATTCCAAGTGCCTGAACCTGAGAATTCCAAGAAACCTGAACCTTTCTCTTTGTTTGGAGAACAAATAAAAAAAGACACAGAGAAACGGGCCTGGCTAGACATGCTTAGATCCCAGGCATGCTGCTATTCACGGGGGTATTGGTTCATTTGAGACACATGTAACTTAAGTCTCCATTGCTGTTCTCTTCCCTTATTTATCCTTTTGGCAATAAATTTTGTTCTTGCCAGAAATGTGCTAAGTAATTAGATGACACATGATGGTCATTTCCAGGGGATTAAAGTTCATGTTTTCAGAGAATTCTAGAGTTTATAGTCACAGTAAAAACATCTTGCTAGTAATCACTGAACAGTGATAAGGTTATAGGTTATTCTGTGTTTAAATTAATTACCATGTCAGACTTCTAATTAGGACTTGGTATATTATAGCTGAGGTTTCACAAATTACTAAAATAAGTGTCTATCTTCTTTCTTTTTTTCTGTCCATGTTTTGGCAATCTCCACAGGCTCTGTAGAATCAATGCCATAAAGTCAAGATTCCAGGTGCAATTCTTGCACTGTTTAAAATGTTTAGGGATTTTTTTAAAGTTCTTTAAAATATTGCAAAGGGGTTCTTTTTATTTAGTTACTGCTGGTTTAGGTAACAGGATGCTGATTTCCTCTTATGAGGGGATAAAATGCAAAAGACTAAGTGCCATGCTCTGCCAGTAGTCATGTAGCTGCTATTATTTGTGTTCTTGCATATAGACATATAAATGCCAATTTTAAGAACTGTCAGTTCAAAAAGAGAAAAATAAGGAGTTAAACACCACCAGTTTACACTTGCACATCAACAGAATTGTAAATGTTGGAGTTGGTGTACATAAAAGGTATCTGTGAACATTCCCCTAGTGCTAACATTTGACTCAGGCCAGCAGGAAAATTTAAAAAGCCAAAACAAAATAAACCTCCTAAATTTAGAGTCTCTTTTTCCATTCACAGTCTCATTATTTGACACTCTCAGGACTCAACACACTACTTTTATTTAGCCTGTTTTTCTGCATTAATATCCCATCCTTCTTGCTCTGGTAGTAATTGTGACTGTTTGGTGGAGTGTTGCTTGCTGGTGGGAGGAGGGCATTTTGAACAGAAGCTGCTATGGCTTGAAGCTTCAAATTCTGGCTAATTTTACAGTGGCTTTTTAATGCTACACATTGTTACTTGTTGTAGGACTGAAATTTATCCCTGTATGAATGATGGATTGCATTTCCATTTTACTGTTCCTTTGGTTTCTTGTCAGTAGTTGGTGACCAGAATGCTTTCACAGCAATGTTGGTGCAGTGTTTTGTGCGTGTGGTGATGGCCTTGAGTTGTTGGTGTTTGGAGGAGAAGAGAGCTTTAGGCTGGGGTAAGCTTGGCTGCCAGTGAAGGCTGTTACCAACAGAGATGCATGAATCTCCAAGCAATGTCAACAGTTCCACCTATTTTTGGCTGTAATTATGTTGTATTAGAATATTTTAATTTGTCTGATACAATGCTATTGGTACACCAGAGGTATTTGAAACATGGAGAAGAGAGAGGGAGGATATAAGCAGAACTGGGAAAAGAAAGGGAATAGAAAACACAGGGTGGAAAACTCTGGAAAGCAGAAGAGAAAGAAAAAACAAATGTGTGAGGAATGCGGAACATAAAGAAGTATTTGTCTCATTTGTTATGTGTAGGAAAAGGAAAATGAAATTAAATGACAGGCAGCAACAAACTAAAAGTTTTCAGTTTATTAATGAGAACTAGTTATATCATGTTGCAACTAAACAGATTATATCTGTCTGAAGAGCTTTTTTTTTTTGTGCACCTGCATTTAGCTAGATTTGGCTCTGTAACCTAGGTCAGCCTAATTTTTCAAGTTCTTGTAAACGTATTGGCCATAAGTAGGTACTGTGTTGTTTCTTTCTTTGCAATGGTAGTTGGCCCTTAAAAAAAAAATCTTTAAAATTATGAAACTTTATTTTTAAAAAAAAAATTTCCCCACTTTTCTCAGTCTGGGCAACCCACTATGTTTTTAATTGAGCATGAAATGAAAATAGATTTGTTTACTCACTTAGTTGATGTTATCTGACCTGTTAATACTGGCAAAACTGCATTGGGGCAAAGTTTCAGGCTAATGTGTTGCTCTTCTTTTTTTGCTGACATCCTTCAGAAGCCATAGTGTTTATAATTTAAAATGAAAGCAAGCAAACCCCAAATGAACAAACAAACCCCACGTGGTAAGTTTAAAAATAATATAACCATGATGTCAATCCTTTTCCAAGCTGGCTGATTGTACAAAGCAAATAACTGATGTTTCAAAATAGTCCAGTATATCTGTATATGGTATTATGTGGGTTGTCATTGTCGTTACAGAAGTCACAAGATAGATATATAGAGATATATATATACACACACATGAATTATATACTACTGAGCTTCTGCTAATACGTTCTTATATCTATTTTAATGAATTCCAACATGTATGTGCATCACTAAAATAAACTGAGTTTTCTGCAGCTGTGAAAGATCTGTATCTATATTACGTGTTTGAGTTCTTCAGGCAAACGTGGGAAAACGCTTCAGTCTTGTATACTTTCACTTCATCAGTGAAAAATGTTTCTGTGGTGTATATAAGTTTAGTGATTGAAACATGATTTTGGTTCTTATCCAGATGATGGCACAATGTAATTTACTTATTTAGTGTTTCTTGGGGTTTTTTTTTGTTTCTGTAGGGGAAGTATGTGATTGGACAGGTGCTTTTACATTGGTGTTGCATGTAGCCTCTTATGGGTACGTTTATATGGAATGAATTATTTAAAATTCTGCCTTTTTCAGAAAATGCCCTACATATTATGATTAAATTATCTTTTGACTTTAAATATTTATTAAGTACGCAGTGGAATTCCAGTGGTTAATTGGTTTTGGTGCAAATGCGTGACATAATGTAGTTTAAGGCTAGGTGGAACTATTAGATCATGATCTCTGGGGCACAGATCAAGAATTATTGCTGAATGAAGAACAACTAATGCTGCACCTATGAACATCAGGAGAGGAGTGCTCAGGAGTTAGTGTGTGAAATCAGATGGCACTAATTCCCTTTTGAATAGACACAATGTGGCTAACTATTTGAAAAACACAGTGTTATCTTGCTTTTAGGATTTGTGTATGAATAAATTTCCGTGATTGGGTTAAGGTGTGAATGTACATTGTACTGGCAGTTCTGTACCAGCTTGCAGATGGGGTTCTTGAAATGATGTGCGTGCAAAACAGCAGCGTGAGCCACCAGTGCTGGCAAAGCAGAGCAGGCAGCCCAGCTGGAAGATATTCCAACTGCACTAGGAAGAGTATCTATGCAGTCTTTATGGTGCCTTATGCTGTAAATTCCTTCTCTCGGGATTTTTTCTCTGTGTGTGTATCTTATGTCATATCTTAAATGGAATTCAAGTTCTGACTTCATTATGCTGTGTGTTTATTACACTCCATTTCACTTTTATTGTCTACTGCAGGAGATTCAAGAAAATCTTTTGAGTTGGTCAAAAGATGATGATTATTTTAAAAGATTTCCCCTTTCTCCCCAGCATCTGTTACAGCTTGCAGTAGCTGTTCCTGATGCTGGCATCTTACAAACTTGAAGAAACAACAATAAAAACCCAAGAGACAGTCCAGAAGACGTACACACAGAGACAAGAATTTGTTGCTGTCGGTGCGAATTACATTGCCGCAGCTGTTCAAAGTTAGATGAGCATGCATAAACGTGACAGCTATTGTGATTGTTGAATATTTTTCTACTTTTTTAATGTTTAACTTTCAGCGATTCTTTTCCCTTCTTTGTGGTGTTACACAGTCCAGTTCTCATCTCCTGAATGCAGGTGCTGCTGCTTAGGGCTGCAATAGCACTCTTACACTGATATATTCTTACTTTGTACCAAGGCATTTCTGGAAGTTGAATTAGTGAGTGAAACAGAAGCTAGGCAATGTTCTTTATTTATTTTTTCAGAAGATCTCAAAGCAAGGAGATTAACCATACCACATCATCTACCTCCCTTTGAAGCTTGTGACTAAATTGTAAATGGAGCCTATGCTATTTGTAGCATAAAACAGAATCACCGAATATGCAGTGTTGGAAGGGGCCCAATGAAAGATCGTCAGGTCCAATCCATTTTGTTATGAGTGTGTGTATTTTTAATAGAGTCAATAATATTCTTGAAAATTTATGTTAATTAGATCTCCCATCATTTCCTCTCACGCAGTTGCTGCTTCTTGGGAACAGTTCTTGTTGTATGCTTCGTTGCTGGTAAAGAAAGCTTGCGTGTTCTATAATTGGAATATTTCTTTATTCTTTGCTTTTTAAAGTTATGCTGGATGCAGTAGGAAAACCAGATGCTCTCTCAGGGTGATGTGGGTGAAATAGAATCCCTTTGGGGATTACTGTAAATGCTGGTTTCTAATGTAACAGCTTTTAATTATATTGATTTAGCTAATATTTGCAACTGAACTGTTGCTTCCTGAGCATTTTGTAAATGTTGACAATAATCTAAGGAGAGAAGGATGATGTCTTGGTGCTTTTCCAGTTTTCAGATGTTGTAGTCATATTGTTACAGCTTAGTCAAAATTCTATATGCATGTGCAAAATGTTTATGACTTAATAGTAAAACCTTGGAATAAGCAAAACTTTGTTGCTACTTGTCAGTGTGTTCATTGTGAGCTCTTAATTAATTCTAATAAATAGATTATCAAGGTTAATTTGTAAATATTTCCACTTTTTAATAACTATATTAATAAATGCTCGTATTTAAAGCTAGAGGTACTTTAATTTTTTAGACTATTGTTTCAAGGGTACATATATAAAAATACATAATAGGTAAAAAGTATAAATATGTCACATGATTTAATGTTAAAAAATATTTAGCATGTGTGCCAAGCTGAAAAGACATGTGCTTATTCCCTCCACACTCATCATATACAACTATCTTTCATCAGATCCCGGAGCACATTACAAAGGAAGATAAGTTTCCTCATTTTATGGAGGAAATGTGGATCATCTGCCTTATTGATTAATGCAGCACTTTTGGGGTTTTTTTTTTGAACATGTCATAACAGCTATAAATGCCTCAAAAGCTCTTGAAGGCTGTCAGTCATGGTGGAACACGATTTTATTGTCTTCTGCAGGCATTCTGATAAGATGCCTCCTTATGTGATTGGATATGGCCCTCCTATAGAATTTTGTGTTCTCCTTAACCAATGCAGAGATGGACTAAAGGAAAGAGAAGTTCAGGTGTTTGAGCTGGATAAATCTCCATGGATGTAACACTTGGTTTCTAATGCAGCAATTTACATAAATGAATCTAAGGCAACATAATTGTGAATATGCATATACTTCTGTCTCTCTCAAAAATCAAATGCAGGCATTTATAATAGTTTTATCTTTAACACTTGTGTCCATTCATCAAGTACATTCTGTTTAGGGGAAGCTTATGCAATGTAAACTTCCTGAAAGCAAATTTTATTTGAAATTTGTAGAAGTTTTAAAAATCTACTCAAATACTACACTGTATAGATTAGAATGCTTATCTGCTATGTGTAGATTGGACTGATCTGGAGAGATAGCAGAAAAAATTAGCCTAATTTTTTGTATTAATTAAACAAGATGTATTAGTTATGAAGCTCCTTGTGCAAATAATTCCTTTAAATGAGACTCCTCCAGTCTCATTTAAACTATCATGTTTTAATATCACTGTCTTGTAATGCAACTACTGTGACTTACTAATTTGCCACTAATTTTTTATTAACATAATGACAGGAAATTCTAATAAAATCAGTTAAGTTGATACTGATTTGCTATGGCTTTGGTATTCTGTGTTGGGGTGTAGAACGTTTTGCTCCCATTCTGATACACAATTTGCTGAGAGTTTGTTTTCTGTTTTTCAAAAACTGTGTATGGACAAACCCAGCCACTTCTCTGGAAATAAGTTCTGGAAAAGTTTGTGAAACTTCTCACGGCTGGTGTTAATTATAATTGAGTAATATGTGAAGACTTCTGTGCTAGGCTTGTAAAGTGTTTTTGCGAAGTTTTATCCCTGATCTGCTTCAGAATAAAATATTTTTGTTACTTTTACTCTTTGTCTGTTTCAGCCAGGAAAAAGCAGTAACAAACCTTTCCCTTCTCTGTTAATTTATTTTTCTGTGGGAAAGTCTTCTAAATTCTTGCTTTTAGGAGTACTTCCTTTGAGTTAAAGAGGGTCAGAGGTAAGAGTTTCCTGAAACTACCCGAGGTTGGGAATACCTGCAATGCAGTTAACCTAGATAAAGCATGGTGTTTTGCAGTGAAACTGGTTATGAAACAGTTTTGATGCAACTGGTTTGGGGTTTGTTTTTCTTTCCTGAACACTGGGCACATAGGCCATGAGTCACTGCTGCACCTCCTAAAGACAATTGTCGTAAATGTCCTAAAAGTTAGAAAATACATGGCCTCTTTACTATATGGACTTCTACTTTATTTTACATGAAATTTTAATAACAAATGAAGATTTCTATTTTTTTTGTAGCTGCGGCAGCCTTAATGGAGAAGCAGCTTTATTATTGATAATTTACAAGGGTGGTACACTGGCTAGATTTCACCCATGTATATCTGCTGCTGCCTTAGCAACAGCTACAGTGTATCATTTAGTGCTTAGGCTGTTTGTGGACTGTACAATATTATAATTATAGAAAGAAACTTACAGATGTAGGGGCTTGAATATAGATGAGTTGTGTCTTGTTGAATTTTTTAGGAGGGATACATGTGGTGGACGTATGTATGCGCTTCTAGCTCCCGAGTTTCTTGTCCCCCAGCGCTGTCTGTAGGATAAATGAGCAGTTGATGATTGTTAAGGGGTACTGTCCTACAGCACAAAAGAAAGGACGGGAGCAGATATAAAGCAAGAAAGCTGTTACTGTTAATTGTGAGTAGGAGGACAGTACTTCAGAACCAAAGGGGCACCATGGCCAGCGCTATGTAAGCAGAGCAGTAGATGTGTTTGGCCCAGGAGAAGCCCACAAGTTGATAAGGGACGAGGTCGACAATGCGGAGAACAAATCATTGACTGCAGCAGCGCTACTCGAACAATTTCTGAAAAAAGCACAACCATGTAGATAAGACTCTAATTAGCTTAATCTCCTATTTATAATGTAGCAGACACCTCTGTCTGGCAGCGACCTTCATGAAATTTCAAGTATGTCAAGAAGGATGATACTAAGTGACTGGTTGTTTATATTTGTTTACAAAGACATGTTTTCCTTTCGTACTCTGTACTTGACTACTGTGCGTGAAGTCTTCTATTATATTGTGCAGTGTTTTTAATGATGCAAAATACTTACGAGACAGTAACAAATGTACAAAACCTTGCCAGTCTATCTGAGGAAGATCATTGAAGATTATTCACTTTCCATCGTTACCTTTCTTTTCCATCTCCACTTGAATGAAGGAGTTTGCTGTTAACATTTATTATAGTTATTGTGCACTTACTTTACCACTCCTTTCCGTAAGAATAGAGATTCTCTAACAAGCAAGCTCCTCAGCAGAGCAGTGTTTCTGGGGAAAAGTAACAAGAAACTTGAAATATACTGAATGTATTGAAGAAGTCTCAAAATATTTACTTAAGTGTCAATTCACCTAGGTCCTCACTTGAGCTTCTTTATGGGGGTAAAATGACATATTGTTAGTTATATTTTGTTCTCTTCAAAAGATAGTAATTTAGTGCACTATTGTACTGAAATGTCATTGTAGAGGGAAGCATGGGTTAGAACAGAGCCATGATCTAGAAAGGAAAAAGAATGATGTTTTTAATGCCAAGTTGTTCTTAGATGTTTCTAAAGAGTTGATGTAAAAGAAAAGCAGCAACTATTAAGGTACCCTTTTAATCTGCTGCTCCAGCCATAATGTGTTCAGCAGTGCTTTAGGACTGTGTTAAGCACAACCAAGACATCTGTAGAGACTTGACATGGCAGAAAAGCATACAAGTAATATAAAGGCTGTACTGTGCCCATTTCCTTAAGCAGTACAGAGCAGAAAAGGGAATTTATTATTTAAATGTTTATGAAAAGAAAAAGAAGTTTTAATGTGTGAACGTGCAGAAAAAAGAGGAAATCCTAATTGAATGGTGGGGAAAGCTGCAGCTTTCAAAGCTAGTGGTGGCTTTTTCTTGCTGCTTAAATTAAGCTAGGAAGAAGGCTTTCTTTTCCATTCAATAGCATAATTAGCCTTACAGTAACTGGATGAGTGTCTTCAAGTCTCCTGTTTGTTTTCATGACTTCCTTGTTTACTTTCAGGAAGTATTATTAAAGTTAGTAAGGGGCTTTGCTCACTAAGGTGTGTGTGGGAAACCCACCAGAAAGTGGGGTATGATAAGTGATGCATGGTATGAGAAACAATTTGGGAATTTTGTTTTTTAGTGTCAGCACTGAAGTTTAAGGTTCTCATTTTTGGGTTTAGCTTTTTCAGTGATTAGTTGTCCCATGTTAATTCGATGTATGATTCACCCTCTTTTTGCTTTGTCATAAAAGTCCTCTGACAGGGTACAAATGTTACTAACTGTATAAATTATTTTGGACATACCTGTCGTACTGTATGTAAATGGTACCTCTGCTGTACTGTATATTAAGTCTAAATCCATAAAATTTAATGAGAGATCTGGATTTAGCCTTTGGTTTTTAACGCCTGATGAATTGTCCACAGCCTTCCTTTTAAATTGTGAATATCTTTTGTCTGTTTAAATATACTCCTCGATTTAATATTAGCCTTCGTTTGGTCTCCAAACAAGAATGCAGTCTGAATAAACTCCTGTGAAAGGTTGTCTGCTTTTTCGGGATCCTTTTTTACCCCCAAGTTAGAAAGAAATAATAATTGGGTTAATAGACTTACTCCTCACTGAGTGTGTGTGTTTATTTTCATTCAGTCATTATTCTCTATATGTAATGGTTCATCTTTTTTCATAAAGAAGATGGATTAGACAGTGACTGCGTGGGTGAGAACACTGTACATCACTAAGTAAGAAAGTGTTGGTCTCTTTGAAAAATTTTGAAGTTCTTTGATTCCTGAATTAAACCTGACCAAAGGCTTGAAATTTTCATTTTAAAGCATTCCAGAGTGTATCTAAGAAGCTTTCCTCGATAGTCTAGTGTTTGATTAACATACATATTACTAACCCAAAAGGAAGCGTATGTAAATCTGTGTATGTTCTAAAACTAGAGTAGTTGTACACTGTAACAGATCAATTTTGTTTCTTTTAATTGAAAATAAAAATAATTATTGCCAGACTGAGTGGACTAACAACTAATCTGGTTTACCTGAAAATCCTAACTTGAAAAAAAATTCTCAAACTCCTTGCATTATTAAAGTTACCTCTGCAAATCTCTAGTGTGCGTTATAGAAAATAGAGTTGTTTGCTCACCAACTCTACAGCCCTTATTAAGCTTTTTCCATTCTGTAAAGGCAATAGCTCTGAAATACAGAAGAGATTGCATTAAATCCTTGGCTGGCAATTTTGTGTGGGATTGAGTATTGAAATGCAGCAAAGCAAATAATGAAGGCATATGTTTACCTATAATTCTTTTTACCTTGGGAGAAGGATTAAATAGGAACAGTTTGGTTGTTGTCAAATTCTTAACAGTTGCTTTCAAGCATGAAACAGTCCCCGGGCTCTCGGAGGATTTACTTAGCAGTTTGAATAGAGAGGTCTTTACTGCTAATGGAACTGAGATGGCAGGCTTAAGCAATGGGGTGCTTTATAGCCTCTTTAGCCACTTGAGAAGATGTAACATCAAATAGCTGAAATTGTCTTGGTCTGCATTGGTGTTTGGGAAGTTGCACAAAGATTGATGAATAAATAATTCAGAGTTGTATGAACGTCTTGATGCCAGAGCGTTGCAAGTATCTAAAAGCTTGATTCACAGAAGGTTTAGTACCAGGAGACGTTCTGTAGTTTTTCTGTGAGCTTTGCCCCAGGGAACATTTACTGAAGTTTCCAAAAAAAAAAAAAAAAAAAGGAGAGGGGGCAAAAAAAAAAAAAAAGGAAACAAAAAAAGAAACAAAATCTACTGGGATTGTTTGAGGTTTGTAGAGAAATGTTTAAGATTCTAAAATATTCTTAGCAAAAAGGAATATGTTATATTTGGAAGGATGGTTGCAATTGTGGAACTATTTTGTAGTTGAGATTTTTTTATCAGTTGAAATGTTTGCTGTTAAATTCCTTTGCTATATGATGATTTTTTGATAAAAAAATCTATGATTGTGGATACATCCCCAATCCCATCTATAAATCAGATTTTCAGTTTTGTTTTGACTCAGGGTGGGATTTTTTTTCTTTTTTTGCTTGTTTAAAGTTTACTTACTATATGGAGTAGATCCTTTCTTTGAAAGGAGGAGCCAGCATAAAGTCTACTAGCACTGGACGAATATTAGGTTTACATATCCTAGGATTTCCTTTCTTTTCTGCCAAGTGAAACATTATTTAGGGTTCCAATTTTAAAAAGTACAAAAGCTTTCCCTCCAATACTCCCTTCTCCTCTTTAAATTTCTTATTAAACCTGCTAATGAGATACCTAGTATTTAGAAGTTTTACTACAGGGATCAAAATGTAATGTGAGAAACTCTTCTGCTTGAATATGCAGAAACTTGGGATAATTTTCTGTGCTTTAAAAAGGTTCTTGCTTATTCAGTTCATCTAATTTCTGCACATGCTAATTGCTGTGTTGGTACAGAACTCTTGAATTTCAGCTTCTCTAATTTTTCCTCTGAAAGCTATAAAGTCTGTGCTGTGACTCATCTGTAAGAAACTCCAATAACAACTCAATTAATTTATAGATTTGTAGATTTTAATTTTCTCTGTTGCCTACACAGCTTTCCCATTACATTTCACACTTTTTTTTGGACCTGTATATGGAAAGGTATTGATACAGGGGGTCTGTCTGATGGCTAAAAACCCAAATCCTGGGGTAGACTGTCACTTAGATAATTTAAATGAACACCTATTTCTGATTTGCGTTTGTTCACGCTTTGAGGTTCTGCTCTGTTGTATTCCATTATGTATTTTTTTGCTAGATGAAGAAATTACCTATTATCAGAAGTATTATTGCTGTTTAAATTCTTTAGACAATGAGTAAATTGCCTCTGAAACCTTCTGCAAAAGTTATTTGGACTTCATAGGTCTCATATTAAATGGCAGATTTTCCAGAGCTTCATTAATGTTTGTATTCCTTCTAACAATTCTTTGGTTTATTCTGCCTAAATTGTCTGTTGTACACTGAAGTCTGCTAAGTTATCTAACAAAAAAAAAGTGATACTGTATTTTATTGTTGAGTATGTTGATTGTAATATCAGCATTAGAAAGGTTTTTGACCTTGGCTTCATGTTTTCTAATCCTTTAGGTTATCATTTCCCTCCACCTCATCCCTTAAAAGTTAGCATCCCAAGACTTCAGAAGCTGAAGTTCATGTCTGACAAAAAGGCTCTACTATTACGACTACAGGTGATAACGTAATGAAAGCCTGTATTTGTACCTGTATTTGCCACTGGTCCCCTCAGGTAATTGACAAATACTTTCTCACCAAATACATTGTTTTTAGTTTCCAGTGGAGCCAGAATCCCTCTGATTAGATTCCCTTGCAGTTAAAAGAACAGCCTCTCTCATCTGGTCTTGCCTTGCTGTTTTCTGCAAAAATTCACCTATGGAATTTAATAACAAATGGGAAGTATCATGAGGACTACTGCCAGGATAAGATACAGCTGTGTAGAGCAGAACTTGCTTCCAAGCAGGCTGAAACCAAAGCAGAATGTAGCAGTTGAAAACATTTTGCTTATTTCTAAGAATGAGCCATATTAACAGAGGGCACCCCAAAGAAAAGCAGTAAATCTTCCTCAAAAGGCTTTTAGGTAATGTCTGAAATGTCCATCTGCACACGTGCTCTCCGCTGTAAGTGTTCTGTCAAAATGGTAGGTGAATTCACAGTTCCCATGGGAGAATGGGAAAATGATGTCCATCTCCAGCTGCCTTTGAAAGCTACGTGGTGTCTTTCAGTCACTCACCTGATTCTTATTTTTTCCTTTTTTATTTTTTTGTCAGGGCTTCCTTTGGTAGACAATCCATTTAGTGACCTCTTGCTGTGGAACTAAGGGCACTTTAGTTCAAGTCAGCAGACCTCATCCTGAGATATTGTTACATTTACTTGCCTTTTAAAAATGAGCATCTCTTTAGGGACTTCGTTAGCTAAACTCTGAAACGTTCTTGGGAACCTTAAGACTGGTCACCTCCTGTTATCCAAGAAATAACGTACTTACAGTTCTGCTAGTGTGTTCAGGGCATAGACAGCTTTTACAAGCTTCTCTTCCCATTTGAAGGAAAGTCAGTTCTGTTTTCTGGGCCTCAGCTGTGAATTGAGGCACAAGACTTCTGAAGTCAGGAATATGAAACGGGATAGGTTTGTTCTCCTTGAATCTTTTGGGAACCAATGCAGTAAGGCATTTTGTAGCTATTTGCTGGTATTGCTGCAAAGTGTTTGGGATGAATTCCTTGTGGATTAGAGGCTGGGTGAATCTTAAAGTCAACCAGAAAGTAGAGTAGTTGCTCAGGTGGCTGATCATGACCTGTGAGCTCATAGGCAAGATACAATTTCAGCAGTTCAGTTGCATAGACTTGCAGAGGGATGAACAATCAGGTATTATTGGCTCTGATGAAATAACTGGATTAACATGGAGAAGATGTTGGCAAAAAGATAATGTTTTAGCTGCCGCGAGAGCGCATGTGTGGTGGAGGATTTATTTTCTTAAAGAAATGCAAACTTCTGAAATTGAATCTTATAGGAACAGCACTCTGTCCTCATATTAGATTGGGCAATGTAGTGATCTGATCATTGCAAGCCCCTGATGTTCAGTATCTCCCTCTCCACACTGTAGCTGTAAAACAAGAAAGAGGAAATCTGAAATCCTGTGGTGAAATTCCAGCTGTATGTACAGACATCATTGCAGTGTGAGTTGTTCTTGCAAAAACACAAATCATATCAACTAACAGTGCTGAAAGGAACTCAGTTAATTCAAATAAAATAGCTATTTTGATAAATTAGATAGGTATATTCTACAGTGTTAAATAATTTACGAAAGAGTGAGTATTAATTAAAACAATTGCTCTTTATTCTGGAAATGTAAAATGCTAGTATAATATGCATGCTCTTGCAAATACTGAGCTCCATGAGACTCTCTCTAAAATACAATAAGAGAATTCCCCTGTCTGCCAGTATTTACCAATTCATGTGAAAACTTTTTTGAGGTGGTTTAAGGCAGACTGAGTCAGTGTGGTGGAGCTTTTTTCATTAAAAAATCTGCTCTTAATGGCTCTTTCACACAGAAGTATTCCAGGCCTTCTGCATTACAATTGTGTAACAGGAAATTTTGAGCTCAGGGTCAACCCATGCTAAGAGGGAACCCAGCTTGATGAGTTCATAGGTCTCCTTTTGTTGCTGTTGTCAATTTATAGTCATATTAGTGCTGGATTTGAGGAATAAATGTTCATCTTTGAGAGAACCCAGCCTTCCTTGTGTTGTTCTATTGTTTCTGCTAATATTTTGCATGCATTTATCAGTTACTTTGTTTAAAGAGTGTAAGAGAAGAACATTTCAAGGATGTCTTTAATTTGTGATTTCTACACAGTGGTGTTACTTGGCTCTCTGGCTGTCTGTGCCCAGAATTTTAATATTACTTGAATAAATTCTTACCTTAAAATTAGGATCATATTTCCACATCCCAACCCACAAGTAATATTATAAAATAAAAGGTCCACTGTGGTACTACTGAAGTCATGTAACGGATAGTAACAGTGCTCAGAAACTTGGAAGGGGATGCTGCTTTCTCATACCCATAATCAAAGAGCCATTACTCCTTTGCTACAAAACCAGTGAATTTCTATACCTCTTTGCCTTTGAAATTGCTGGTGGTTTGATAAAGATGTATATAACTCTGTTTTGGTGAAGCAGAAATTTGTTTATGTAAGATAACACTTAGTGATGAGTTTTTGTACAACACAGTGGCTTATGCAATGTTGGAAGCTGCTAGAATTCATAAAAAATTCCAGAGGCTACTAACTATAGTTCTGGCAGCTAAATATTTTTAACCTCAAGGGTTGCCCCTTCTTACAGCTTTTAATTTTTCCGTGTTTTGTTGGATGATGGTATCCACACATCTTGTTTCTGAATCCTGATTTAGGGCTTTACTGAAATTTTAGTAGTCTTTATCCTTTGTCATGGAGCTCTTGTGGACATTTTTTTCTATTCATATATAGTTTGCTATTGTGAAAAGTCGATTTTACTAGGCAAGAACTTTCCCTGTGTTTCAGGCCTAAGAATAATTTGATACTGAAAAGTATTGTTGAACAAAAAAAGAAAGGGTAAAAGATTATTAATCGCCTGTTAAAAGGCCAGTTTCCTTCTTTTGTTTCTCTTTCCTTTTAAAGGAAGCTAATCTGTTTTGGGGGCTATGGAAATTTTTACATGATTTGTAGATTATAATACCAGAAGGAGATGGAGGCGGGTGTTTGTGGATTGGTTGGTCTGTCTGCCTCCATAGCCCAGACTGTAGCAACTTGCACAGCTAAATCCTCCTTGAACCCCAGAATTTAATGCCTGGGCAGTGCATGTTTGTTTCTTTTGCCCCACTGCTCTATGAAGAACCCACAATTGTTTAATTGTCTGGGTTTTGTTTGGGTTGGTGTGTTTGTTTTTAATCACTTTAATTGTTGATGTTTTCACTCCTTCCTTCCTGGCCTAAAAGTGCAAGTTTTTCTACATGTTTGTCAAAGTGATTATATACTGTTGTCTGACTTACTGAATGTTGTTGAGGTTGCTGTGTAATGCTCTTTATTACTTAGTGTTTCTTCCTCAGTCCTTGTGTCATCTTCAAACTCAGTTTGGGGATGGTGCAGCTTTCTGAAAGGTTTTTAACAGTGTCCTATTGAATATTTTTGTTAAGACCTCCTACTGCACACCTGGTTAGTGTTTTGTGGTTTTTTTCCAGGTAATTACTGTATTTCTTTGAATAGATTTTAGTTACATTAACAAATGTAATTTTTAAAATTATTATTGTGATATCTCTGATACATTACTGCAAAGTCCTCATGAAAAAAATACATCAAACCTTACATTTTGATAAATTTGCTTTCAAGCGTATGCTTCAGGTTCTTTAAGGTAATATCCATAAACTGGTGTTAATTTATGGTAGTTTGATATAATCGAACTTTGTAGCAGCTGTTCTCTCACTGGGGATTGTTTCAGGATCCAGGGAGAGTTCAATAGGTTTCTTCTCGTTGTCTTTTTTTTTTTTATTTTTTTTTTTGGTGTCATTCCAGTTTTATCTACTGATTACAGCTTTATTTCCTGAAATTTGTTGGTATTTCAGGACTTCAGTTCTTGCAGAGTTATTTCCTGAATATTCTGCATGCTTCAGAAATTGCTGAAGTCATCTGTTTTGGAAAATTTGAACTATGTGATCTTAGCAGGGCTGTCTATAGCATGTTAATCATTGTTTAACATCCTTATTTACTAAAAAAATAATATATTTTTTCATTGTATGAGGAGAATACGTCCTCTGTCTTATGACGCAGGTAACGTATCTGCAGCCTTGGATTCTTTTCTTAGCATTTCTAATACATGGAAGCCAAAGCAAGTAAAGGTACATCTTTGTTTAATGAACTGTGTAGCTTGACAGAATTTTCTGGGTTTGAGTTTCTCAGCCCTAGTAAATGATCAAAAGCAGACAGTAACTTCACCAGATTGATCAGGCCATGCTTCTTCCTTAGTATCACAGCTGGGCAGTTGTAGCCAACTTCCTCTGGAATTTGACCAGGGAAATGCATTGGAAGCAAATGAAGGTGCATGGGATTAAACACTGTGTGATTAATACTGATGTAACTGCAGTGGCAACTGGCTGGTAATCTTCCACCCTGCTGTCAGAAGGTGTGCTATTTGAACACAAAGGTCAGGAAATCCCAAGCATAATCAAGGATGGATTATTTTGGCTGTACATGCTTTTTATCTAAACCTTGAGTCAGAAACAAAAGCTTTAATTTTGCCAGATCTGCAGCGTATTGTCGCAAGTGCTGCAGTTTACGTGACTGCTCTGTGCTTTTTGCTCTGTCAGCCTCTCATTGCAGCACTGGAACCTCCTTCTCCACATTTAACAGCTGTAAAATACTTGGAGAAGGTAATTAGTTCCTGCTAGTTGTGTGAAAATTTGTGGCTGAGTAAAGGAGCAGGGTTTGAGTTGGTGTGTGCCCGGGGAGCAGTTTCTGCCTTGCTCGGCTGTGTTGTGGCCGGCTGCTTGCCCACCTGGAACCATCACGGCAGGGTTCTCTGTCACACCTACTGGGAGGCATGGGGGAACATCAGTGATAATGAGGAGAACGTGAGGACCCTGCCTTGTGGAATTTGTGATGAAATACGACAATTTGTGGCAGGAAATCCTGGGCTATTTCCTAGAGCTCATATTGTTCCATTGTGAAAGAAGCCAAAGTGCTGATTTTTCTTCCTTTAACTTTGATAAAACTTAAATATGCAAGTTAAAATTCACTTTTAAGTGGTGTGCAGTGGAGAGGGCTTGTGAGAAAGGTATTTCGTCTCTTCGTTGCTTTATTTTCTTTCAAGGCTGTATTTGCAATTCTGCTGTGTCCTCAGAACAGTTCTTAAGCTTCTGAATGTTAACATTACTGAATTAATTATTACTTGTATGTGGATTTGATGAAGATTATGTTTTGCAGTGTTTAAGGTCGTTTGCCTGAGGTTGTAAGTTGAAGAATATGATTAGCTGGTCTGCCACTGCTTTTGTGGTCCTGGCCTAAACACACATAGGAGATCTGCATGACAAAGCATGGATTATATAGTTCCACAGTAGTTAAAAAACCTAACCAAATAGACTGGTAGAGGATAAAAGAAGAATAATTATACTGGCTGCTTGCATTCCTGTCAAATTGCATTTCCTTCTAAGAGTGCTGCTTTTAGAGGTTGCTTCTCTCTTCATCCTGAGTGATGAGAAAGCTGAAAACTCTGAGGTCTCTACTTTTTTGTTATGAACAGAATTAATTTGTTACTAGACAGGAGTGGCAAAGGTCAGCTAGACTTATTTCCAGAATTCTGTTTTTGTTTGGAAGTTAAGATAGGCAAAATAAGGTAGTTGAAATAAAATACTATGCCAAAATATTTACTTGACTAGCAATTGATGTGAATACTATGAACCTAGTATAAGAAACAAAAATATTATATTAGCAGCAGTTTTCAGGAAAGCTACAGGCCTTCCTGATCTGCTTGTTTCTTACTAGCCGTCCTTGCCTTGAAAAATTACGAGAGAACTGGAACATTTTGCAATCTTTTGTGAAGGTCAGTGTTGTGTAGTTTTGCAGAATCAACCAGAGTTAGGCGTCCCCTGCTGAAAAGTCCTGCCAGATTATAATACAAAAAGAAAAGTGTTTTCCTAAGTAGCTGACTCAAAATTAATTCTGGTGCTACCAATCCCCACACCTCCATCCCTTTCCCCCTAACAAATAACTCACTGAACCCTTGGCAATCAGCTGCCACATAGGAAAAATTGGAGGTGATATGAGTAAACAGATGTGTCACTCTGGTCTGTGTAACACCATGATTTTTATAAGAATTGCAGTATAACATGGAGAGGAGAGGAGGCAAGTGAAAATAAAGCATGTCAATGAGGGTCTGGCTGTGAGAGCATCACTTTCAAAGGTGACAAAGAACAAGGAACAGCATTGAGTGTAATGACCTTGGTAAGAATGCCAGTTACGAAAGCGTTGTTTAACATTTGCTGCTGTTAAAATTTTGTTCTTGTTACGGAAACAAGTACACTGTCTTTAAGAAAAGCATGAGAAAAAACTAAAAAAGTAATTGAAAGCTGCCTACCACTACAAATGGAAGGAAAAAATCCAGCAAGGAACCAATAATTAAAGGCACTAATTGGGGGCACTGAGCCCATTCATTAATAAACCTACATCAACAAAGTAATCAGCAGATTAAAGTCTAAATAATGAAAACATTAGGACTGCAATACTAATATAAGGGACTAAATTAAGCGGAGGAGACATTACTATTGTCTCTGAAGATTCACTCTGTGTATATATCCGCAAAAATTAAATTGAATTTTTAAATAATTAAATAGCTTTTACTGGTCTAGAGGGATTAAAGAAAAAAGGTTTCATCTACATATCTTGTGGTTCAGTTTTGCTGAATAATACTGGGTTGGTTGTATTCCAGCCACAAACTTCTAAAATCAAAATGTAACCATTCTAGTCAGGAGTAGATATAATACAACAAGTAATTAGTCTGAATATTAATAGGTGATATGTTTTCTCTGACAGAGCAGTAGTAAAGTAAGACTTTTTGGTAGTTCACAGATGAATTTCAAGTACTAAATGTTTCCCAGTAGAAGTATCTCTATTATGGTGTGATCTGAAAGAGAATTACAGCAAATAATGGATGTTATTTGTCTTGGTAAAAAACCCTTGAATATCTGATCTTTGCAAAATGACAAATTTGCAATTTTTTAGATGATAATTTCAGTCAAAATTACCGTTACTGCTTTATTAGATGGAAAGATTAGCCAAAATGCAGTAACATATTAGGAGTGTTCTAATTTATCTGTTGAATAAAAAAAAGAGATGGGATGTGTTTTTAAAGCCATAAAATATGTCACCTTATTTAAGTATTGTAAGTTACAAGATTTCTGATATAAGGCCTTTTTTATGGTTTAAATGACATTGCACAGTATCCCTTTTCTAGGCTTTTTCCTTCTTTTTTTTCCCCCCTGAAGATTTTTATAAGACTGTAAGCTTTACTGCCATCTATCAACTTCTGCCTAGTTAGTCATTTACTCTTGTAATTGTTTATGTCACTATTCTCACAGCAAGAGGCATAGAAGATAATTGCTGCTAAAATCAGTTGAAATGTAGTCTGGGAAAGAAGTCCCAGTTCATTGTAAGCATTTATTTAGGTAATTGGTAACAATTGGACATAGGCTAGAAAGTGAATTAGAAAATTGCTGAATTTTTAAAATGCTACATGGGATGAGGTTATCTATTGCCATCTTTGATATATCTAAAATATCTTCAGTAAGTTTCTGTTCCTGGCTTTTCATATATTGAAAATACACATCTGTTAAAAGTTCAATATGGTACGAAGATGAAAATCCCATTACTTTAGGATTCTAAATGTCATAGATGTGGTAAAGAACATCATAATATGATGAGACCACTTCCATAGCTCGTACAACTGCATTTCCAATCTTTCAGTTTTGTATTCTAGAGACTGGCCAGGCACATAGTGCATGGTTAAACCTGGGAATGATTCTGGTTGCTGGTTTGGAGGTGATCTGCTGGAGTCACATGCTGAGAGCAGTGGTTGATGCCTCTGAGTTGCTTAGTAACTTGTCTGCGTGGGTTGTCTTTCTGCAGTTGCACGCTGCATTTGTGTATAATTACAGCCTCACTCGGATGTTCCAGCACCTGCTGGCTCTCCTACTTCCACCGCAGGAACACTGCAGATACTCATTAAAGCAAAGGCTTGGTGTGGGATTTCTGTACCATGGCTGACATAGCTACAGCCAAAGGGAACTGGAACCCAAAAACTGTAATGCGTATTCAGAAGGAGTACTGGATTATTTTAACAAAATATATGTGTTCATCCTGGTTTCAGCTACTGGGATAGACAAGCTGCTGGAGTGCAGCAATTCCTCTGACGTAATGTTGGTTAGAACTGCAGCATGTGCTGAAGTCAACTGGCTGTTTCTAGATACTCTCTTAATATCAGAGCACCAAGGGAATCATTTCACGTGATTAAAATAAAGGCGAAAGATCCCTTTTAAGTTCAAACCCATTTTTTGGTGTAAATTCAATGTACTAGTTCATTGTTGTTGAGTCTTACCTTCAATAATCTTCCATTTTCCAGTAGTCCTTTTTCACTTCCTAACTTGTTTGTGCTTGAAAGTGACAGCCAGAAGTTGTGGGACTCAGATGTTATTCACCTCTGGCAGAAAGCAACATACTATAATGCTGCTGGGAATCTTGATATTTGGAGGTTGCTTGTACTGCACCATCTAACTCTAAGTGTTAAATTTTTCATAAATATCATTATAAGCAGACTAGTGTAACATCAGGCTTTCAGATTTTTTTTTTTATTCTGTTGTAGTGTGTACTCAAAAATCAAAAAGATCAAAAAGATCAGCAAGTCTTCCTACTTTGGCTCTTTTCCTAGAGAAAAGCATCTTAATATGTTTTTTAATCTTCAGATAATGTCAGACATTGCAGTAGATGATTTCAATGATATTTCATATTGATTTCTAAGATGATTGGAGTTTCATTTTTGGCGAACAGTAAAAAAACAGGGAAAATAATGTGTAAGAGCACATGAATGATATTTTAGTAGAGATGTGTATGGTAAGAGAAATCAGAATTTCAACACAATTCTTTGTGTGTTGCATTATTCACCTTATTGGTTTTAATCTGTGAAGGAGTTAAGTTATAAAATACTTTTTACGCCAGTTTCACTTAAAACTACATTCTTCAAAACAATGACATGAAGCTCCATTTTTTGGAGTGTTAACACTGAGATTACATGCTTTTTGAGATAAAATGGAAGTGCTCTCTCAAGATTTTTGTTGCTGAATTAAAATTCTTAGGTTCACAGGAATGAGTTTTATTGGCAGTAGTCTACTAGTGGTGGGAATAATTTCGACCATTTTTGGTCATGGTAGCAAACCACAGTAAAGGCACTGATAATGGTTGTGGGATACTCAGGCATTAAATGCTGTGGTATTTGTGGTTATTTCACTTTGAATGTGTGAAAGCAGTCTTGCAGTGAAGTTAAAAATCGAGGTCAGCTCTGTGCCCAGGCTGTGGGAGGCTGGAGTGGTGCAGCACAGGCTACACATGCTCTTGCTTTGTTTGGAAATGCTGCCTCTCACTGACGCTGCATCATTTGACCTGCAGATGTTGGCAGTTCAAGAGGGTTTCGACTTTTGGAACTCCTAAACTGCGTAGGCTGCTGGAAACCTAGTGTTATGTTAGCTTTTCATTAGTTGAAACCTAGGAGTAGATGTCTGTAGGTTGAAGTTGTTGCATAAAATCATGAGTAATTAGTTGATACGTTTATTTCATTAATTGCTGTTTATTTGTCTTAACTTAGAAGTAAGACACATAAATGTTACATTTTCTTTTTTCTTCTGGTCAACTCTCTTTACATGTCATCTATGTTGCCTTGTCCTCCCATAACAAGGTCCTGTCATGTTGTGCAAGGAAAAGAAGGGAAGATTTTTAAGCATGTTTCCTCACGGTTGTTGAATAGTAGTTTAGTTTAGTGCTTTGCCTTTGTTCAAGGGAGGCAGGCCATCTTTTATGTTCACCATGTTGTAAGGGCTTTTTCACTTGGTTCTGTGTTTTTGTTTCTATCATTTGTGATATTGCAGGTGAACATGCATATCCAGTGTTTGGTTGATCACAGAAATGACTGGTATGTTTTCATTAAGCAGAAAGAAAATCTATTGTATACTGCCCTGTAATCTGCATGTTTCCCATATTTCCATCGCACTTTGTTTATTTTTATAACTTGGTGAGAACATGGAAGAATTTAGTACGCTGATCATCAGCAGTTGAGGTGTCTGTGTGTTTAGGGACTTAACACCTCCACTTCCTTTTACAGGTATGCACAGTGAAAGCACACTGTTCAGCAGAAAAGCTGTGATTTCTGCTGAGTGAAATTGTTGTTTAATACCAGTCTTAGATTTTTATGTCAGTAGAAGTAAGGCTGATCAGTGCACTCTTGCAAATGGTCCAGCACTTTTTCCTAGGCATCAGGCATCTAGTTTTATATAGGTTGTTTCTCATTTTCCATAGCCTCTTCCTGCATTATGCACAGTTTTACAAGATGTCAGTGTAAAAATATATCTTACCTTTTGTGTCAGTGTTCAGTATCTTTGGTTATTGGTTGTACAGCTGCTAAACCAAAGAACACTTAATAGGGAAAAGACTTTCTTTCTCTGGGACCAAGTGATAAAGCACAGGTTTAGTGATTTTTCACAACAGGACATTCTGTGACTGGTTAATGTATTGCAGAGGAAAGCTAGGAAGCCTCTTTCTTTTTCTGTCTTGCTTTTTTTTATTATTATTATTTTTATTCATGTAGTTGCCTCAGTGCCCTGAATACTCCTGTGTCAGCAATTAGCAGGAGCAGTGTTTCATTAATCCGTCAGATCTCTGATGCAGCACATTCTAAGGCCAAGAGATAATAGGGAATCATTTGTTTAAACCTCAGGATTAGCCTCTGATAGATCAGGCCTGCAGTGTGTCATTAACAGCAATGGTGGTAGAACTGTAAACTAAAGCAGATACACAGTGTGTGGTAGATACCCTTAAAATCAAGCAAAAGCTCTGTTGTCTTGTACTTCTAAGCTGATAAACATCCCAGAACTCACATAAATGTGAGGAATAGCTGTGTTATTTTCAATAGTGTTTATCATTTTCTTTTATATGAAACACTTAATATGTAGCCATAACACATCTGATATCAAATTCTCACTGAAAGAAGCGTGGTTTTGTTTTTCATAATATTAAGGTAGATGTATTTAACTATTACTATTAATGCAAAAATTCCTTCAAAATGTCTGATGCTTATAAAGCACAGCAGTTCTATTAAACCAGAGGAGTTTTTATATACCTTCTAAGCTTTTAGAATGAGGTGTTTCATTTCTGTGCTGAAGCACTAGCCTTTAAAAATGAGAACTCTTCAAAAAGCTAGCAGTTGATTTAATTTGTAACTTCCACAGTATATTGAACTTGAACATTATTGTGTTCTTATATTATAGGGATAAAAGAGGATTTATAGGTACTCTCTCCTTCTGATTGAGTAGTACTTTCAGAAGAACACTGTAAGTGCAGTAGTGGCTGAAATGATAAACTTTGCAATCCTGTTTGGCTCCCATGTGGAGACAGGAAGGGTAGAGCCATTACACAGGACAGAATGGCAGATAGCAACTCTACAGTATAATCACAAGCAGGCATGAGTGAGTTCCAATTCCCCTGTATTGACAATATTAGTTCCATTATCAAGAAATACCATGCTGCACAGAGCTGGGAGAGGTTGTCCACTCTCATCAGCTAGTTTCTGCCTGTCTTTTCTAATGTTCAGGGTGTATCTGGCTACTTCTTGTTGCAGGTTGGCAACTGGTTTTGCTTCCAGGTTAACTGGCCTCTTCAGTATATTTTGCTTTTTAGGTCAGTTGATTGGCATTCAAACCTCACCGAAAATGAGGAGCTGAGGGCTTCCTCTTTATTCTGCTGCCAAAACAACATAGCCTCCAGTCAGTCATGACATATATATATAAATCCACTTGCCAAAATGTACTCTTGTCTTATCTTCCAATACTGGAAGGGTTGTGGGGATTTAGTTGAAGGCAGTCCTGTCGTGGTCCTTGCTAGAGCCGAACAGATCCCTGCTTGGACGCAGTATAGAGGCGGAAAGGAACAAACGTATTTGCTTTCCTTTCTTATCTTGAAATGTATCACCTGATGTGAAGGCAAAACTACCCTGCAAAGCCAAAGCCAAGTGGAATTTTGTTTGTGTTTATTTCAGTTGTTGTTATGTACCCGTAATTGGAAATTAGCAGCAGCTGCTTGAACATTTTACTATAAGACTGCATTATCTGTTGGAATTGTTGATGTCACGTGGTAGTCCTCTGCACTTCTGAATAGTTAGACTGGGTATAGTGGCACTACTTCTGCAGAAATTGTTATTGACAGACATGTTACTTTTTATAGGTATACCTAAAGATATTTCAAATCAGAACCATACTGGAATAAACATGGTCATTAAAAACTTGAACAACATAAAAACACCCAAAACACCTCAAGGTAAATGAATAAAGGCCATTGGTCATCTGAGATGAGAGCACTCCGTTCAGCAGAGATATATTTATTAATTTTTAGTTACATGCTCATGGTATAAAAATTGACCATTTAGGTGTACTTCTTGCCAGTGGTAACAAATGCCCAAAAAATAATTCCATTGTGCAAATCTTTTTGTTCTTCTGTGCTTTGGGCTAGTGGCAACTTTGCAATATGCCTGGAAAATTAGAAATACTATGTTAATTATTCATCTGTTATGTACCTGGAGCTCTGGCTGTAGCATCACATGTATTGCACCTGCAGTAGTGTGACTTCGGTCTCTTTTGAAGAAAGGGGAGCTTTCAGATAAATGAAGGTCAGACTACTTTGGGACTGTGTTGGTGCCATAGATAGCCAGTGTAGCTGCATTTTCTGGTGTATAGGTTGAGGAGTTCTGCACAGAGTTTAAATTTCTTATTGTGAGCTTCAGCATCAGCTGTCTAATGTGGAGGAGAGACAGACATGGATGGTTATTTCAGTGTTCGCAATACAGGGAAAAATGAGTTCGGTTATTTTTCCATGACTGTAGGAAGCATAAAGCAGACTTGGATGTAGTTCCTGTGTTGCCTTTCTAACTTCGGTCTGAAATGTTTTGTACCTTAACACTTTCTTCTTGTTGTATGTGGATTTTTTTTCTTCCCCTTAGCAGAAGAACGCAGGAAGAAATGGTCAGTGTAAACTGGAGTGGATTAGACATGTGCCAGCTATGATGTCCAGTTTAATGGATTCCATATTTTTGAATAACCACCCTGTGTTATTGTTATTATATATAAAGATGTATTTCTGTTTTCTTCCTTCTGCAAAAAGCAGTGGCTTTAATCTTTAAACTTGCTGACTTTACCTTCTAATTAATTTTTTCTTGTTGCAGTTTCCTTCTGTAATTTCTTCAGAGGGTAATTACAGTCTTCCTGACGTGTGGTGTTTCCATATAGTGCTCTAATTGTTTTATTCAGTGAGACTTTTCAGTCTGGAAGTGGTTAGTTTATTATGCTGTACTGCTTTTCTTCCAAGTTACTCTTTTTGAATGATTCTGGTTGAATTGTGTTCTTTCAGTCCTTGTCCTCTCCAGCTCTCCCGTCTCTCTTGGCTTGGTGAAACACTGGATGATGAGTGTACGCTACGAGCAGGTAGAAGGAAAAGCAGTGTTCATTCTGCAGATGTTGCATGAGGGCACTGAGAGCAGACTGTCATAGCCCTCAGTAGCTCTGTCTGTCTGCATGAGTCTGTACAGTGAATTCATCTTCCCTGTCACCTTGGGGACCAAGAGGGTTTGTTTTCTCACAGATGCCTACCTCAACCCAAAAACTGTTCTCTTCCATTCTGTGTTTTGGCATTTGCAGAGCAACTCGCAAGAGCCCTGGGGATTTCTCTGACATTAACAAATATGGGGAAAAAAAAATGCTGCAGAGTGACCTTTTATTAACTAGAACCTTGAGCAACTTATCAGTGCTGCCGGGGTAAAAGCAACACCATGGTGAATTCAAATCTAAAATTGGTGTGGGTACATCTTCAGTTGTGTGCGTGCCCTTATGCACTGGCTGGCTGTAGTTTTCCTGATAGGAACCCTTAGCTAAAGCATTGGAGAGACGATCCAGGCTTGCAGAACAGTTGATCAATAATCGTTTATTTTTTAAAAATACTAGATAAACATCCCAGCAGAATACTTTTATGATCAGAGTCTGCATATACTGGAAAAACCATTGGGATTGTTTTTCACTGGGATGAATAAAAAAGCTGCATTTCCTCATTTGGCTATTTGAGAGCCTTTCTTGGCTTTGTTGATCAGCATTCTGGGGCCAGGGGTGAGAGTCCCTTTGCCATTTAGAAAACCAGGGCTGTTTCGAGAGTGAGTCGCTCTTTCTGTATTATTGGAGTTAGAAGGAAAGACTGAGCGGTTTGTCTTCTACTTGAATCTTAGGGGGCTTTCTCTTCCCTTCAAATTAAATTATTTTTATATCATAGGATCATTGCAAATTCACCTGACCTGAGGCAATCTGACCTGTGGTCAGTAATGATCATACTGTTAAGACAGATATATAGTTATGGTGGGATGAGGGTGAAGGTGAATTACTTTTAAATTTGGGATGTTATTTCTGCACCTGGGAATAAGCCACTAAATAAGAAACAGTATTATTGCATGTATCTAGCAGAACTCTATGTTCAAACCTATTTGGCTTAAAAAAAAATAAAAAATAAAATTTGTCTCTGATGGATGGTGAATCAATAATCCCCTGCTGTAGATGAAGTGTTCCATAAAGAAGCTCCATCCTAGTAGAGTAAATGGAGATTATAAGTGGAAAAGGCTATAATTCAAGATATTGGGACAATTTGCATTTAAAAACTAAAAAAACAACCAAATAAAAAGAATTTGCAGTCTGCATCTTCCACTGCTATCTCCTGATGGGATCAAATAATAGGAATAACAGCACAAAAATCAAAAGCAGTGTGTAAATAGCCCTTTCTTTGAATAACTTTCCATTTAAACAGTTTCTACATCTCGTAATACCTATAAATAGGTTGAAAATTCTTGCAGTAATACATATGTTGACAAACTGAGCTTTATGGTTTTTTTCCATGCTTGTGCTAAACAACACCATTAGAGGAATCCAGAACAGATATTCATGCTGTGTGACAGTCTTCCACCAACTGTTTTATTTCCTGTTTATATATGGATATTAGGTTGGAAGCTGTGCTCATCATGTAGGGGAGAAGGTGGAAACGTGGCCTGGCTTGGCACAGAACCCTGTCAGAATTACACAGTCAGCTTCTGAGGTCTGTATCAGCTTTAAAGCCTGCCCGTTTGCCAAGGTGTAACCTATGCCAATAACTACTTAAGTTTCTGGAGGCTATTCAAAAAGTCTTGTTGATTCTGATGCTGTCGCCCTAAAGACAGTAAAGACTGTGCTGGGTACAGGTTGTCTTGATTCCTGCTTAAAGCATCTGGTAAATTGGGCATGACTCGCCAGAGCTGGTGTGTTTTTAGCATCCCTCTCACCTACACTGTGTTCATAAATTACCAGCATATGCTTGCCTGGGCTCTGGTGGTTTGTTATGAGAAGAGGACACTAGTTCTGCTGGAGTAGCAGTAGGCTCTGTTGTAGCACAATATCTAGTTCTAAATATGTTGCATGTAAAACCCAAAAGATTGCAACATTCATTCTTGTCATGTGGATGTAAAGTTCAGGTCTCAGATGCTTTAAACGATGATCTTACTGTACTGCCATTTATTTGGATGGTAGCCTGGATGTGAAGTTCCATAAAACTGTAGTAGATTTGGGATGCTTCTGAATGTAAAACTTAAAAATTTTTGTGTTGTTGGTTTTTATGACTGTACAAGTTTTATATAACATTATCTTTCAAGTTGCAAACTGGCTGTGAGTGAAAGTCTTTACTGGAGATCTTAAACAAAATGCTGTTGATTTAATTAATTAACTGTGTAATTAATGAGGACTCTCTAAAATAGAAGCTTCCCGTGCAAGACCCCAGTGTGGCTTAGGCTACAGTAAATGGTTGTGAATTTTAGGGTCTCTTAATAAAATACTGTCAGATCTGGGCTTCGGCTTTGTGTCTGTGGATGACCGAGGGATGTTACTATTGTAAACATTCTGGAATATTTAATATTAATAATGTGCCTTCATTTGTAAATTATTCTTAGAAAATGTAAAAATAACTCTTTGAAATCTCCACTTACAAGAAAGATTTAACAAAATAAACTCTAAATCACTATTCTTTGATGAAGTAGGATATAATCCTCTTAGTATGCTTTCATGATGTAAAAGAGAAACGGCAATTCCTAATTTAACACTCATAGACCTCTTCTGTTTGTACTATGCTCAGACACTCAGCATCACATATAAAAATAAAACTAAAAAAAGGAAAAAAAAAAGGCAAACTAGAACTAGGATAAACTGCTTATCATTGTGTGCTCCTGATGCTACCATTTTTAGAAGTAGGTGGCTTGTGGTCTTTTTCAGTCAGAATTGTTGCTCATCGAGAACAAGTGAGTATGCTACCTGTTAGCTTGCCTTCTATTTGTCATCTCATTGCTTATTATGAAGCAGGAGAGATGAGATGACATGTAGAAACTTAAGCATGCTTCTATGTCTTTTCTCATTTTTAACTCTTTTGATCAACTTCTATTGTTGCAGTCCTTTCTTAATGACAGTAATGGCAGTGCTGCTTCTCTCTTTTACCATCTCCATTAGGACTTCCTTTCAAATTTTAGCCTGTATTTCTCTTTCATGGTCAGATGGTCATTTGGGCCAGCTGTTTCCAGTCAGTCACTTATCTCTCAGCATCAATCTGCGTGAAAAATGGGACAAGTTGGTGTACTTGAATATGTATCCCCTCCTGTGCTGTGATCCCCCTGAAAATGCATGTAATCATTTTTCTATCATTTTTGGGGGGGGGTGGGGGTGGGAAAGAGGTATAGTCTTTATTTTTGAAGGCTGCAAGTCATGTTGGATTTCAGTTTCTGAATTTTACATTGACAGGAGGCAGATTGCAGTGAAGACCATAAACTGACAGTTTAGGGCAAGAATGCTATTGCCTGAGGCAGTCAGGGATGTAGCCCACTCCATCCTTCTGACTTAGGACATTCATCCCTCCTGAGGTTCCTTGTCCTTTCTGATGATGGATTGAGAAAGACAAGCAGCACATGGGTAGACAAACACCTCACCCAGGCACTTGGTGCCATTTAACAGTTTCTTCCTGCATTTGACATTTTCATTTCCCTTCTTCACCTCACTCATCACTAACTGTTTGGGTCTTGTTTTCTGTACACAACACTAATAGAGAATGACAGAAAACAAATACAAGCTCCACTACTCATTTTATATGCAGTATATTCTAGCAAAATTATATAGGAAGGCTCAACAGCTGAACCATGAAAGGAACACTTAAGATTTAATTGACATTGACCTTATGCTACTATCATTCAGGATAAAGTGTTGAGAGTTTGGTTGGTTTTGTTTGTTTTGTTTTGTATTTGTTTGGGTGGTTGGAGTTTTTTCCTTGTTTTTTAATGAGGCATCAATACCCCAGAATGTGCAGGTGTTTAAATTATTGCTCTGTAATTATTTTCTGAGTTTACTACAATCACAGTACCACTATCAAAAATACCAAACCCATTAGAAATCAACAGTCACGTATTCTATCCCATGCTTTGAGTGTGGATGTATCATTGAAGTCATAATTGGGAAAGGGAAAGAAAGTAGTCCCTTGGAATAGGAAATAATACTTACCTACTCAAACCCACTGAAGGTACAAATGGCAGTGAAAAGGATGAATTAAAAGAAAATGAGACTTCTGGTGTTCTGCTTCTTCTCCCTGCAGATGCAGCAGGGTGTGATGTAGAACAGTTTATGGAGCTGTGGACATGCACTTTTTTGATGCAGTTCAGAGAAATTTAAATCAAGTTTTAGAGGTTTATTTAAGCTGAGGAGGTCCACCTGCAAGCTGAAGACCAGACCAACTGTAGCCTGCTCAGTCATAAAGTGAATGTGTGAGCTTTTGTATTTTTATATTTTGTTGTATGGTTGAAAATAATGGGAAGCAAAAGAAGCCCATCCGCTGTGGACTTGGATTGCTGAAGATCTTGGCAATGCAGGCTCATTTGCTCAAGGATCATGAAGAGCTATATTGGCTTTACAGAACAGAGATGTGTGTATTCTTGCCTTCTATCATTGTAGCCCTCCTTACTCTAACAGGAATGAGTCTTAAGAAATAATGGGATAAAAACTTAAACTCCTTGGTTTTGGGGTTTTTTGGTGATCTTTTGTTTTTTGGGATTTTTTTTGTTTTTTTTTTCTTGATTTCTTTTCTTCATGCTAAATATAGTTCTTCTTCCTTTATATACAACACAATTAAGGTTAAAACTTTTTTTTTTGTGGGGAAGTTATGTGCCAAAATGTATCAGTTGGGCTAGGTCTTCATTCTCAGGTGTCTGTATATTTATGCTATTTAATCCTCTTGCACATTGAGCTGCCATGGAACAAATTGTGAAGACAAAGAAGGGTTTGGGCTTTGTATAGACATTGCAGGCTTGTACATCTTTCATTTATCTCTAATCCACTGTTCTGGAAAATATGAAAATTCTCATAAAGTCTGTTATTACATTGAGAAACTCAGTACACTGAGTTATGAAGCTCTACTGACCGCTGTGACAAATTCTGTTCTCCAACTTTATTTTATGGATAAAGACTACATGTAAAATCATACATGTCCCCAAAAGGATAGTGCTAGTGCATGTTTAATATTAATGCAGAAAAGCTGTTAATTGCAAAGTATAAAAAGGAATATCAGGAGCATTTGCAGATGCTTTGCTGAGAGTTAATAAAGAATAGTATGCCAGATTCCTTCAAGAAAAAAAATGAAAGGTTAATTTTTTATAATCATCTCTAATGTTACTCATAAATTTTCCAATTTCTCTGCTACTTAGCTACAATACATTATTTAGAACATAAAAGGTATTAATTTGAAAGACTGATCTCTAGATAAGCCAGCTTTCCTTTTTAATAGACCATTTAAAGTACAGGGTGCCTTGCAAGAGTTTTGCAGATAATATTTCTTATTGCATTAAAATAATTACTTATTTCAGATTGTATTATTCCAGACATTTGTACTCTGAGGAGGAGTACATGATAGGATTTAGACTTCATATGTGATGATACGGCACGAGGTTCCCAGGTGGAAAATCTGGATTTCTTCTGGTAAATTATTTGCTTTCATTCTTAGTATTTATGTAGTAAAATACTGCATGCCATAAATGTGTCAAACCTTTTTTGTGTTGACTGTCATTTGGTTTAAACTTTATCCCCCCTTAAGCATTTCTTCTTTACTTCCTTACAAACATGAATTAAAAATGTTTTCTTGTCTACTAGCTGTTTTTCCTCTGCTTTAAGGCATGTTTATCCTTAAATGTGGAAACGAGGGCAGGATGTTATATTTGCTTAATCATAGATGCTTCAATCAGACAAGCATGATTTTCTTGCACTTGTGCATTTGTGTTTAATTTCAAGAATATAGACATTACAAAATTACCCTCTTTAATGAATAATACCTGAACAAGAAAGCAAAACTAGTCTCTGTCAAAATCATAATTCTGAATTCTTAAGGAGGTAGCAAAAATTGGTGTTGGTTCATACTCCCCAGAAAGTTTCAAGTATAGTATTTTTCTGTAGGTACATGAATCTCAGTACCCTATGCAAATAAAACTTCTGTGAAGTCTTCAGTTATCAAAAGTTTGCTAAATTGAGTTACTCTGTAATTGCCTTCTTAAATAGTTTCGTATTTGGAAGACAATGGTTACATGCAGGTATTAAAGCATCCTTCATCTTATTTTCATTTGGTATTACTGTGCTTCAAATCCAAACCTTGTTGGCATTTGCTGCCTGTTTGTGTCTCATTTCTGGAGCTGACTTGTCTTTCCTGAGGAAGACCTTGACCAATGACTGGCACTTAACTGGATCTTCAAGATTCAATGATGGACCTCTATGCTTTCTGATATCCCTCTGCTTCCTTATGATGTCTAGCATAGGTAGTTGAAGACTGGCCAACACTTTTTTCAGGGGAAAAATACCATATGAAAGGATGATCCAGTTTACTGGAGTCTTTCATGTGAAATAGCCATGTAGGTTTTAAGAGTAATGAATTTCTTGAATGTCCACTTATTCAGTAAGAACGAAAAATTAGTATTTCTGTAAGAAATTGCACTCTGTTTGGGGCCATCTGTGTCCTATGAAATAGAAAATGCTTTAACATCAAACATTACTTTTCTCATTACAACTGCAAATACAGGGCAATAGAGGAAGGTGCTGTATTGCACTTTTTTAATATATAAACTACATAACACAACAGGCATTTGCTTAAGGTTAAGCCAAATCTTGGCATTTAATGCTCTTTTTATACTGGCATTTACTAGGATACGGTTGAACATGGTGTTTTTTGGTCTTACCATTTCTTCTCTTGAGATGCCCTTTCTGCTAGAAGGATGTGAAATCAGCTAAGTTATACTGTCACAAGAATCATTATATGGAACAGCATCTCTCTCTCTCTCTCCCCTTCTCATGCATTTAAAGTAATATGCAGGCATATCTGACCCACAGAAATTTGTTCTATCTATTACAGGTGGGTAACTAACAGTGACGAAGTTTCCTTGTGGTGTGCCATTGGCAATAGATACCAGGGAAGGGTAGGTTAATCTGGTTGCCTGCACAGCTGATTCAGAATTAAAGCAGAATGTTAGGTTTTGCTGCTTTTCCCCACCATTCAAAATTAACTTGTCTTTCCGCATTTATATCACAAATAAGTGCTGTGTTTGTTTCTCCCCTTGACTTCCTTGAATGGGTCTCTATATTAAGGATCTTGAGTGTTTGTTTCATTTACAATGATGGGGATACCAGAGCTTTGATTATGGCACTAGATAGTGTACTTTAACATTATAAGCAACTTAAGCATATGCCTGGTTATGATGTAAGATATGTTATGGAAGGAAAATTTTATATGTAATCACTCTTGCAGCAAAGTAGAAAACAATAAAGTCAAGAAAGGACATCTGGAATCATGTTCTCTGGCCAGTGACCTTTACTTTTTCAAAAAGGAAGTTGATATACTTCTGAAATATATCAACAGCTTCCAAGTAGGGTAGATATTGCTCAATGCCCTTTCCAGGCAGGGCTAAGGGTTACTAAGTTTTGTTACTGATGTAGTACCAACTCAGTTTATAAAAATCACTATATTTGATATGTGCTCAGTAATTTAAAGTGCTGCTAGGATGAAAGTGGCTCTGGATGAAGGTAGGCAAAATGCTTAGTGTTACTGGAAGATCTTGAAAAGAGAAGGTATGAGAGATACAGTAGTCCAAGCTCAAAAGGTCATGTTTTTGTTGGAGAGAAGCAAAAGTATGCAGTAGCAGGAGATGGAGGATGTTAAATACAAGGGAAGTTATTTTAAGAGGAGAATTTTGAGGGGTTTTTTCTATGTTATTTTGAACAGGCATTTTTTTCTTCTCATATCTTTGACGCCAAATTTGTGTCCAAACCATCCTTTTCCTTCACAGAAGGAAAACACATACTTGGCATACAATGGCTACAGAGCAGATTTGAAGCACATGGCATCTTGTACATACAGTTGAACTGAGTTTTAGTAGTTGCTACAAAATTCAGCAACTCTTGATTCTCCTCCCTCATGGGGTTCCCTTGGTGGCTTATGTTCTCTTTCCACTAACTCTTTTGCCTGGCATACTGGCAGTGTCATCTGCTTCCTTCTCTGTCTTCAGAGAGCTGAGCTGTTGAGATATAATTAGCAAAATGTAGTGGGCGGAAGATGGAGCTGTGTCAGTGCTTTGGATGGTTGTCAGGAACATGTTTCTTTTTTTTATATTTTTTTTTTTTATTTGTAAGGAACATTGTAGTGTACTTTGAAGATAGGTTCAGATGTAGAAGTAAAATATGGATAAAACAACAAACTCCAGTCTGTGAATTTAAAGGGCACAGGAACACAATAGACATATTTTGGAGATACACAGTTTAAGCAGAGAAGAATTCATAAATAAACGTACAGGCTTTTAAATACTCAGTTTCTGTTGTTGGGTTATTATTTCCACTGCATCTTGAAAAGAGTAGAATGTGCTGTAAAAAACAGTAAATGTGCTGGAAACAAAGAAGGCTATAAAAATTCTACTTTAAAGGCCAAAACTTGTTGCAAGGCGCCAGTATAGTGAATGGCTAATTTATGCATAAAGACTGAATTGTGTTTTGCAGAATGTCTTTTGTTCTAGTTTATCTCTTCATACAGTAGTCCTCTAATCATTAAATATAGTTTACTTATGCTGGAAGACAAAGTACTGTGTGTTTACAAATCTGCACAATGATCTTGAGAGGAAAGAATGTGTAGTCCTATTGTATTCTTGCAAGTGCCTTTTTCATCTTTGGTCAGGACTAAAATTCACTGTGGACAAAAAAAAAAGAAAGGGTTTTTTCATATTCTTGGGGGTTTTTTTTAGTATGTGTACAATGAACTGTTTCTTGGCCAACAGGATTTTCAATAGAATGGTATATAATTGTTTTAAATGGTCCCCATATATTCCACTGTGTCAGAAAATATTGTGCTAGAATTATGAGTCAGGTTTTTGTTCCTGAAACGATGTTGTACTTCTCAAACTAGAGCGGGATGCTCACAATGGTTTGGGTTTGGGCTGCACAACGTAATTTGTACGCTGCTGGGAAAAAGAGGATCTGCCCTTACCAGAATTTAGTCTCAAGTGCCTTAAAAATTTAATCACTGTAAAAATCAATATATAAAGGAGTTAGTCAATATTTCGCAAAGCTTAAAGGAAGTTTGGAGTTACAAGATTTTAATGAATTATTGAATGCCACTTGCGGGAGAGAGATTTAAATGAACTAAAAATACTTTTCCTTTCCTTTTTTTGTGGAGTGCGTTGCTCTGTTAAGAGCAGCTTAAAGTATCCTAAGGCTGAAAGACTGTTTGTGCAGAAGTCACTTACCAGGCATGGTTTGCCCCAGAATTATTTGGAATGATCATATTATAAATGCATAGACTTTCAGGGCTACATGTAAACCACATGCCATCTCATAAATTATTCATAATAGCCCACAGGTATAATTATTCAGAGAAGTGAAAATGAAGGAAATTACTTCCTATTAATGTTTGCTTATTCAGATAAATATTTTACTTATTTTTATTCGGATTTTAATCCTAAATTATCTGAGTCCGGCTCACATGGTATATGTGTACTTTGCAAGCATTGTCTTGTGATATAAAACCATGAAAGATGCATGAATCTTTCATGTTTCTCTTTCTTCACCAAATTATGTACTTTATTTCACTCCTCTTAGCTGTGTGTTCAGACAACAACTTCCTCCTTGATTTCAGGTGTAGAATACAGACTTGCCATATTCCGACACGAGCTTCGGTGCATTACAGGATTTAAGAAGGGTGCCGAGGTTGATTAAAGTGGCTCTCTCCAAGCTGCCATGTATAAAATATGAGTGCCGTATATGGAAAATAAAAGGCCGCTGCATGAAAGAATGTCAAGGAGAGCAAAACTGCTTTAGGTCTTACTCTGCAAACAGGAATATGTTTTTGCTAATGTGAGTAATCCCGTTGAATCAAATAATTCATGTTTGGTGTTTAAGGTAAGGACTCAATCCAGCAACCTCTCTAGAACAAGTGCGAAATTTATTACAGCTCCTTCTCTGCTTTGCAATAGCTGGAGTAGGCAATGTCCATGTTGCCTCTCAGCCATTGTAAAAAGCATAACAGGAAAAGAGAATAATTATCTATATTTATTTCTTTTTTAAAAAATTAATTTTGGCCACTCTATTTTGTGATTTTTATAGTGTTTCTGTGAATGACAGCAGCCTTGAGTTGTCAGTTTTTTCAAGCATGACAAAGAGCTAAAACTAATGAATGACAGCAGCCTTGAGTTGTCATAGTTTTTTCAAGCATGACAAAGAGCTAAAACTAATTTTTGTATCAATTCCATTGTCTGCTCTTTGCTTCTTTTGAAGCATTGTCTTCTATTTGTTGTTAGGGCAGAGTATGGAAAGTAAGTCCTTCAGTTAACATAAAACCAAGCACCCCAACTCAGTCAAAAGAACAAGGGAATTGAATTATTTCTTTTGACTTCATGTGTTGAGATGAGACAATTTGTGTAATTTTAGTTGTTTTAGCTTTTCCAGTTGATAGTGGCAAGAGACTTCTTGTAGGGTCACACATCTTATTTTTCCTTGGCTGCCTTCCTTAGTATGGGGATGAATTAACTTATACAGTTACTGTCTACTCTTTATGATAGAGAGATTGTAAATTACTAACTTAAATAATGGCTTTTAGAGAGCTGAGAGACAGTGAGTGGTTTCATTGGTATTTTTGCAGTTCAAGCCATTGGGAATCCTCTTCAGATACCATGCTGCTGCTGCTGCATGGTGTCAGCACCACTTTCATTACTGGGCACCTGTAAAGCAGAAATAGGTGGTCTTTGCTTTTTCTTGATCTGTCCCCGATCCCTCCATAGCTTGAATTAAAATGCATGTAATTCTGTATTTTGATGAAAAAACTTCTCTTTGCGTGTTAGTATCTGCAGAGATTAGTATGTAATACAGTAACTCTGGAGGATCTCAGTATCAAAGATATCAAATTAGTAATGATGTATCATGGTCTTGGAAAACAGGACAAGGGATAATGGCTTTAAACTTAAAGAGTGTAGGATTACATTGGATATCAGAAAGAAACTAGAAAAATTCTTTCCTATGAAGGTGGTGAGGCACTGGAACATGCTGCCAAGAAAAATTGTGGATGCCCCATTCCTGCAAGCGTTCAAGATGAGGTTTAATGGGGCCTTGAGCAATCTGGTCTAATGGAGGGTGTCCCTGCCCATGACAAGGGGGTTGCAATGAGATGATCTTTAAGGTTCCTCACAAGTCAAACTATTCTATGATAATTAGGTTTGATCAGTTGCAGTTGATACATATTGGTCTATAAAAACGCTTACCTGTGAATTTCAAAATTCTTAAACTATTCACTTCAGTAATTTTAAACTTAATCAAAAGCTTCAAAAGAAAAAAAAAAGATTGATACTCAGAAGTAGTCATCTTGCTGTAGTCCTTGTTTCTTGGTTTAGCAGAATTAGAATTGCATGTCCTTTCTTGGGGAATAGGGTTGCAGTAGGAGGGCTCCAGATGCAACGGTGCATTTCGGCCGCGATGGGTATTAGGTAGGGTAGCACTGCATCATTGAAACCAGCAACTCCCGCGTACTTCAACAGAAGAGAACATAAATGAGGATGAAAAAAGACCGTGTGATAGAAATCCATCTGCTCTTACATCTTTACCTCATCAATTATGAACTCCTTGTGTTTGCGTTCAGGGACTTTAACAGCCCCTCACGATACATCTTCACCCTGTGCTGTCTTCTCTCATTCACACAGATGAGCTGGTGCCAGCTTCCATCATCAGATGAGTAAAACTGTGGCTGTCAGTTTGTGTGGCAGTTTATCCATCTATGTTCACTCCATAAACCTCATTGTCAGTAGATGGCTGTCATCAGACTTGGATATGAAAATGTGGATGTAAATAAATCAGTCAAAGAATTTCCTGCTGGCAGTGAGATTCAGATACTTTTTGTAGAAATATCTTCAGACTCCTGGATCCCTAAGTGAGTTGACTCAGATCCACTAAATTTTGCAAACATGAACCTCTGGGGAGCAGACAGTCTGTTCTGGTCTGGAATACCACCAAGGACTTGCCGCAGTATTTTTTACATTTCACTTATATGAAACCAAACCCCAAAAAATTACCATTAACACTATGAACAGGGTCATGTTTGCACTGTGTGATGTTACCAGACCAACACAGAGAGGGAGGGGATGGAGCCAGAGCTCACACTGGAGAATGTCTGATTCTCAGCTGTGCTATCCCTGAGCAGTCTTTGCCAAATGGTACAGAATTCTGCCTTCTCATCTTCTTTCATGACCCTTAGCTGATTTTTTCTCCCCTTCCTTTGTGTATCACTCTGTTGCCTGCACCATCTCCTTCTTCCACTCCCTGTTTTACCATTTTCTGTATTTCTGTATTTTGGGGAAGGCTTGATCTTAGCAGAGTTTGGTTAACGGTGTCTATGTTTGAACCATGTTGAGTTTCAGCATTTGAGGTCTGTTCACATTTCTCCTGGAGGTATAGGTGGAAGAAGGATAGAGTCAACCTGGCATAGCTGGATACTTGATATATCTATTTTTGCTGCCAAATGTTGGAGTTTTTTTCTGACATCAGGACTTGTCAAATTGTCCGTTTTGATAGGTGTTTTGAAGAATTCCCAGTATTTAAGAGTCATAGTCTGCTATTGAGGATGGTGGTTATTGAACAGGGACTCCATCACTGTTCTTCCTCTTTTGCTTAAGCTGATACTGTGAAGGGTATGAGTAAACTGATTTTTCTTGAATTTATGATATCTTACCTTTTTGTACATGTTTCCTCAAGTCCACATTAATCAAATGTCTTACTTCTGTTTGATTTTTTCCCGGGGTTGCTCAGCATTTTACAAACTTCTCTGTAAAACATTGGAAATGTGAAATGTGCAACTGTATTAGGACATAAAGAACAACTTATATGTGCAACTTAAAAAAAATTTCAAGAACCTTGATTAGAACACATTTCTAATTTTAGGAAAATAAAGATAATAGTTACTCAATTCTTTTCCTTAAATGAAAACCTTTAGGGGAAAGCAAAAGATATTTTAAAAATACATGGCATGGGAACAGTTTTTTAGATTTTTCTAAACTTTAATGAAATGTGAAAGTTCATCCTTGGGCATTAAAATCTTATTGTGCCTTGGTCCAGTATCTCTCATTTGTCCACTTCTTTTTCTTTCCTCTTCACTTCCAAGTGATCACGTGCACCAGCTAAATGTCTGATAAATCTCCAGGCGAAGCTGGGTTGACTTGTGTGGAACTGACTTTAAAAATATTTGATGGAACATTGCTTCAGTCTCTGAATACTTGTCAGCTTAGATTTATTACAGCTGCTCCCACTACAGAGATATGCACTTTGGTCCTTAGGGATCTTTCCCTCTCTTTTGCTGTGTAGTCCCAGCTATTGCAGTGTCACAGTCGATCAATTATTCACTTTGACACTTTCGAGTCCAGCAGAACATTGGGTAGAGTAACATCACCATAACTTCTGGATTATTTTTCTCTTGGATGTAGGGGTGTGTTGGGGTTTTTAAGTGAAAGCCCTTTTTCATTGATGGGGTTTTTTGTTTGCTTGTTTGTTGGGTTTTTTTCAAGTGAATGGGTGGATGCCACATTTTATTCATTCAGGGAAAAAATGTTCCAGTATTTTCTGAAGTTTCACATAGTGCGTACTGTGAAATAAGTGCGTCAAGTATCAGCAGTTTTCCTTAATAGATACCTTTTCTACATGTGTATTTTATGTAGCCTGAGTTTCTGTATGCAGAGGTGAATAGCTGTATATGGCTGATGTGGGAATAGGAATGCTAAGAGATTACTTTGGAAGGTCATTAATAAATACATCGATCTTATGAAATGATTGTCTTAGGGATAACCTGTCCTTTATTTTCAGCACTTCCAACAAGAAATTCGGAGTTTGTATAAAATTACAGCTGGCACGACCTATTTCTATAATTTGTAAATTAGATACTCCTAAAGATACTTTTTGACCATCTGAAAATACCTGTAATTTTGTGCACTCTAAAAAAAAAACAGGAAAAAATAATTTTACTCAAATAAGTGAAGCATGTCCTTTCAATGTTATAAGCAAAAGTGGTGGCTTAGTTACACATCTACTATTGATTATAACACTATGACTAAATTGTTGTTTAAAAAGTCCACACCAAAAAAACCCCAACAAAACACCACCATAAAACAAACCCTACTACGCTTCTTAAAAAAAATGAATGCTGCCAACATATAGAGTGGAGTCAATTTGAACTGATAATAAATCAACAACAATTTTAATTAAATTGGAAACCTTTGAGCAGTTTGACCAGGAGAAAAATTTACAGCCTATGTATTACCATATTTGTGTCTCAGGTGGTTTGATAAAAACTTCAGTAGTCAAGGTTAAACATGCAGTAAGCATATTTATTGCTCTCAGTAACATAAAAAAGTATATTCTCTAATGTCTTAAATGGAAATATCGTTTAAGATTTCAATCAGCATGTCTCACCTGCCCTCAGGATAAAATATTTCCCTCTCCTTTTCTTTCTTAGTGTTAGTGGTCAGCTGTGCTATTTAAAGTTCTTCTGAGTGGAGCCCCGTAGAGCTGGTCATTTATCACTTTAGAGTGGACTGAGTTAGCACTGTGAGGTCAGTTAAATGTTCCTTCAAGAATTTTCTTCTGAGCCTTGGGGTAAAAGAATAAAACTTGACTTGTTACCAGCCCTTGTCAGAGAAGCTGCAGTTGACAAACTTGAAACTGGTTGTGATCCTGACACACAGCACCAAGTCATCCTCTGCTTTATGAAGAATTGAGATTTAGACTGACCCACTTTTCCTTTATCTAACAAATTCCAGGTTTGCTTCTGTTCAAACAGAACTGACTGAAAATTCAGTTTCCAGGAGAAACTAGGTGAGTTTGTTCTGGAGGCAAATTATTCTGATTGAACTATGTTTTTGTATATTTTCCTCGAGGTATTTACTTGATGCTCCAGACTTTTCTCTTAGTAATAAAAGAAGGAATACACAAAAAATATGTAGTAAATTACTTTTTTCCTTGGCTTTTACTGAATGAATGTCTCGAGCAAATATGATAAATGAAAGGATTTCAGCCCACAAGAGTAAGGCTGAGGTGAGATGGTAGATAAGGAATCAGATCTTGCATACAATCTGTAAAGCTGCAAGCAGACAACATCAATGAGGAATGGAAATGGAGGAAAAGGACCAGTATTAACAGTCTTGTACAGTAAACTTTGTTATATGAATTCTCAGTTCTCTTAAGGGAGGGCAGTTGTTACTAGAACGTATCTGTTATCTCAGAGGAACTTGGTGGGAGGAGAGTGGATGATCCATAAAGTAACTGAACTATTTATTTTTATAAAACAGTAATAATATCACCTAAAAAAGGTAGTGGCTACCTGGCAGTTTGAATTTTATAGTCTGAGGCTCTGGTTGTTTAAGGACCTGCAGCATCCTATGCAAAGTCCACTCCCACTGTTGACTCAGAGAACTGAGCACGCTCTGGGCTGGAGCAGTCATTTTGGCCAGGATGCCCAGCACAAGCCTAGGAAGTGCTAATGTACTCCCTGGAAGTGGGTGAGTGGGCTGTTTAGTGTTAGCATGTTCTCAGTGGTGAGCATTAAGATAATTGTCACCATACTTTTTCCTGCTTCCTTCAGCCCACGGTTACTATTTTAGATAGGTATTGAATCAAACCCCTTGTATTGGCTCTGAGAATAAGGCATGGGATTTAGTCTGTTCCCAGTCTTCGTTGCTTCTGTGCTGTGAAGTGGTTCATTGTCCTTGAGTGACAGGTCCCTTAGGTTCTCTGCTGTATGAAATGCACTTCTCATGAGTATTTCCTACCAGCATTAAGAGCACGCTTAGCTGATGTGCTGTGTCATGTTTACATTTTACTGCTGTCTCATTTTTTCCGCTAAATTTTAATTGAAACTTCAATGCTTACAAGATTATTTTAATCTATTGAATATTTTAGTAGACTTTTAATTTTGGGAATGTAAATTTGTGCTTTAAAGTTGATTCATTTTATTCTCTTGGCTGAGTTCAAGTTGCTGTTGAGGAACAGGCTCCCAACCACTGGATAACCTCTCCAGAGTGTAGGATACTTCCTGTGGTCTTCCATATTCATATTATTAGGCTGGAAGTTCTTAACTGGGTTCAGTTATTTCCTTCATTTTTAAAGAAATCCAAATTGAAATATTTTGTTCCTCAGTGTTGTCTGTTTGGGGTTTTTTTGTGTTGTTTTTTAATTCTCTCAAAACTACCTGTGAGAGCCAAATGTCAGGCTTAGCTTCAACCACAAATAGTTTGTGACCCAGGTGTGGGGTATAGGTATGGAAGAAAATATTCTTGTCTAAATTAGTTATTTATAAGAACAAGCACTTCCTAAGTTTTGAAGAGTGCAGTGTAGATTTGATTGTGTCTAGAAACTTAGTGAAACACTTCAAGTTTGAAGTTCTTTTAAATACAAACAGGTTTTTTAATATCTGTGACTGAAATTATTTTAAAATTACTATTTCAAGTCATTAAAGGGTTTATATATATAGTATTATTAACTATGATCAACTTATTTCAGTTTTCAGATGAAGTTGGTAGTCAGCCAAGAGGAATGATGACAGAAATTTTTGAAGTGTTCTATTTGTCAGTAAATAATCAGCATTATAAAGGCAGAATTTTGGTGTGAGAAGCCGGTGCTCAAGGCTTCTTTGGATATGCTTTCAAGGCAAGCTTAATTAAATAATAATTCATCTGCTCTTTGTGTAACACATAGAGTATCCTCTAGATCTCTGTGCTGCTATTTTCTTTCAAGAGTTTGTTTACTGTTCATGGTTACAGCTCTACTGTAAGTTTCAAATGCTTCATGCCTGTTTTAAAATCATGATTAGGTAAACAGTTTTGGATTTCACACACAGGCTGAGCCAGTGTTCATATGGTGTGTTGTTTAGAGACAAGTACTGCATGAATGCTGCTTGGCTAATCAAAGTGACTGAGTACCTTGTTGTTCGCTTTCACTTTGAACCTCATACCTAATTTGCCCGTTTCAATTAACACCCTGCACACCCCCATGATAAATAACAGTATATGTGAAGTCTTGTCTAAACAGTTTCATTAAAAAAGAAAGAGCCATTTATTTCCCATTCCATTTATTTCCCATTCCCATCAGTTGAAGGCCTGCCCTTAGCTTTCAGCTGTCTGTTGAAGAACAGGTGCTGAAGTATCAAAGCCCTCTCTTCTAGATGCTGGAGGGCTTTGTCCATGTGTTCATACTAGTTACGACATTTATGGGTAGAATCCTTTCCATCTTTGTCTGTGCCCCATCTTCCAGGGGCTGCTTCCCTTGTACTCGGCTCTGGTGAGGCCACACCTCGAGTCCTGTGTCCAGTTTTGGGCCCCTCAATTCAGGAAAGAAATTGAGGGGCTGGCGCAAGTCCACAGAGGGCAGCGGAGGTGGTGAAGGGTCTGAAGGATAAGTCCTTCGAGGAATGGCTGAGGGAGCTGGGGTTGTTTAGCCTGGAGAAGAGGAGGCTCAGGAATGACCTTACTACTCCTTGCAACTACTTGAAAGGAGGTTGTAGCTGGGTGGGGGTTGGCCTCTTCTTCCAGGCAACCACTGAGTGGGCAAGAGGACATGGCCTCAAGCTGTGCTGGGGAGGTTCAGGTTGGACATAAGGAGGAATTTTTTAACAGAAAGGCTGATTAGATTTTGGAATGGGCTGCCCAGGGAGGTGGTAGAGTCACTGTCTGTGGAGGTGTTTAAAGAAAGACTGCATTGTGGCACTGAGTGGCACCTTACCAGGTGGTGTCCAGTCACAGGTTGGACTCGACAATCTCAGAGCTCTTTTCCGATGTAATCGATTATGTGGTTCTGTAATAATTGGGTGGGTATTGCTGGGGTGTGTTACTTTGCTAACTTTTTTAGGTTATGGGGCAATATGCTATTAGTACAGTTTCATGCCTTGGTTGTTTCTGCCATTCATTATGAGCCACACTGATTGTAGGTTGTCTGTTATCTCTTGAATACATGATATAAAGACTGGTCTAATATACAACAAGTCAGCAGGGAGGCAGGTGCAGTTTTTGGCGTTTAAATTTTAAATAAATGGTCAGAATTAATTACCTGAAGTATTAAAGGAAAACAAGGAATGTAAAAATGATGGACTGCTTGCCATCTTCCCCTGTGGCCTGTGCATGTGAAGTAGGTGAAAAGTACTCTGCCACATAAAAGAGCTTCTGGATGGGCAGAACAGTAATTTTGTGCTTGCGTGTTCAGTGTGTTTTAAAATGGAAGGTGAGCTGAAGAGCTGTTTGGAAGATTGCTGTATGGTCAGTGGTGGACACTTAGGGAAAGGAGAGAGAATCTGTATTAACAGGATCAGTACAAATGACCTCTGGCTTTTAGGACGTCTACTCTTCATTTTGTCTGATGATCTGGCATCTTTCATAATCTTTAATGTTTCAGTCCTCTAGAACTCTTTCAAGGGAAGCGCTTCTACTGGTAGGTTTTTTTTCATCTGAAGCCAAAGTCTAAAGGACTAAACTCAAAATGTTTCCAAGGGTAATAGTGTCATCCAGAAAAGTAAGTTATGGGTATTTGGATATTTCAAACTGTGAAGAACTATATACATTATATAGGCTGCAGTGCTGAATCCAGTGTATGTACAGTTACACTGGTACAAAGCTGCTTTTGCTGACAGTTAATTTCTCTTGCTGAGCACATACAGAAGTATATGTCAGGGCTTTTGCATTCACAGCAACCCCAGCAAAGCTTTCATCTCTGGTTTGCATGGAGAGCTTGTGGAAAGAATACTGCAGTGTGCCATGCTGAGCTGCAGGTTCCCAAGGGCCCAGTTGCACCCATTTGTGTGTTTATTCTCTGTACTCTTAGGAAATTCAGGAACAAGTGAGAAATTATGTTGATTGTACTGAAATAAAGATGTGGTTTATCCCTGAAAATGAGTTGCAGAAGCTAACTTATATGTTTAGTCGGCTAAGGATTCTTTGTGTACTTAAGTTCTTGCACATCTTTCACCTCTCTCCAAGACCCCAATTTAAATCCAGCACTCAGGGATATCGCACGGATTTGTACACTTGCTGGTGGATTGTGGTTCCATAAAACAATGAAAAGATTATGCTTATCCATGTTTATTCCATCTGTAACAGATGTAATATTTATAATATATTTTTTTACTTAAGTCTCTCAGCTATAATCCAGTGCAAATTAACTGAAGTTAGAAACAGTCCTTATTTTAGTATTTCAGAGCACTTCAGGAAAGAGAACACATCTAAGTGATTATTGCTTGTAGAAATACTGAGATAGGTACTTTCTTTTTTGCATATAACCTGATTTTCAGTGAAACAAAATCATGGTGCAACATGTTCTTTCCACAGAGACAGGCTTGCTTTTACATTGACTGAAATGTAGTTTCGGTGGCATCTTTTTATTTTTTGTTATGCGGAATTTGGGGCTTCAAGTGTATAGTATTGGGTAGTGATAGACGCTGAGGAATGCTGTGGAAAATTCCCAGCTGTGGAGATATTTCAGTAGGTAAATTGCTAGCAGCATTGTCTCTTGAAGCTTCCTACACTGTTCTCAATTTTATGGACTAGACATATTGGGAAGGGAAATGAGAGTGATACTGCCATTATTCCTAACTGATGACATGGCCATCAGGTTAAGCGTGGCTAGCTTCTCACAAGTACTTTACTTTTCTAAGATTTTCACAGGTGTTTGTAATTGGAAAGCCTGAGGTATTGTGCTTGCACTCAGCTAGATTAGCAGGGTCAGATAAAATTGCTCCTTTTTAAAAAAAAAGTGAAGCATGTCCGTATTTTTATCCCATAAGAATTATCAGTGAATTTCTGTTTTGAAGTATGTGCGAAAGGAAATGTTGTCCACAAATGCACAGAATTTCTCCTCTGTTACTGCACTCACTGGTTAGACAGATCTTAGACATTAGCACAGACACACTCTATTATGGTTAGCATAAACCATTTAATTACTGTCCTGAATTTCCAAATAGGTCTGTGGATAAGTGTTTCACTTCGTCAGCAGCTGAAATGAGATGAAATGTAAGGACTGGTACAACAGCAACACAGATTTGTAACCCTGCAACAGTAGAATGCTGTTCTAGATTTATTGTTTTCGTTAGAGAATTGCCTTTATAAGTAAAAATTTAGGTATAATTTTGAATATGTCTCAAAAGAGTAATGGTACACTGGACATAAACAGCAAACAGCATTCCCAGTGTTTGTGTGCTGTGCTGACAATGTGGGTATGTTACTGCCTGCTTCTTTTAATAGGATTGCGTATATGTTTGGTGACTGCTTTATAATAATCCTTTTTATTATTTTACAATATGATAATATTTCTTTTTAAATGAACAGCATGTATGCTTAACGTGCATTTTTCAAGAGTCAACAATTTTTGTGAAAGCTATCGTGGTGTAATAGCATTGTATGAAAAGCTCCTTTTCTTCATAAACCCTTATATTTAATCCCTCAAAGCGGCAAGCAACATGCTAGCCAGAGAATTAACTTCAGATTGAAGATAAAGAAGGGGCCAAAGTTAATGAAAGCTACAGAAAACTGAAAGATGTAATTCAAGTAGGAGAGTAACAGCTTGCAAAACAGGTTGCGATATTTGCTTTATGCTGAATGACTGCTGCAAAAGAAAGTGAATTTCCTGTGCCTAGAGAAAACCACATTTTCTGGTAAATAGATTCCTAAACTTAATATTCCTGTGAACATGTGGTAAGTAAGTTAGATGGGTTATGTTTGGCATGGTACTGGCTAGCTATTTGACTTTAGACTATAAATGATAATGCTGTGTAATATTAAATTGATTACAATAGTCACACTTAAAGTTTCTGTATCATGTTATGAAATATTGAAACAGAAAGGAAATCTGCTCAAAGGGAAAAGTAATAAATCTTACTTGCAGTTAAAACTTAGAATAAAATATACTGTATTATTAAAAGTCAAATCAATTAAGATTTTCATTAATCTGACCATGCTCCCACATAAACACATAGTAAATATTCTGAAAGGTACAGGTATTAACCAATTATTTTCATTTATATTCCATTAAGTGCTTCAGTTTTGTATGAAGTGAGTTTCTGAAGATTGATGCCTCTAAATGTGCTAGGAGTTACAGAAGCTTGGTCACACAAGGATTTACAACTATCTTGAAAATAAGAATTTCTTCATATGATCATTTGATGTCATCTGCTTGGGATAATGTAAAATACTACATGCATCTCTTAGCAGTCAAAATGTGAAAGACTTTTTCAGGTTTCTAATGGCCATTTTAAAATAGGTGTTATTGTCATGTGGATGTAACAGGCAAACCCTGGGTCAGACATTATTTTTGGCCTATATTCTGCCTCAGCATAATTCATAAAATTTCAGAATGTCTGAAGTTGGAAGTGGTTGCTGGATGTCATCTTGCCCAACCCCTCTGGTCCAGCAGGGATACCTACAGCAGGCTACTCAATGTCATGTCCACATGGCTTTTAAGTATCTCCAAGAGGGACACCCCACATCCTCCCTGGGCAAGCTGTGCCAGTGCTTGGTCACCCTCACAGGAGAGAAATGTTTCCTGGTGTTCAAAATCCGAGGTTATGAGACCTCTCCTCTGCCTCAGCTCAGCCCTTTACTTCTGTCACAGACTTCCAGACTGAGAAGATTCAGGAGCTTTTTCAATTTTTCTTGTCTGGATCTTTGTATTCACCTTTCACTTGTGCTGTCAGTCAGTGCTGCAGGAGACTGCTTTGTTACAGAAGATGTGCACCTTTGTCCTTACTTGAAGGTGCAGTTTTCCTGGCGTGGTGCTGCCACGTTCCCATTCCTCCGGGTTGGATCATGTTCTGCACGCTCACTGTGGGGGAGAACATTGCAAGGCTCCCTGCAGTAAACAATAGTTGTTCCTTAAAGCATAGTACAAGTACATAGTAACAGTGTTCAGCCAGGGTTCAAATAAATTACGAATTTTGTTTGGCGAACGTACTCGAAACCTGCTGGAAATATATAATGATGTAAACACATAACAACATTCAAGCAGTGCAGCTGTCAAGATATTTTCATGTGCAGAAAGACACTGCTAATAATTCTTTGCATCACATTGCATTGAGAGTACAGAAACTTGGTTCAAAGTACTATTTATTCCATTGAGAACAGAAACAGGGGATTTATATCTTCATATTTTGCATAGGGTGTCTGTGTAGTTTGCTAGAAAATACATAATAAATTAAAGCTTCCTTTAAAAATAACAATTAGAAGTAATATAAAAATGACATATTTTAATCACCATAATTGAAACCTCTTGGAGAATGAAGCCAATACAGTTTTGGGAGTTAAGTAGGGCAGTTTATTAAAACAAATGGAAGTGATCAATTCCAAGCTTTCCCAGTCTCAGCCTATATACTAGAGCAGGAATAAGCACTGCATAAGAGAACACTTTAATGACAGAATCCTCTTATCTCAGATACCAAGTAATAAAAAATAGTTATTATTGTCTGGATGCAGCTAGCTTAGCCTTGGCATTAAGTACCACCTGCTTTTTTAAAGAAAGGCTGGCTGGTAAAGAATGGCCACATGGACCAGGAGGGAGAAGGCTGTGGCTTTGTTTTGTGCATGCTCTACTGCAGGGTTCAAAAGGTAAAAGGCAGTAATGATGCTTCTGAAGGATTCATATTTCTTCTGTAAACTTCTGACACTGGCTTACTCAGTGCTTGTGCTTGAACCAGTTGCAAAGATTATAGCCGGTAATGGAAGATTGGTATGGTGTGTGTTTTTAGAAAAATCAGTGTCTTTTTATTAAGGTTTATTGTGTATTACATGACAGCAAATAAAACTAGTCTCTCTGTCTCTGAATTCATAATGTTTTGATACTGTAAAAAACCCCTTGTTTGAGAAATATATCCTGGCATGGCACAAGCTACCTGTTTCTTTCTGAGGCATTTCAGAGTGGTGAGTGTTGGCTTCTCCTGAGATCCCTCTTGAATTGAAATGTTTAAGCTCTACTCTTAAGCCTTTTTGAAAGGAATCACAGATCAAAAGTTTTTCAACAGAAACTTCTGTCTGTAGAAATAGATGTCTATCATAGCACTCAGTTACTTCACTTTTGCAGAATACAGTGGAGTTAACGTTTTATCTCTCATTACTTCAGCCTTTAGATCTCAATTAAGCAAAGTAGTCTAGCACAAGCATATTGTTATGTAGGCACTCCTGTCAAAATAATGATGTTCTTTAGATCCTAAGTAAGCACACTTTCATGTACTGTGTTAGTACTGTGGAAGGCTTTACTTGAAGAAGAGAGAGATCAAGAGGAAGTTCTTTAGCTGGAGGTAGTTCTACTCTCAGAGAAGTCGCTGAAAATAACACTGCAGAGCTATTTAAAATTATTTTTTCCACTCTGCATAGTAAAATACTCCTAACACATAGTTTATTTTCTTTCACAAAGAGCAGTCATTACAGTTTATCTTCCCATGGTTTGTCTTTCATTATGATGTAGTCAGCATACAAGATTTAACATTTTTATTTTGCATAGTGTGAGTATTTCAAAACACAGGTCGATGGCCTAGGCTATAGGAAGACAAAGTTCTGTGCCTCTGATGTGCCACTTCCCGCTGCTGCTTTTAAGAGATTCAGTTTATCCCTTTCCATTTGTACCTTGGGTCATGAGCATGGACAAAAGGGAAAGTTCGCCTTTGAATTTCATTTACCAACATGTCAGCTTTGTCCTAGGTCAGGAAATCATTCATCTGAGTCTTACAAAAGCCTGTACCAGTGCCCTCCCTGTTGGGCTTTCTGTCCTGTCTGTAAGGAGCTGACTCTTTTTGTAAGTTCAAATGTACTCAGGCAGAGGGTAATCATCACTGTCAGCCCTTTCCCGTTGACTGGTTCTAGGCTTCAGACAGACTTTTCTAGAGGAAAGCATGGGGAGTTTAATAAATCTGCGCTATTAAAATACACATCTTTTTTTATTTCTGAGCTTGATGATTCTCTGTTTATAGTCAAAAAAAGCAGTGGTGTCTTAAAATCTAAAGTGTCTGTAACATCTACCTACTTGAACTTTCTGAATCATCTGAAGCATTTGATATATTTCTCCTAATGTCTCCCCCAAAATACGCTGTTCATGTTCTGCTGAAATCACTCCCTTCCAAGTCTGCTGAGCTTTTCTTAGTCCTTTTCTTTCACCCTACCAGGAAAAAAAATGACCTGCCAAGTAATTAGCACAGTCTAGGTTGAATAAAATCACCTTATTTTCAGGACGTTTCACATGCCTTGTTATGAATGACAGCACTGGCGTCAATTCACTTCTTCTACTTAAATGCTGTAGTTCTGGTTAACAGGGTCATGTGATAGGCACATCGAGATGTTCAGATTGCAGATAATGGTCCTCTGACTCCTTTTGACCTTTCTTCTCTCATTTGATAGGGCAAGCCCTGATTCATTCTTCTTAGATGTTAAAATGGGTTTTTTTGTTATACATAAATGCCTTTATATACTTCCTTATTTCTTACAAAACATAATTATTGCTTCACTAGTAAACTATAGGAATGAGATTTTGTCATGGATGGCCAGTTAGATACTGGTTTCTTGTTTGATCATTAACTGAATGTTGTGGTTAGACAAACATTTTGCTGACTTAAATGCCTCAAAATACTTGGAGAAGTCCAAACGCATTAACTGTTCTGGGTGACCTTGAGTTTACAGAAGCACATCCAGTGTACTTTATGTGCTTTTCTAAGAATCTCTGGGTTTTTTGCTGTGTGAATGGGCAGCTGTATGTGCATCCACATATTTCTGTTCAAAACCCTTGCTTGTGCTTATGTAAACAAAATGTTCAGTGATGGGACATCATTATTGTAATTGTGTGTTTTTATGAATGATTTTCAGTTATGCTATGAAGTGTCAGAATAACAATATGAGCAGTCATAATACTGTTTGGGAAACAGCCCATTTTTCATACTTCATGTAGCCTGAGGGGAAGTTCTTTCATTGCTTCATGTGCTGAAGTTTCTGGTTTATGTGATGAAAATGGTGGAATTCCATATTACAGCAAATATGAGTAGCTTCTTGACTTTCATTGAGTAGACTTCAAATTATAATTCACTTAGGTTTTTACCAATTTAAGTGACTTTGGCTTTATTTCTGTCCT
>NW_008238834.1:5936854-5961416 GCF_000691975.1 Corvus brachyrhynchos
CCTGCTGAAGTCAGTAGTTGAAGTGATTTTACATTATTCTTACTTTAAAAAAAATTAAAGCTGGTTTGTGCTAATGGATAGATTCTAAAAGTTGCCTCTTAGTGATGGGGTTTAATGGGCAGACACAGTAATTAATATGTTTGTGTAATATGTCAGGTTTTATTGTGTGTAAAATACTGGAAAGCTATTGTCACATAGTGTCAACACTATTTCATAATTTATCTGAAGTAAAATAATGTTGGCAGAAATATTGGCATGACAACTGTAACAGCTTAAGACTGCGAGAAGTGTTTATTTTCAATTTAAATTTATTTCTAGAAATCAGCTCCTGCTTAAATTCCCTTCTGTGTGTCCCATACAACATTGACAGCACTACTAATATTTGAGATTTTGGGCATTGGCAGTAGTTGTGTACTGATTCATTTACTTTATTGTTAGTGATGACATTTAATGTGATAATTTAAAAAGCTTGTGAGAACTGTATGAGCCTATGATGACTTCTTGAGCATTTATAATATACCTTCCAGAATCTTCATTCTGTAAGATCACATCTGCAAAATTCAAGCTTTTTGGATGCAAGTTGTTTAACTACATTTTTCCCTAAGGACTTTGAATGTTCCATGTAGTTGATGTGATAGTATCTTAGGTAAAATAAGTATTGAAATAAGTTACTTCTCAGGTTAGGAATTTTGCTGTGCATCTTTCTTCTCATATCTTGTTGGCAACAGATCTATTGTGTAAAGTTGAGTTTTGATTCTTTGGAGCAAGAAAGAGATTATATTTTATATGATGTTACATGATATTGATAACAGTGGTAATTTTGTCTTTCGTGTAGTCATACATATGTGTATATATAGTACTTTAAAATGCATTTTATTAGGCAGAAAAGTGAAATATACTGTATAACTGATAGTTTTTTCGTAGAATACTGTATTTCTGTATTTACCCTGTTTATGCTAATCAAGCGATGGCTTTGTATTCATTTTAGCAGATTTTCATTCTGTGCTCGTTGATGTGGCTGTTTTAATTCTGTAGTTTTTATGTCTGAAGATGCTCCATAGAAATACAAACAAGGAATTGTATCAGCAGTATTTCATTACCAAAGCTGAGAGATGTCAGACATAATTACTGAGACTAACATCTGGAGTAGTTTATTGAAGGAAAACCTGCCAGTATTGTTAGCACATACAAAGGAGCATTATCCATATGTATGAAGCTTTATAACTGGATCAAGTTGGGCAAGTACTGCAAGGGAAAGGTATAAAATACAACAAAGATAATTTATGAACTGTGCCTGCTACAGTGGTGTGTTTCAGTAAACTACTCAAAAGAAGCTGCATCAAGGTAGCGAGTACTGCCCCTCTGTAGAAAATTTTAGCAAAATCCTTGGAATACAGATTTGAGGTTGTACTGAAGAATGAGGTTAAATGAAATGTGGGACTCTAGCAGAGAAAAGCTCTGAGGCAGCATGACCAGCCCAGTTTTGTGCCCTTTTAGCAGGCCACTATTTAGCTCTCTTAATGGTTACTGTAGAAGATGGGTTTGGCTTGTTGAGGTTCTTGCTACTGGTTCTTCTTGTGCCAGGAGTTTGAAAGGATAGTTTGGAAAAACCATCCTTTTGGCTTGCCTATATGCTTCAGCCTGTCTCTTCATAGTCTCTCCCTACCAGCAGAACAGGTGACAGTGATCTAGGAATATCTGATCATTTCAATGGGCATGAAGCTTATCACGTATTTTGATGAATGTAAGGTATATAGAAAATGCTAAGGTGGAAATCAAGAAATCATGTTCTCAATTGCTTGGAATTTTTCAGCCAACTTTTTACCATTTTCTGCATGAGAGTTCCAGTCCCAGATAGGATTTTGTGCAAATGCTGTGCAGCACAAGGATTTAATAGTGGATTAGTGTATTATAAACGCAGACAAAACTATGTACATACTGCATCTGTGTTTTGAGGTTTGTATTACTGTGAGTTTTTTTCCGGTTATGATTTACAGTAGTAGCACCCAGAAACATTAATAAAATTATTCCTGTAAATCCTCTGTACCCATGCATGGTTACTTAGCAATATCTCTCCAGCGGGTGTATTCGAATAACAGGTTAAAAGTTATTTCTGTTGGAGGGAATTGATAATTTAAATAGTGTTCCCATATATATGCTCAGTAATAATTGTAAAACTTTTATTTCTCATACATCTCATTATTCTCATGCACCTTCACTTTCTGGCCTTTTTTCCCCTTGTTGTCTGTAAGATAGCTTAGTGATTGTCAAAAAGACTTAAATATTGCTATCAAATGCCTATTGACTGGGACATCAAAGAGTACCTGTGTTTTTGGTTTCTGGATCTTTTCAGTTATTATATAATTTTTGAATATATTTTACATGAATTATTTTAAAATAAGTTTTCAAAAAAACCTGGTCACAAAGTCCTCAGCTAATTCCTGTACCACTTTTGGTAGGTACTGTGATACATGCTAGCAAATGTAGAAGAAATACGTTATTGTAAAATGTTTGTTTGTGTGAACTTGCAAAGTAACCTGCTTTTGGAAAGTGATGAACTGTCTCAATTGATTGTTTTTCAATGACCTGCATAATATATGAACAGGATTTGTTATATATTAAATGAAATGCATTTACTGAGTGTAGACCAAATATTTGAACTTAAGCCCATGTGTTACACTAAAAGTTTCCTTGTCCACGGAGGTGGTAGATGTCCCCATCCCTGGAAAAATTCAAGATCAGGTTGGGTGAGGCTCTGAGCAACCTGATCTAGTTCAGGATGTCCCTACTCATTGCAGGGAGGTTGGACTAGATGGCCTCCAAGGATCCCTTCCAACCCAAACTGTTCCATGATTCTAAGTCACTATAAATTGTTGGTTGCAGAACAGACAGACTGCCCTGTTTTCTTAGCTACAGTAAATACTTGTTTACAGATTTGCCCTCTGCAAGAGTTTCAGTTTATGCTTAATTATTAAGAACAAATGAGTCCCCAAGGAGATGTCAAGTATTTCATTATATCTGCAAAGAGCTAGTGCTGTTTCAATTACTGTAGTCATTTTTTTCTATACCAACTATACCCAGTACACTGGGAACATCAGTATTGTTTAGAATCAAATAATGTTTGATTTTCATTCTTTCATTTTTCCCCATTTTTTTACAGTTTTAAGAAATTAGACAATTGTCAAGGAAGCTTTAATTGTAAAATGTACACCTGCATTAGAAGAAAGTAATAGCCCATTAGTCTAATACCTTACATGTATGAGACTAGTATTTTTTATTTAATAAAGTCAGTTCAACTACACTGAAGGTCGATAAAACCATAGTGGGTATGGTGCACCCAGTGCCTTTTAAATAATTGCAGTAACTGCAAATCATATTGAGGATTTCCCTCTTGGAGGCAGTTACATATTCTTAGTTTTTGAGTTTTGGAGATGAACTGAAACCCAGTGATTTGAAATATATGAGAAAACTCCAGGTTCTGTATTAAAAGACAGTTGCTCGTATGATGAGTTGCATTTACTTTCAATAGTAAGTGAAATAAGAGGCCACAGTGGATTTAATCTTGGTGAACTGTAAACTTTGTGAAACTCATGCATAATGTATATGGATAACATGAGTAAATTAACAGTAGTCTAGTATTTATTTTGGAAGTAATAAACAGTGTAATTCATTACACTGATACGTCAATTTTTCATTTAGATCTGTTTTTGAATAGGAAGAAATACTGAAAATATGGTGCTTGACAGTCTTATGGAAAAAAATGCAATATACAATGTGCCAGCTCGGAACTGAAGCCTCTATTTAATGAAGCTATGCCAATGCAACAGATTTATGTTGCAAACAAATCTTTCTTCTGCGTTTGAAGACCAAGTTCAGCACTTGTTTCCGTACATATTACTGGTTTGGTTTTGCTTAAAAGACAGTAAGTAGAGCATTCATTACTAAATCTAAAACACAACCTAAAACCAAACTTATCATGTTTCCGAACAGAATGATGATCATTATTTAAAGGAGCTCCCTCCCATCCAAGCCCCTTTAATAACCTTCATGTAATCCTTTAATCCTGTAAGCTTTTATCTGGGGCTTTGTATATATTACCAGAGCAACTTACTTTCATTACAGAATCATCAAAGAATGGATTTCTGATGTTCTGTAGTACACAGGGAGAACGAAGAATTTTTAAAAAACAATTCCTTTCTGTTAGTGCTTTTCCTTTTGGATGTATTTTCCCCCCTGTTTCTCATGATACATTTGAATAGCTAAGCATTTACAGTTTGGAAGTGTAGTTATGAAATCTTGCAATTTAATATTTTTCCGCAAAACTTCTTCGTGGGGAATAACTTTAGGTTGATGAGGAATGTCATGTAACTCACTTTAATAATGTATGGTCTAAGAATTTTTCCCATAGTGTAGCTGACCTTTTGCAAATTGCCAAGACAGGAAGAATAAATGACATTGTTACATTGAAAAAGATGTATGAAGTGAGTGTTGCATTTTTAGTTTTGAAGGCTGAAGTTCTGATCATGTTCAGAGTTTATTAGTGATTGATACAAAATTAATGTTTGACAAATTTTCTTAAAAGCTGGATTGCTATGAAGACGGTTCCATTTAAATTAATATTTATGTCACTGCTCTGATCTTTATTCAGGACAAATCTGTAAGTTCTTCAAGCAGTTGTAGTTATTTTAAATATAATGTATACATTTAATTTTTATTGATTGGATTGAAGTTAGCAGTAATGTCCATTTGTTGTCACTAAATAAGCTGCGAATTCCTGTATTTGTTTTATGCTTTAAAAACAGGAGTATAGATGTTGTGTAAGTTTTCTCGTAAGGGTCTTGGTATGGATAAAATCCAGCATTTTATTAAAAACAGAGCATGAATTATATGGAAACCTATACATTCTGTAGTTCTCTCCAGTAACTAAAAGTACTAGAGAGATGTCTATATGTTGAAGGACTGGAAATGACTCTTCTTGGATTGTTTTTGCTGCCATACATTGACAGCAGGAACATTGCTGCTTCTCACCTTGTGGATCTCATCTTTGGAAAGACTGTTCTGACTTTTTTAACAGCATGTCTCAGGAACATGTATAAGTGTGTGACACCTGTCCACATATGAGGTGTTTCTACATGATTTTGTGGGGCTTGAAGTAGCTAAACTAAGAGAAGATAACAGCTTTCTAGGCTAAATTTGAGGCATATTTTACGACCATGATTTATGTGAACAGTAAGTATCAATACTTGTGGAACAAATTCGTCTCCAGTTTTGTTATATAAAATTAACCTGTTCAGAAGGTTATAATTGTATGGATTATAATCAGACCTCTTGAAGAATCTGCTGGGGATTACATTATTAAGAGAGCCATTTATTTGCTGAAAACATTTAATCTTATTTACTTACCTTGTTCTTTTCATCATTTTACTGAAAAGTTTGGGCCTAGTGTTTGTCACTGCAAATGTTCAGCCTGTAAATTGTTGCAGAGAAATGTAGTAAGTATTGAAAGAAGCCTAGATTATTCGCAGTGGGAAGAAATTAATTCTTAAGTCTACAGTTTTTGGGAGGAAGGAAAAATGTCTCATTGTCTGTACATACAAAGGAGGAAGAATTTTTATTAAGTCTTCATAGAATTCACGTAATACACTTTGCTGATAGAATATTAATTTTATTTTTAATTCAAGTTTGAAATAGTGAACTGGCTAGTTGATGTTGGGGTGTTTCAGTGATTGGTCACTGCAGATGGAAAAGGTACTTGCTGGTTTTATTCCACCCGTATCCTCTTCACTCCAGAGCTTTATTTCAAAGCTGCATTAAAAAAAACTTACTAGAGCTATATAAATGGAAGTTGGAAAGGAATAAAATTAATAAAAATCTGCAGTCACTCTAATAATAATTATGATTTTCTCTGTGTTTATTCTATAGGTTTCACAAATTTCTCTATTTTAATTTCTTTCAACTATTGTTTTAAGATTTGCTGAATAATCATTTTTGATCATGTCTCTTTTGATGTCTCTTTGCATTCTTAATTTTCCTTCTATGAAGAAAGGATCTGAGGATGTTCGCTTCTATTTTTAAAGCCAGTGGTGTTTTTTAAGCAGTCTTGAATAAACTTGCTTACTCAGATCACTGGCTCTCAGTTTCAGTGTGCCAAAAGGACCTCCCATTTATTTATTTATTTATTTTTATACGACATCTTTCTGTTTCACCCTCTCCTGTTCTTCAGAATAAATACCTAATTCATTGACATTTAGGGACCTCAGCTACAGAAATTAAGGGTATTTGCTGTCTCTGTTAGATAGGGAAAAGGAAGAAATAGTTTGCCCTCCCACGATAGATAAAAAAGTATATCTGAGAGGATTTACTATTTTTATATCAATGAAAATTCAGCACATTCTCTTGCTGTGTGCAGTCCAGGGACCTATTTCAGTATCTACATCTGGTAAAACCTGGAATTTGAGTAACAAAATCTATGTTTTCATGATCTTGCACATGTTGTATGATAAATTGCTGTTGTCTGTTGGATTAAATACAGTGGAGATGTGGTAGGATGGAAAATATGGATGATTTTTCTGTCCTTCTGTTCTTCAATCAGCCTTGAGAGTTGAAAAACCAGTCTCGGCAAGGACACAGTTATGGCATATTCTGGGAAGAATTTTAATGTGACTGAATAGACATCCTTTGCTTGTTGACTGGTAATTATTGAAGATGACTGCTGGGAGGGGAAAGAGCCATCCCTTATATAAACTGACAACTTCTTGCGCTGTAGAACTTTGTAAATTAATAAACACCTGAGAAAGTGCAGAAGAAGCTACAGAACTGTGAGAAATTGTTGAATATTAAAAAGTGATGAAGGAGAAAGAAAAGGAGAAAACTTGCTGTCTGTATTCCTTTACTGTAGGCTACCTCAAAAAGGGGAAGATGAACTCCTGTTTAGTGTGTCTTGACTGTTGTCACAAATGTCCTGGAGCCAGGCAGAGCAAGCAGTGAACATGGTTTGTCAACGGGCCATAATCTTTCTGATTTTCAGGGCCTGAAGTGAGAAGCATTGGGTGCAAATCCAGTAAAAATACTTAAAGAGCTTCACTGTCATACCAGAGAGCTTTTTGGGTGCTGCAGTGAGGTGCTGGGTTGTTGTTGGGTCTTCCTAACACGTGCAAGGAGTCAGATGCAAGCATTTCATGCAGCCTGTTTGGGGTCATCAGCCGTAGCTCTAAGGAATGCAGAGTGAAGTTCTGTCACTCATTGAGTTCAGGCAGTCTGGGATTGTGGGACAACAAATAACTGAATTGCGTGTTAAAATCTTCTCCAAATTGTACTACACCTAATTCAGGAGCTTTTTCACCATTTCATGGTGCCCGCACTGCTATTGCAACCTGCTTTCAACTGCATGCATTGCTTTTGTCATCCAAGTAGGACCCAGTGGGGCAAAAATGAATGATTTTACTTAACTGTTTTTCTGTAAAATTTATGTCTAGAAATTTCTTCTATTTCCTATTTGAATATTAACATCTCTAAGGAACAGGGGCTTATTTCGTGAATAAAAATTGGAATTGTTAAGGAGGCCCATGTCAGAAAAGAGTGCTTCTGTCTGCCCCTGTCAGGTATGCCTTAAAGGAAGGGTACTGAGAAAGTTGCAAGAAACTGAAAATAGTGCTTTGATTGCAATAGCATTTTCAGCCTTAAGTATGTAGCATCTCTGAGGCTGCACTCTGTAATTACATTGTCAATTGAGAATTGCTTAACACTTTTGATGCTTTAAACTATGACAGACTAATTCTGAGAAATGTTAGTTTAGTTCTGTGGCACTTGCAGTGGTGCACAGCTGCTTGAAATTTCTGAATGTACACTACTTTCCGCTTGAAATTGGAGACAAAAAGGAACCTCTGAAATGAACTGTCAAGCTTCCTTTAAGGGAGATGATTCAGATCTAACCTTCTACGGTAGGTGGTATCGCTGGAGATGAATGAAGAATTCTTCAGGATGTAATGCCATTTTGCCAGCAGGAAAACACTTCACATTTCAGATAAAAATTCTTTTTGAAAGCTCCTGGCAGATACAAAGTGACAAGGTAGTTCCTAGGCATTAGGTCTATATCTGGATAGAAGACATTAGACGTACAACTCTGGGAAAACATATTTAAGGAAAGCTAGGATGAAATGAAGGTAATACAGATTGAATTTGTCCCTGAGGTTTTTTTGCTCAGAAATCCTGTAAATGTCACATTTTAGTTTTTGCAAACTTTATTTAAAATAAGATTCCATGTGCTGTAGTGTGTGTAACTGTCAGGATGTGTTTGTGAAGCTGTATACCTGTCAGTCAGACCAGATCGCTGAGATTTGACAGAGCTACTGCCTCATGTCTGTACTTTCATAAACTTTTCATAAGTCCTTTCATCAAAGATGGAGAAACTTGCTAGTGAAGTTATTAGTCTAGTTGTTTGGGTTTTTTCTTTTTTTTTCTGCCCCTTCATTCTTTAAAGTAGGTGTTCTAAGTTGAGTCCTTTCATTTATTTTTGACAAAAACCTCCAGTGGAAGGTACCTCTTTCTTGTAGTGTGAATCATATACAAAATGCTATTCTTCAGTTGTCTGAAATTACAGCTCACCAGCAGTTAAAGTAAATACTCTATAATCTTTGAAATGTGTGGCACATGTTACCAAGTCAAATCTTTTTTGTTTTCTTGGTCTTGTTTCCTTATTTATATGTCTTAAGGGATGCATCTAAATCTTGACTAGATTCTCTTGTAGACTTGTCTTTTCCTTGATGTACCTGCATAAGTTTCTTAGACTTTCTCCTGGCACACATCAGCACATTAGAAACCAGAAGTGGTTTCCATTAATTTTGCAGTGCATCTATCAGCCATTTAAGGTTGTGGTAGTTTATGATTATACAGTTATATATGGAGACATATATAAAGAGAATCTGTATTAGTCATTTTCGCTTTATAATTTCCTCTCAACTGAGGCACTTCAGGCAGTATACATTTGTGAGTAGATGAAGACCAATCCAGTTGAATAATTCCAAATAAAGGTTCTGCTGGAGTGCCATACTGGTTAGGCATGGAAACCAAAGCTACAAGTCAGATGAAGTCACATGCAACAGTTATTGCAGGATAAAAATGCTTTGAAAAAGTAGATGGTATGGATTTTCTTTTTTGAAGCTTAGTGCTCTGGGATTTCATTAAAATGACAAGCTGTACACCCTAGGACTCTCTGTGAGATTGTTACCAAAGACCAGATAACTACCTAATGGTTGCTTAATTACCTAATGGCTGCTCGAATGAAGTTATTCTTAGAAAACATCCTATTATATTTAGCAGTGTATTTTTCACTTGTCTTTTTTTTTTTTTTCAAAGAATTGTTTTTACATAATTTTCAGTATGTGATTTTGATGCCATGTTAGCTAATTGCTAGAAGAAAAAAACCATGTTGTGTCTTTTGGGAGGCTTCCTTCCCCCAAAGTTCTCATAAAGTGATAATAACAAATATTTTTACCAGATGCAGATTGAGTTACTTTATTTAAAAAATAGGTTGTAAAAAGGGTTCGTTACCTTACATGCATACCTTTATTGCTGCTCTTAATGTCAAGGGACTTATTCTGAAGCATTTTTGGCCTTCAGCTTCTTAATCATAATATTAGAACATTGTACTGTTCTGATGGAGATGGATTTAGACTGTTTATTGACTGGGTGTTTTTTGTGAAGCAGGCGTGGTGAACAGAAAGAAGTTATTGAAATTCACTAATGTGCGTAATTCATCTATCATAATTTAACAAATGGAAAAGACTAAGACATGCTGCCATCCATCACAATTATTTAACTACACTCAAGGGTGTGATAAATCCTATTAAACAACTTTTGGTTTAGCAGATTCAGAGAATTGTACTGAGCAAGTTGCATCTTCTCTGTCAGCTTTCTGCTACTGTTCAGTGACTTGTAGTTTTGACATGTGTTACAAAACATTTAATTTAAACTAGAGCTTTTTCAAAGCTGTTTTAGAAACAAACTTGCATAGAGACATAAATAGCAGCAACCAAACTTAAGTAGGAAGCCATACTATGACTGTCCTTTAGAAGTACCTGCTTGTTCACTGAATTATATGGTGGAGAGCCAGAGCTGTCAGGGAGCTGATTTTCTTATCAGGCAGCTGTGTCCAAAGTAAAGGGGAGGTAAATCCTAGTGCAGTCCTGAGACTCTTTAGCCCTCAGGTTCAGCGGGTCCCTCAGTTTTTTCTTCCCTTGTTAAGATGAATAAACTACTGTATGTTGCATGTATGATAGTTTAGCAAAACTAGACTTGCCCCTCATTAATAAGAAACAAGCTAAATGAAGAGGAAAATCCAGTTGGTTTTTTTTTGGTTTTTTGGTTTTTTTGTTGTTGTTTTGTTTTGTTTTCTTTTTGTGTGTTGTTTTGGTTTTTTGTTTGTTTGGGGTTTTTTTTGTCCTGAGTTCCGATATTCCACAAGAGACTTCCATGGAAAACAGCTTGTAGTGCGCTAACTGTGATTTCCAGGCCTTGGCACATGATGGTTTAGAGTGAGCATTTGCTTGTGGACCCCATCATTGTGCGTGAAGGAGCCTAGCAGAGATTGGTAGAAGTTATTGAGAGGATGCAGGAGCAGCAGTGCCTGGTAGAGACTCCACAGGGCGGGATGCGCTGGCTGTTGGACACAGCCCAAGTCTGCAGGTTATGTATTGACATGTTGCAACACTGTTGCCAACTGCAGAGTTAAGTCTTCATCCTCTGTTTACCATAGCAAGCTCTGAAATATTACAAAAAAATTTAAGGGCTGTCATTCTTTAAACGATTGGACTGTGGCTTCCATCGGACCTATAGCATCAGCTTGGAGAGTCTGGCTGTACTGTAAATCCGCATCTGAGGCTGCTGGTCAGTGTAACAACATGGGTGTGAGGTCTGTGCTTTGCAGAAGAGTCTCGAAAGGATTCCTTTCCTAATCCTATCCTTTTCTTCTTCCCTGCTTTATCTCCTTTACTCTTTAGTGCATATCATTATGTTGAGGTGTTGCATCAGTGCTCACTGAGTTGGGGAACAGGGAACTCTTAAGTGTTGTTCTCTGCACTGTTGTTTCTGCTCTTCCCATGCTCCTTGGTTAATTATTCTGGTTGCTTTTTTAGGGTACATCTCTGATGCTTTCTTTTCTGTCATACATGCTTATCATCTCCAGATCCTTTCATATATTACTTAAATCAGGCATGTTCTTTTCTTGCCTTTGCAGAGAGCACTTCTGTATGCTTTCCTCTCCTCCTCCATCAGTTACTGCAGAATTTGCTGGTGTTCCTTTGTATAACTCATTGAAAATCCGAAGTCAATTGCCTGCTATCATGCTAGAAAGAGTGTTCAGACTGCAGTCTTTCCCTTCTCCACTAAAAGCTTCCTGCTGTTGGCCTTTATGGATTATCATGTTTATGAATTTGCTGTTGGCTGTGACTGTATCTTTTTTCCCCCCTTTCCTTCCCTTAAGCCCAGCTCAATAGCTTTGCCTACCTGCTACTCAGGGTTGTCTTGAAGCTGAACACAGGCTATCTTCCATGCCCTCTAGGTAAGGGACTTCTTCCATATGCTTATCTTCATTCAAAAAACATCTTCTAACCTGACACTGAGATTATGTGCCAGTAATTAGTCAACTGATTAGGCTGAGGAGCAGTGAAAGGCAGCCTAAGATGATACTAATTAGGGGCTTTTGGCAATGTAGTGAAAGATGAACAAAGATGATTACAGAGTTGGGCCTCAAAGGTGCGGATTTACAGTTTTTAGTAAAGGATTTACAGTACAGAAGCTGTTGTTGATTTGCCATCTGTGAGAACTGCTGCAGCAGTGTTGAGATGTTATCTTGAAACTCTCTTCATGCATAACTTGGCATGATAGTGGTCCTTTATAAAATAGTGAAGCCATCTTTGTGGCATTATTTTTTGTTTGTCTGTTGGGGGTGGGCCTTCACAGTGACTACTCTTTGCTTTACCAAAAAAGATCTCAAGTTTTCTTTCTTGTCAGGTTTGGTGAGTGACAATTGCACCACATCATGCTGAGGATATTGTAACACAGGGATTAGTTCCCTACAAAGAAAATGCCAGAGTTCAGGCATTGTGTACGTATAAGTCATAAGATCAACAGCAGGCAAGCACAGAATGAGGCTCTGGTGCCTTCTCTTAGCAAGGAAGGATGTGATCAGAGGGCAGCTGAGTCAGTGTGCAACATCCCCATTACCCCCATGTCCTGTATCTGTCTGGCTCTGAAGTATGGTTGGTTAAAAGGATGGACTGTGAGTGGGCCATTTGTTCAATATGTTTATTTTGGGAAAACAAATCATTACAAAACAAAACGACTTCCCCCCAGCAAGACCAAAAAAAGGTGCAGGGGGTGGAGTATGGATGAATGCTGCTGGTCCTTTGGCACCAAAGAACAGATCTCCTGCTGCCAATCAGTGAAGGGGGAAAACTACTATAGTATTATTATGCATTTACCTTAAATAAGTCTACAGTATGCATGAATTTGAAATGAGACTAAAATACTTTCCTAAAAATTTGGAAGGTAAATGTGCCAGAAAGAACCTAAGAAAAATAGGAAATACAAATTTTGTCTCATTCTGGTTGGTTTAGATTAATTCTTGGTTGCTCTCAGGCTTACCTCAGGTTTCAGGGAGAAAAGGAAAAAAGTGAAAACTGCCAAAGAACATGGGAAAATATGTCTGAATGTAATGTATGCATAAAATGTGGGACACTTGTCTTGTAAATGAGGCAGTTTTCTGCAGGAGGGAGATCCATTATTTTGTAGTACTTTCACAACTGTAGAGAAGCAGAGGTGTATTTTGTCAACCATGGTTTAAATTTTACATCAATAAAATAACCTTTTAAGGTATAGAAACCATTAAAAACAGTGAAGTTGGTCATTTATCTTGCAACTATTCACCTAAATTTTAAAGGAAAAAAACTTAATATAAATTTTTCTCCAGAAAGTTCTCATGCACAGAATTTCCTGTCTCCATGAACATTTGTTTAGTCCTTTATTTACTTCGGTTGAGCTCTGTTTCTTTAGCCCTATTGTTCGCAAATCAATGCCTTTCTAAATGAAATACCAGATTTCCCAGAACACTGCTAATCAATTCATGCCACAGGTGAGTTATGTCACAATTTTTTTTTTACTATTGTGAATAAAACAAGTTGTGTGAGAAGGTGTATGTGTGTGTTCCTGAAAGTCTCAATACATCTTAGTGAAGCTATTTGAAAAGAGCAGTGACTTCACTGATTGTGAGCATGTTTTCTGCTATAGGTGGTTGTTTTGCATCACTACTCTGAGTGTATGGCCTTATATGATAGTTTCGTGAAGTGTCTTGGACTGGTAGGTTCTATATAAAAAAAAAAATCTGGCTTTCTGTTTTTAAGTCTTGGTTGGTTTTTTGTTTTTTGTTGGGTTTTTTTTTTGTTTGTTTGTTTGTTTTAATTTGTTTGTTTGTTTATTTTTTAAGAAAGGATAGATCTGTGAAAGAATTTCCCGGCTTCACAATTTAGAACTTCTTTGTAGATTAGGAATTGCCTGCTATTGTTCTTACTACTGTTGTGGGCAATTTACTTAACCAGCATCATGAAACCATGTAGCTATGTTGGTGTGCTTGTTTATCATGAGAATAAGACATTTCTTTCTCACAATCCATAGGTGATTACCTCTGGAAGCAGGACTAATGTGGATTTGGAAGTAGTGGAAAAAAATATATACAGAATATTTAGAATGTAGAATAGAACTAATTGCAATATTAGAATTGTTTGGTGTATGCTTGTTAAGAAGGGAGGAAAAGTAAAATAGGTTACAAAAAGGGAGAGGAAGTGGAGGAAAGAGGGGAAGGAGAGATGGGTGTGTATTAAAAAGTATGCCTTTCCTTTCTGTTCCGTTCCATGTTTAAAACTGGTAAGACAAAGCATTACAAGGATGAATAGGGTGACCAAGTCTGTCAAGCAGACATTGATTTGGTGCAAAGTAGCATGGCTGCCTGGAAGTAAACTGTGTTACATATCTGTAATTCTTCATTAGGTAATTTCATTCAACATAAACTTCTGAGAGGTGAATCTTTTCTCAGGAGAACGTGATGTTTTGAGAGAAAAAGTTGGACTTTTCAGAGATATATGACATTTAATATTTGTAAAACGTTTGATTTGGAGCCATGTGACATTGATTTCGAAATTGGAACAGTACAGAATCATCAGCATAAATCAAATGTCTTTTAGAAAAATGGTTAATAGGTAATCAGTGTGGAGTATGTGGAGGTCCTCTGAGGATTAATTTTAAATCTGATGGCATTTAACCTTTTTGTTAGTAATGAGGAAGAAATACGGAGTCATTACTGATAAATGCATGCGGATGACAACAGGGTTAGTGCCATGGTAAGCAGTGATCAAAGGAGAGCTAAGTCATCTAGTAAGGTGGAGTGCAAGAAAGCAATGTATGTTCTGACACAGAAATGAAGATGTGTCACCAGCCTTAAGAAACATTATCAAGGAGACTGTGATTGAAAAAGACATGGAGGTCATGCTTTCTGAGGTGTGTTCAGAAGTAGAAACAGGAGGAATGCTTGGCGTTGTTATTACTATGTCATTGGAACAGTTGATCTAGCTCGTGCAACATCACAACTCATGAAGGACCACAAACTCAGGGAAGCTCAGAGGAAGAAGTATTCTGAGCCATTAAGTCTTTGGAAGCACACCTTTGAAATTGCTTAAATCTGTTCAGTAAGTCATATTTACAATATTTGTAAATATATATATATACACACAAATATTGTACAGTACTTGATCTAGGTTTGGAAGCATGCTGTAGAAAACTGCTGTTTAATAATTGAGACAGGCCACTAGTAAAAAAAAATGCCTGAATGACTAAACAAATTCAGGCTGAGAATCAGGTGAATTAATTTTTGGAAAAACTGGAGAGTTGAAGTGGATGTTCCTTGGGTAGCTGTGGTCCAAACAGGATGCATGAGAGCGAGCTGGCTGATGTCATTACAAGGCTATTCTTCATAACCTTTGAATGATCATAGCAGGTGGGAGAGGTGCCTGAGAGCTAGAGGAAAATAGATGTCAAAAAGAGGAAGTAAAAGGATCCAGGGAACAACAGGCACCTCAGAAGGTGATGGAGCAACTAATTCTGGAAACCATTTTCAGGCATATGAAGGACAAGATTAGGAGCAGTTAGCATGAACTCACCAAGAGGAAGTGACCAACATGATGACCTTCTTGACCAGCGTAATAACCGGCTGTGAGGATGTGACTGGCCTGATAGATGAGGAGAGACCACCAGATATTGTCCGCCTTGGCTGCAGTAACTCACAGAGAAGCTGATGGAGAATAGGCTGGATGAGCAGTCAGTGGGGCAGGCAGAAATCTCTGTGAGCAGCCAGGCCCAAAGGGTGATGGTCAGTGGCACAAAGTCTTAGTTGGAGGCTGGTGATAGACTTGAGGGGTCCAGCACCTTCATTAATGATCTGGATGAGGGGCAGAGCACAGCCTCAGCAGGGACAGACCACACCCTCCAAAACTGGGAGAGGTGGCTAACATACACTAAGGAACTGTTCAGCAAAATGCAAAGTCCTGCACCTGGGGAGGAATTATCCCTGACATCAGTACAGGCTGGTGTCTGACCAGCTGGAAAGCCGCTTTGCAAAAAAGGCCCTATGGATCAAGGTGAACACCAGGCTGACCATGAGCCAGCAACGGTCCCTTGCAGTAAAGGCCAGTGGTATCCTGGGCTGCATTAAGTGGAGTATTCCCAGCAACTCCAGGGAGGTGATCCTTCACCTCTGCTCAGCACTGGTGAGGCCACAGCTGGAGTGCTGGTTCCAGTTCTGGGCTCCCCAGTACAAGAGAGATATGAATATACTGAAAAACATCGAGTTTTTAGAAAGGCCACAAAGATGATGGACTGGAGTATCTCTCTGTAATAAAAGACTTGAGAGTGCTGGGACTGCACAGCCTGGAGAAGAGAAGGCTCAGGGGGATCTTACCAATGTCTAAAAATACCTGAGGGGAGGGTGCAAAGAGGACAGAGCCCGGCTCTATTCAGTGATGCCCAGTGATGGGAGCAGAGGCAATGGGCACAACCTGAAACACAGGAAATTCCCTCTGGACATCAGGAAGCTTAAAGATGTGACAGAAATCTGCCACAGATTGCCCATGATGGTTGTGGAGTCTCCAGCCTTACAGATACTCAGAAACTATTTGGTTGTTGTCACTTGACGCACAATTCTTACTGTCTGTTGAAACCTTTAGACCTATTTGCTACTTCAGATATAGAGACCAAATACAACTTTCAAAAATATTTTTAAAAGTTTAAGTAAGATGCATTTGAAAAAATGTGAAAATTGCCCTAAAAGCTCAAGTGTTTTAATGTGTAATAAATAATTAAAGGTAAATCAAGAGAGATACTTCAACATGTGTTTAAAAATGTATGTATAGATACCATATATAACAAGTAATAGTATTACAATAATATCATATCAGTACTTTCAAATAATTAAGCCTAAAACCTCTGAGCTAGCCTAATCTGTCATATATCAATGATACTGTCCTGATCTATACTGTTTGGAGACATGAGCACACATTTAGCTGTTACTATTTTTATTCCTATCCTGAAGCAAACTTTGGTAACTGAGAGGGCATGACCTTCCCAGTGTAACATACTGGTGTCCCAGGAATATCAGACTTTTTTCACAAAGGATCAGAGATGCTTGTTCCAGCGTCACAACCTGGAAAAAACATCCCTTTCATCAGGCATGGAACAGGAATTAGTGGAAAGCAAAAAATAATTTGAATCAACCTGACAGTTTTTTGAATTAGCTCATACTCAGATGATTACAGTCTCTCACACACAGACCTGAAATGGTTTCAGCAAGGTTAGAAAGGATGAAGATTTGTGGGGCCTCAATTTCTCTTTTTGTTACAGTACAACATTTAAATGAGTTTACTACTGACTTAATCCTCTCATAGGCAAGAATTGAAAGTAATTATTTTATCTGGGTAGTGTAGTGATAATGCCCTATTCTACTGTGTGGGAGGTTCAAGAGTTCGCTCTTCGGGTCATCTAAGCTTGGGCATGTCAGTGTTGCAGCAGTAATGTTTTCAGCAGTGTCAAATGTGGGTCTCTCTTGTAGCTGATGAGACCTTGTGAAAATACCAGAGGTTTCTAAAATTAATTAATTCTCTTCCTTCTGAAATAAGGTTATAGATGTGATGAATGAAATAAAGCATAATTTACTGCAAGTGATAATGACTAAAACCAAGGGGAAAAAAAGCAGTAGCTAACTACATTTTAAAATAGAAAGTTATTTATACCTGTAGCGCAGTTAAAGCCTGTTGTGCTGACTGAATTTAGCAAGCAGACCTGGGATTCAGCCTTAGCACTGCTAATGACTGGAGGCATTACTGATGTAGTGAACTAATTACCCGTGTGATGAAGTTGCCTGCTGGAGGTTTTTGACTGCTTCATCACTGTGGCACCTCCTACAGGTTAATTCACTGAGCAGCACAGGTAAAACCTCCAGGTGGAGGTCCTGCTCTCCTTCATCCAGTCACAGAGTCGTAATGACAGCGGTAATTAATACAGAGATGAATATTTTCCTGAATTGTTGGTCAAGTGAAGCTGTATCAGTGTTGTAGAACTGATGGTTGTATCATAGAACTGAAGGCTGTAACACTTCACATTCTCTGCATGGGAAAATTCATACACGGTGACTTTAAAAACAAAACCAAAATGAGTGACAGCCTTTCTCACCTGAAGGAAAACCCACAGATATCAAAAGAAAAAAAAGAAAAAAGAGTGGCAGGATTCTTGGGTTAGCAGGCAGGACACGGGCTGCATGGGCTGCAAGATCTGATTTAAAATTTGAATTCTTTCTACATATAAAATTCTTTTATGGCATTTGTTCTCAGATGTCTCAGTTCACACATTAGAAGTCAGAACATAAACAGCTTGTTTAATTAGATGATAAACTATTTAGCTCAAAATTTATAGGGAAAAATACTATAAGTAAAGTAGTTTCATAAGGAAAAGAATGAATACCAATGTGTTTAGTCTGTTTTTTCTTTTGCTCTACCTGTTGATGAAGTAGAATATAAACTTCTGATATACTGGGCAGAAGAATTATAAAATTTATCTTAACATTATTGGCATAAAGAAATGCTTAGGGGTTTTTTTTCTGTTTTTACTTGTGGCATAGCTGAAAAACCTCTTGAGACTAGTAAAGTGAACACTGCCTTTGTTCTTTACTTAAAGCTAGAGCTGTGTTGTAAATAGTCTGTATTTTTCATCCAAGCTTAATATGCTGTAGTCTAACAGGATGCATTAAGTGTTCTCTAACAACTGCAGAACTCATCAAGCAAATGGAAAGATTAGCCCTGAAATCAAGCTTCAAACTTTTATTTTCTCACAATCAATAGACAAGTAATGTATGTTGGATTTATAATGATATGAGATTGACTGCTTAAATCCTTTTTAAAGTTCAAAGCTGGAAACAAATTGTGTCTACAAGCAATCCACAGCAGAGTTTCTAGAGGCTTGTGATAAATAAGTGAAATTGGGTTTGACTGAAATGGCCCATCAGTCCCATATGGGTTTAGCAGGAAGATTTCAGGCTCAAAAAGACAGAGGTTTAGAGAAGCATCAAGCAGTGGTTTCACAGCACCTGAGATTGCTTTGTGGAGTCTGCTGGGAGATGTAAAGACAAGAGCTCATTAAAAATGAGTAGCACCAGGGAGAATGATTGAGCTTCAAGTACACTTGTGTTTTTTAGCTTGAGGAGTTTAAAGGTGAAGATACATTTTAAAAGCTCAACTGGCAGATGAGAAGAATGCTGTCAGGTTTCTCAAAGAAATCCCTTTATATAAATAGCATGTTATAGTAGTTTTTTGACAAGATCGGGGAGAAAAAAAAAAAGCAAACCCAAAAAATTACTCAGCTTAGAATGTCCTGATAGTAGGATGAAATAATAGTTAATCTCTCAGCTATCAAAATGGGATTTTGATAAAACAGGTTGTCTTCAGTCCTGCTATCTGTTAACTTCAGAGGCAGTATTTACTGCCTGTAAAAGCTGTGAAATCTGGGGAAGAAATTAGTCTTGGGGCTCCCTTTGAGGATATTCTATCTGTAATAGTAGTTCAGCTATGGTATCTTAAAGTTTGTGGCGGGTCCACTGCCTTAGAGGTGGCTTTTGCCTAATCAAGACTGAACTGTTTTACACTGTTGTACTTATTTACTTTAGAAAAACATGATACTGAGCTTTAAAATCAGAACTTAGCTTCTTACTTGCTTTTTATTCAGATATAATCTGTGCTGTTAACAGATACAGTTGTTACGCGGTAGTTGAAGTAATATAAAATATCACAGATTTTGATTAGTCTGTGAGAGCATAAGGATTGTTTGTCAGTGTGTGTCCATTTACCTAATGCTGGAAGGCAAGGAATGAACAAAGCCACACTGACGTGGGAAGTAGCACTTTGGTTTGGTTTGTTCAGTCAGAACGAGTGTCCTTTGGCTCAGGACAAATATGTGATATTTGTGATATGTGATAAATGTGTTGAAGCAACATAGTCCTTTTTTCATAGTCTCATAGCATGAAATGCAGCTGATCACTATCTGTTTGGTGAAAACTTGTGACTCTTGGCACAACCACAGACAAAAGAACAGTGGTTGCTCAGCGTGTTAATTACGTTTGCCTTCATTCACATCCATTCATTCCCATCTATCCATTATAAAATGGGGAAAAACTTTGCGAGGGGAATTGAATAGCACAATTTCTAGCTAAGAATGAAGGTGTTGGATTTTAGTAATTTTAAGAAAGAAGTGCTGTTTTTCAAAGTTATTAAAAAGTGCCTTAGCAAAAAAGAGATTCCGCTGGGATCGGGAATTTAATGGCTTTGTGAGTTGAATGGCTAGCAGTGCTGGTTGTGGAAAAGGTGGTTTGACTGTCTTTTATTAGGCTGTATTTCCCCAGAGCCCTAGGATGGATGTAGCATGAAAAGGTTTGTCTTCATGACAAACTGAAAATCTAATACGATGTTTCCTGAACAGATGTTAGATAAATGGTCTGGTGTGGTCTCATAATCACAGTCTTGATGATTGTATATTTCTTAGATTATACTGTGTTTTAAGTATAGTGTTGAGGTGAGCAGACCCTGTATTATGATAATTTTGGCTGCAAGGCATAGGTTTCAATCTCTTCCTCCCAGCTGGGATGGAAAAAAAGAGTAGATCTCCCCACCCTGTTTTTTCCTTCCTTCTGAATTGTGTTTTATTTCACTTCAGACTTTCCATTACATGCGATTTTTTCTTGAATATCATCTGTATAGTTCTGTACTGTTTTCCACTTGTGTGGTTTTGTGGTGCTTCCCAAATGTCTTTCCCTGCTCTTCTTTCCCCTCCCCTGGATGAATCTTTGTGGGACAGCTGTACTGTGCTGTTTTAGTGAGTTATAAAGATGCTGGGATGTTTGGGTGAGGTGAAATGAAAAGGACTAAGCAGTTTTTAGGAGAATCAGTTATAAAAGTGGAATTAATATGAAACTACTGAGGATAGGCAGCTATCTTATTTGTTGGAATTTGCTTATCTTCGACAGGTCAGCACAACTGTTTACATTCCTCATAAATACCATGTTGAGAGATTAATGATGAGTGATTCTTGAGTTTACCCTTTGTCAGGTTAGCACTTCACCTAAGGAAACAATTTAGGATTTTGCCTTTAGGCCTTGGTAGCTCTATAGGAGCAAATGAAACAAGGAAAGAGTGAAATCAAATTTGTAATTTCTTACTGTGTTTAGGTATTTTCTCTTTCATTGCAGCTGCAAAATATGCTTGGGCATATTTTGGTGATAGATCTCCTCAGTGTACTGCAAAGAGAAGATAAAATCGCAATAAAATCTAAATGAGGAAAGGTTAGAGGCATTCTACATAATAATTAAATTAATAGGGGCAGCATCTGTTGCCAATCTAAGAAATCACCAATAGCTGCTGAGTGGAAAAGAGTTCCCTGTGGTATGTGCTTTGTCCCTCAGCTGACAGAAGGGTGAAGTGCTGCAGATTGCTGCTTCAGAGTCGCAGCTGGGAGTGGGAGTGTGGTCCAGGGGCTGCACTTCAAATCACCCCTCTTTCTTTGCTTCCCTAGAAATGAGTACAGAGACATTGTTGTGGGTTTTATTGTAGATTTCCAAAACAGAGGTGTAGCTTCAAGTCCTTTAAGAGGTGCTGCATGGTGTCAAATGAAAATATGCCTAATTGCTACCTTCCATATATATTAATGCACTGTGTGCATCCCACCATCCTGATCATGTCTTTACTAGTCTCCATTTCAAGTAAATGGGGGAAAAAATAATGTCTCCCATATCTCTGTTCTGTGGCATCTGCTTTCTTTGCCAGCCGGGATGACTGAATGCTTTTACGCGTTTCGTAAAGGGGTTCTGTGCGCTCCTGGGTGGTAGCTATAAAAATAAATTAAGTAATCCTTTGGTATAAACTATATGAAATAGGTGTGCAGTTGCATTTTTGTTTTTCTCAGTAGGCTTATTTCACTGCAAGAATATCATTTGAATTTTTAATTCTGTTTTAAGTGCGTGAAAAGAAGGTTCCTTTTGTTAGTTATTTGTAGGTCAAAGCTTTCAGGCAGTTCATACAAGAGATTTTTTGCATTTTGAAGCACATTTTTGTCATGTATTTGTGATAAACAAGATGCAAAACATAAGGGAAATCTGCCTTTTATTTATTCACTTTTGTAGTGGTTTTGACCACAGTCCAGAATTTCATCACGTTCACTCAGTTCCAATAAAAATGTAAATCACCTGTCTCCCTTTTGCAACTGGTATGCCCAGTGTGATCTTTTTAATAAGGTGTATACATCTGCACGTTAAACAGGTGTTACAAATTGGACTTCTAGTTGTTCTTGGAAAGTCTTTCCAAAGTACTTCTCACATGGAGCTTTTTTTGGTAACGCTTTTTTGAGAAAATTATCATAACATACATTTGTAAATTCACTTTAAGCATTAAATTAGTAATTAAAAAGGACAACAGTACATATACAAAAAAAAAAGAAACAAAAAAAATCCCACCAACCCCCTCCCTGCAACAGCCACTAAAATTTATCTGTAGCAGTTATTCGTACAAGAAATGTCTCTCACTATTAATTCATGTTGAACTGGAAGAATAGCTATTAGTTTTAGCACCCAGCATGATATCCTCCCTTTAACTAAAGCATAAAATCTGATGACTTCTGCAAATATGTTTGTTTTAATAGTCCTTCTCAAAATAGGGTCTCCATAGCACATTTCTGTATAATCCTGTACGCTCTTTGTGGGGTTGAACACTCAAATATTTCTCTTGGTAGATGTCCTAACTAATGACAACTGCAGCAGGGTTATAATTTGTGTATGTAAGCATATATGTGCACTTGCCCGTATAACTGATGCCATACATTAAGAAAAGCTATCACTAATACTGTGAAATCAAACACCCTGCCATTAAATAATGCCAGAAATAAGTTTGCTCATAGAATATTAATGTGCACCCATTTTCCCATGGACCTCATAAATATTCACTGATACAAAAATGACACAAATATATGGATACTATTTGCTTACACAAGATGGATGATTTTTATTTTAAGAGCCTTTATTCATTGTCTTACCTTGGTGAGTGGTTTCTGTTTTTATGTCTTGGTAGCTCAAAGGCGTTTAAATGCACATTTTGAGAGGAAACTTTTTTCAGGGTTTTTCAGTAAAGTCCAGGAGCCCAAATTTTGAATTACTCTCTATATCTATTAGGCAAATGTAATTGTTAAAACCCATTTTATTTGCCTAAGTGTGGGCAGATTTCTAGGGGAAGTTAGAACTGACAGATATGTTTTCCATAAAATTCAACGTTGCTACATTATCCTGTGTTACCAAAACTGAAACATTTTTGGTGACATTTATGTTGATTCACTTTCTGTCAGATAAGTGGAGGGAAAACAGAGAGAACAACTGTAAATGTTTTATGAACGTGTGGTGAGCTTTTGAATACTCTTAAATAACAGCTTTAAGTGTTTATCTGAATTTTGGCTTTTTTTTTGTATGCTGTCATGTCATCCATCACCTGTGATACTGCTAGAATTGTGTCCATAAATTTGGAATTCTCAAGCGTTCTTGTGCCACCTTCTCCACAAGTCTTAGCACAGTTCTATAAAATTTTTTGTCGTTTTTTCTCCCTTAGGGACAGAATTAATATCCGACTTTCTTAGTTGCTAAACACATACTCTTACTTCATGATCTTTTCTCTGGCTCATGAGATTTTTCCAGACAATTCTTCTATTCTCTACCTTTTTCAAAACCCATTCTGAGCACACCCACAATCAGAAAAGGTCTCTAATTGTAAAGTCTGTTTCCTTTTGCTCTTATCTCTCACCCCTGTGCATATGTAGATTTGACAAAATGTAGAAACTGTTTTAAATGAGATCAACTTTATGCAGCACATGGATTTTCAGGCTCCCTGACCAGTAATATAGATTGCAGAATTATTTTAGAGCTCTGAACACTTGCCTTTGGTAGAAGAAAAAAAATTCCCTCGGTATATTTTGAGTGAAAATAAATGTTCCATTTTAAAACAGACTACCCACTGTTGAAAGCTCACTAGTAAAGCCTGGATAAGAATTTGTGGTGCATGTGTGTTGCTGCAGATACGTGGCAGCTCTGTGGGTACTTTGGAGGCACACAGAGAAGTTTCTTTTGCTGGCTATCTCTGAGCTAGCATGTCTGGAAAGCCCTTTCAACATGTAATACTGTAACACCTTTGAGAGGGCAATTTGAGCTTTTTTTTGCTGAGAATCTACACACAAAGTAGAATCCAGGCAGACCACGGTGTTCAGTTCCTAATACGTTCTTTAAACTGTCCACTTACATAGCTGAAGCTAGTTTACATGAACCTTATTGGCTTGACCATATACGGATTTCAGAGAAGCAAATGCTTTTGAACTAGGCAATTTCTGTCATCACCCCATCTATAGTAAAAGTTACACAGCAGACCAGACCTGTGTTACAGGTTCACAGGCAGCAGTTTAGTTTTATTATGTTAAAAATTGTCAGTTGATTCCCACTGTTGCTTTCTCTGTTAGTGAGTTTATAATTGAGAATGGCTTATTTTCCTCTTTATGACTCCTTATCTGCCCCCAAAGGAGAAATTGTTTATTCTGTGATGGGGTGGTTTGTCAGCTTAAAAGGCAGAGGATCCTGTTTCCTAGTGCTGTGTTTCTCAGATCATTTTCTACTTGTCATGAGAGTGTCTAGATAGGATAATTGTCCTGAGTAACCCTTGGGGATGACTCATTCACAGATTAGGCAACCTTAGCAATTGTAGTTTGCCACAGTTTTCGGTTATTTCAGGTTTCATTTGCCTTGGTATGTTGTCCAGGTGATGCGCTTGGTCCATTGCTCTTGGATGCAGGGTTGTTCATTAGGACAGGAAGGAATGCAGTTGGCTGAGGAATGCTATACTGTTGGTTTGGGCAGAGGCTTCTTTTTTGTTATAGACAGAAAGGAAAGAGAAATTGC
>NW_008238834.1:5961453-6038013 GCF_000691975.1 Corvus brachyrhynchos
CATCCCAGCTTTCAGATCAGATGTCGACATTTTAATTCCTGTTTCGAAGTATAGCTACATTGCGCTTAGAGTTAATCAACATTACCCCATTTCCAGAATGAAACCGAAAATAACAGAGACAGCAGAATCCAGAATACTTTTTAAATGAGATAAAAAAGAATACTAGGCAAATGGGGGATTCAGTAAACTTGTCTTCTGGGTTCACGTATTCTGCAACAGGATTCATGTTACTATGGCAGATCAGAAACCATAGGGCTTTGCTGCAAAGAAAAAATTGATGTTATCCCAAAACAGGGCCAGCGCATCAGTTCTGGTATGCACATATGTTCCCTGCCAGTGCTAGCACTGACACTCATAAGAATTACTAGTTTTAGGACTTGTACACTTGGCAGCAAATTTTTGATGGAAAGTACATGTTGATCTGAGATCTCTGAAGTATATAAAATCAACAGAAATGAAGCAGTGCCCAGCATAATTTGAACTTTTTTCTATGCTGCTTTTTGTCACTGAAAGGATTTTTAGTATCCTACTGTTTGCTAAGGTATTCTTTGAGAACACTTCATAACAGTTGTCAGAGTCTGTAAAACACAAAATAGTTTGAATAAAACTTAATTCAAATTAGGGAAAAATACAGTGTATTCTTTATCCCTTTTACTTTAATTGGTTGCTTTCATCTTACATTACATTCCTTGTTTAAGCTCATAAATTTTTCAAGATCTAAAGTAATTTAGCCAGCTAAAATTGAAGCATCCAAAAAGGACTATGCTCAGACAATGGCATAGTTATATTGAACTGGGTTCATGATGGTTAGATGGATAATCGCAGTTGAAAGAACCATAGGCTGTAATAGACTGTGTTGCATCTTGTGCATTTATCAATTCAGTTCCCCTTAGGAATCCAAAAATATCTATAAAATGCAGCATAAGCCAAAGAATCTTAATGGCATATGTATCTTCTGCTTTACTTATAAATATTTCAGTCAGCATAGAGTTCATCCTTTAAAATACAGTTTGGCCATCCAAACTGTGATGTCAGTATAACAGGCAGGGAAATTGCTTTGCTTGATTAAACTGTATAACAGCCAATATGTATTTTGATTATTACTATCAATTCTAGTAGCAAAAAATGAGCAGATTTCTCAAGTGAGCTGGTTGATTATAAACAGCAGCCAGTCTTGGCAGTGGCTTTTTTTTTTAAAAAAAGTTTCAAAACAGTGCCATGATGAGAGAGACATTAAAGACCTGATAGTTGCTCAGATTTTACCAGTCCTTGTTGATACCATGGGTCCATTTCATGAGCTGGAAACCTTGACAGTAAGAGCATCGTGACTAGAAAATAGACAAAGTGCTGCAGGAGCAGCCAGGAGGGCTTCAATAGAGGCAAATGCAGGGGTTTCTCAAAAGTCATGACCCATTTCTGAAGAACATCTTGTAGTATGGTCAGATGTGAGGGGTAGAAGTGCCAGGGGTTGGTCATAAGCCATTAGGATCTTGGATGACTATTGATTTACAGTAATTGTTTCTTGGCTAATTTGGCTAAGTGGTTTTTTTGTTGTTTGTTTTGTTCCACTAAGGTGTTCTGTGTTAAAAGGTTGCCTCTACTTCCAACACCTATATATGCCATGCAAAAGACTTTACAAAAAGTCATGGCTGTGCAAAGCCTTTATTAGTATTCATCTTATCCTCAGTGTCTCGCTGTGGAAAGAAACATGGCTTGACATCTGTGCTATTAAAGATCCTCTGTATGCTGGTCAGTTCTCTGGATAGGTGACTGTACAGCTTGATTACTTGTTGCAATACTTTCTACACTTTCCTTATTAGTTGTGGGTGGATGGGGCTTAGGAATGGAAGGAGTTCAGAACTTTCTTTAAACTTCTGTAGCAGACTTGAAGATTTGATACCCATTTTGATGAAGTTATAGTAATAATAATACAACAAAGGATGTAAATGGCAAAGATGGAAAAAAAAGAAATCCTGAGTGTGATTTAGCTGTAGACTTGCAAGAGACATGAAGAAAAACAAGCAGTGAGAAAGGGTCCCATGTTGAGAGACAAATGGTCTAGACAAATAGAACTGTCATTCTATTTATCCACATTTTTGACGTCTTCCTGATTCATGAGCATGGGAGAAGCCTTTATTAACCATCTGGAATCACAAATACTGCCTTTTTCCCAGTATTGGATATTTTGCAGTGCTTGGCTGGGCTTCTGGATTTGAGGAAGAAAACGCTTTAAACTGTTTTGTCTTCTTATCACTAGAGATATGTTTGATGTCATAAAGTGTGGGAGCTATTCCATATATTCATTCATCCTGGTTTGAATTGTAAACCCTGATTTATGCCAGCTTTCATTTGAGTATATATTTTTTGCCAAGTTTGACTACACTGCAGACTGCATAACTTAGTGTTTAAATTTATGTCCTATTATCATTTGCAGTACTTTTGCAAGGAAACTATCTTTCTTTTTTATTTTTATTTTTTATAAAAAAGCACAAATATATCTGTGAAAGTTGATGTTCAGCTTGTATGTCTGAAACTTAGCTTGTGGTGTATTTTATGAAGTTCGAAGTAATATTTATGCAAGTACTAGAAAAAATGTGTAAATGACTGTCTAAATTTCTAAGCCTTCCCTCTGGAAATGTTGCAGATGTTATTTAATATACTCTATAAAAATCTTGCGTATTTCTGAATTTTTTTGACTTCAGGAGAGTTTATGTCTCTTGTTAACATTGAGGCAAAATGTTAGATTTTGGAGTTGTGAGTTTTTTAATGGGTTTTCTGTTCCCATTGGATTATCTAATTGAATCTTTTGCACTTAAATTTGTACAGAAAGAAGCAGTTTCCAAGAGGTGCTGATTTCCCTCATACACTTAGATCTATTGGAGACTTCCCATAGAAAGTTATCTTAGAACAGAGACTAGTACAGGATGACCTGTATCCAAGGACAGGGCAAACATGGTATGTCTCTAAAGGCCAATGTAATAGTCTCACTGTTAAAAAAAAAAAAAGATTCAGTGATTGCATATAAAAATAATTTCTGCTGAAGATTATGTGCTTGCAAAATTCTTGCTATGAATCTCAAATATACACTTGGACTAGTTATTAGGAAGACTGGACTTCAGTTAGGTGATATTTGTCAGGTGTAATGGAATTTTGTCTTCTACTTTTTGGTAAGTGTCATGGTTTTAAGCCCTGGGAAGAAATTAATTTTATCCTATTGAAAATGGACAATATGGTATTCTGTAATGCCATTTATAGTGCTCTAGGAAAATTAAGATTTTAAAAGTAATTTTTAAATCTAGATTTTGTCTGTTTCCTGTTTTAATACAGCTTGGCGAGGCTAAGCCTACTGTGCCTTTGGACAGATAGCAAAGATGATGAATAACCCTAAAGTTTAGTTTTGTTTGAACAGCTGTAGAATTTCCTTCAATATGGACAGAAATATCTCTGACTAGAGTTATATTTATTTTCCCAAATAGGAAAGATGTCATTCTTCACTGGAGTGAAACATCAAATAAAACAGAATTTTGTAACCCTGTGTTAGTCTCCTCTTAGATGATAACAACGTGAAAAAGCTGAAGTTTCCTCTGTACCACAGGAAAGAAAGCAAAGCTTTTCCGTTTTCTTGTGGATAATGTTAGACTCCATTCTTTTAAATTTGGGACATTAATTTTTTCCCTACCCCAGCTTGGGGGTGTGTGAGCTTTTATAACATGGTTTTTTTTACTTAGAAGAGAGTGAGAAAAAAAAAGAGGAAATAATACTGTTTTCTTTCAGAGATTCTGAGACTGAGTATCTTGGGGTGACTTTATGATGTGTATCCCATATTGCTGCCTATGTCCAGAAATTAATTCTTGTGCCTTTCTATGCCTTTAAACTGAGCCTGAGGGGGGGGAGGAAAAACTGAGCAAAACTTCTTCAAAGCAGTTTGCAGCTTGTTCAAGGTCACACAGAGATAGAGACGGCTCTCTGTGTTCAGCCGTGGCAGGAGAGCGAGAGCGAAGGGAAGCACCCGGCTTGCTTTCTTTCCAGCCAGCTTTTGGCCAGTTTTTCAGCTCCTTTCCCTCCGGAGAGTTGAACTTTTGTTTTCCTGGGACTTTGTGTTTTTTCCCTTTTCTCTGCTGGACTGTTTCAACATCAGAATACATCAGGAGGACCTTCCACCGAGGCCTTGGCCCTGGAGGTGGGTCCACCACCCTGTCCCAGCTCCAAGGAGGGGAAGAGAGGGAGGCTATGGAAGGACTCTGAAATTTTCCCAGGTTTTCTCTCCACAGCGAGAGGTTTCATTATTTAGCATTAGTATCTTTTTTTCCCTGTGTATTTCTTAAATAAATAGTTTTTAACTCTTTCACTTTCCTTCGAGGAAAAAGTTTTTTTTCCCAAACCTGGTGGGGGAGGGGTGGTTGTAACCTGCCTTCTCTCAGAGGATATATTTCTAAATTTGGCCAAACCGGCGCACTGAGCATAAGCTGACATTTTGAAGTAGATGTGCTGTGTTGTGCCAGAGGCACTGATCCCACAAACAGCTGTGCTGGTACCTGTTTGCAGTGCAGCACACCTGGGAGCATCTAGGTTTTCCCTTACTTGGAAACCAAGGTACAGGAATGAAAGCTTGTGTTCCCACCTTTACAGATTTCTTCTAAAATGTAGGTCCTTGGGCATGGAATACTTTTTCTTTCCCTGAAGAATGTTAATCATGTAATCTTTTAATATTCTTATTTTTACTGCTATTTATTTTGCTATTTTGTTTTTGATACCTGGTGATTGCATTATAAGAGAAAATTTGTCTGCAGTTCTAAACTTGCTCTTTTACCCTTAGGATTTTGTTTCCATGACAAGAAACTTTTATGCCCTCTATAAAGTGAAGATTAGTAAATACATAATAATTTGTATTAAAAGATGTTTAAAAATGACAAAGCCTGCTTTGAATGATGTTGCAGTTGTTAGGATTGGAGACTCATAGTCCGTTACTTGCATGCCTTGTTTAGTTTTTACCTTTGTGTTTCTTTAACAGGGTGCTGCACTTTTGATGAGCCTCTCAGTTCCTGTGGCTATAGTCAGTCAGATGATGATGATCTCAACTGGGATCAGGTGAATGCACCGATGAAGCCGTCCTCGGGTCAAGGGATGCCATCGGGTTCGTCTTTATTTTGCTTTGTTTCTCTTCGATGTTAGATCATGTGTTTGTCCAGCATTGACAGTACTGTTCTTAAAATGCTATTTCATCTGAGTCTGTTTAAGTGGAATACTCAGATTTTCCAAGTGATTTCTATGAGGGATATTTTGCAACTCAAAGTTGTTGTGCAGGGAGTATAAAGGTTAGAAAGAAGAAATAGAAACTTGGTGTTATCAGGGAGGGCTGAAAGAAAACAGAAGGGTGACATGAAAATGAGACCAAAGTAGTACTAGAAACAAGCAGACACGACTTTAGAGAGAAAAGGAAGATAGTCTTAGGTATTTTCATTGAAAGATATAATAATCAAAATCTGTTATAAAAGGATGGAGAGAGAAGAGGTGAGTGAAAAAGCAAAGAAACCCCAAAAGAAAGGGTTGCAATGATTCTATGCTCGTTGAATTTAAAAGACAGTTGTGATACTATTACTTAATGTATTTTTTGCACTGCATGGAGTTGGACCTTGTTCCATAGCAACAACCTGTACATTCTGCTGAACTATAAACCTGCTCTAGTAATATAGTTATTACCCTAGTACTTCATCCACAGAAATATGTAAAATCTGTCCACTAGTTTTAAACTATTAGCTAGCCTAAAATTTACCAGTTGTTCTTTTTTCTAGTTTTTATCTAGGCACGTTAAGAGTTTCCCCATGTACTGATCTCCATTTCCTGGGAGATGATCGCCTGCAGCCCAGCTCAGCATCTACTTTGGCTTTTATAGACTGAGCCCTAAGTGACTGTTATCACTTAAAAGTAGGCAGAACAAGAAGACTACTAGATAAAATCACTGGTTGTAGCATTGTGGGACTTCTTCAGCATTAGTCTCATAACTTAGTATAAATATATCCATAACACTTAAAAGCATTGCAGATGAATGTCCCAGTATTTCACATCCCTTTCAATGAGGTCTTTAAAGGACCCATAATGTACTTAGGTGTTTATATAGAATCTCTTCAAAAGTTGTTCTTGAGAAAATGTTCCTTCCTAATTTTTGAATAAGGGAATTAGGAAATAGACAACATCAATCTTCAGAAGTGACAGTATAAACAAAACCTGAACATAATGCACTCATCAATAGTGTAGCAATAAATGTACTAATGTATGATATGCATAATCAGCCTTAGATACCGTTCACTTGTAAAAAAAAGGCTTTCAGTGTTCTTCGCTGTAGATTTACCAGTGTCGCCCTCAGTTGTGAATGACATCTTACCTGAGGTTCATGGCTGAAGTACCTTTTACTTCAGCACTTTGTTTCCTCTGGCAAAGGCAGGACTCCCAACTTCAAGATGGATGTTCAGTTTATCTGAGTCCTGGCATTTGGATCATTGTGCTAGATTGAGTTCATCAACCCAGATAAAGGACGTTCTTTCAAATTCCTTTTTAAACTGGCTTTCGTCCAGTGATCTTGGCATATACTGCTAAACATTTTCTGAACTACTTCATTAGTGCTTGATACTGTTGCTCAAGATGGAGATAACACACAGTTTATCAGCCATCTTGGCTAGCGGTACAAGATGTACATTCTTTTTTTCAGTCATGCCACTGGAATTTTCTTTCTATTCCAAATTTCATTCATTACTTTCCTCACTTGGATTTGTGAAAGCAATTGCTGGTATGTGATGTTCAGTCTTCTTGGCAGATAGAAGAGGTTTAAATCTATGTTCTCTTCTCTCATGACCACAGGCTTGCAGATTTTTGGGTTTTTTTTCTTGATGGTAGGAGTCTAGACTACAGACTGGCATGTCTATAGAAGGAAAATGATATGTGTAATTTTATTTATCAGATGTCATACAACTTGTTTCTTACTTGTCTTCTTGCCTTTTTATCAGAAGTCTGAAATAATGTTTTGATGATCTAGTAAAAATCTATTTAACTTGGTAACAAGTTATATTTACAGTTTAGGGAGTTTTATTTGTGCCCATAAAGGAAGTGAAATATTCTTTGGGAGCATTGGGTCAGAAGATGAATGAGTTAGTCTGAGGATATTGGTGCCTTAAAAGGTCAAAAACCCCTTTGAGAGGGAAGAAATGCTCATTTTTTGCAAATGAGAAGCACTGTGTCTCACAGCACGATTTAGTCAAGTGGTATCTAATTTTTCCTCATAATTTCATCTAGACAGTTTTTTCCTGTTCTTGTTCAAATCATCGTCTTAATGATTTTAATTAGTTTTCAGTTAGCCTTAGCCAGAGGGTTATGTGATACACTTAAAAAATGATTTCAAGTAGTTTGTCAGCAGTTTCTGAGCTACATATTTAGGAAGAAATAACTTCAGATGATAATGAGTAGAACATCTTAAATTAATGGTTTGCGGGGAATTCTTGGCTTGAAAGCAAAATGCTTTATGCAACGATGTTGTAATACTAGACTGAAACAACTCTCAGTTCTGTAGTCCCTTGTCAGAAGAAAAAAATTAATGCACATAACATTCCTAATTTCAGGCAACATGCTCCAGTGAGTGAGTTGATGTCAATATATAATATTTTGTATAATTTGGTGACTGTCAGGGGTAAGCACACAAGTGATGGCATTTGATTTCTTTTAATCCACATGAGAGTGCTGAGAGCATAGCTGCACTTCAGATAGATAAATATTTTGGCATGATATGTTATTTCAGTGGCACAAGAGAAATGTCATATAAGATTCATGCATATGTGTGCACGCTTTCATGTACATGCTGTTTACATGTTTGTGAATATTGGAGATCTTATTTTAGATGAAAATTGCTAAACTGTATCAAAGGTAATAATAAATCCCAGAAGTGTTTCTTGCAGTGGACTTTAATCCCTCTTGGATTACTGTAGCACAGAAATAGGAAGTTACCACTGAAGTTAGTAGGGTGCTAGTGCTCTAATTTCCTTGATAAATGTAAGCATGGCCTTTAATGAGTCAGTACTAATCCGAAATTGTGTTAAACAGACCCCAAAATTAACGACATGTATGAATTTCTGTATTTATTCGTATGAATTAAATCAATGTTGTTAATCCACTGCTCTTCTGTTTCAAGTGTCCTGTGAGTTTTTTCAGCCTCTGTCTTCTCCTTGACTTTCTGTTCCCAAAAAGTGTGGTTTTTTTAAATACTGTTCATTATCCTATGGAACAGTTACAGCAGTTTGATATTAATGTGTTTATATAATACAGATTTACAATTACAGCTAACTGTAAGCCCTCTAGTTGTAGTCCAGTAAAAATGTCTTCAGAAAAATACACCCACACAGTAGATTACTCAGTTGGCAAGGTGTGGGCTGCAGGAGCGCGGCCTCCACGAGAAGAGGTTGGGGATGCCCCGTGATGGACACATCTGGGCACAGCCGCTGGACAGACTGCTGGGAACAGCTGAGCTCCTGCTGCACCTCTGGGATAGCATGTTTAGGAAACTGTAAAAGCCACTGGGCAGCAGCTGTCAGAGAGAGAAGTGAGAATATGTGAGAAAAGCAGCCCTGCAGACACCAGGGGTCTTCTCCAGGGTCAGTGGGGAAGGAGAGGGACGGGGTGCTCCAGGCACCAGTGCAGAGACTCCCCTGCAGCCTGGGTGCAGCCCATGGTGAGGCAGCTGTGCCCCTGCAGCCCATGGAGGTCCATGGTGGAGCAGAGATCCTCCTGCAGCCTGTGCACAACCCCACACCAAGAAAAGGTGAGTATTTCATGAAGAAAGCTGCAGCCCATGGAGAGGAGTCCACACAGCGGTAAATTTTATCACAGGACCTGTGGCCTGTGGGGTCACTGGAGCAGTACATTCCTGAAGGACTGTGTCCCATGGAAAGAGGTTGCTTTGGGTTTTTTTTTAGATACTTGAGAGCTTTGTGTTAGTTCAGATACGGCTACACTAAGTCATCAGTGACAGCAATGCAATTAGAATTTTACCGATTACTCCAAGAAGAACAAATATTGTCAGGAGTCTTCTGTATTTATCATTTACTTGATATCATTTCTGTTCGTGTCCATGTATTTTTCTATGAAACATTGTGTTAAATTGTGTAAAATCTTTCTATGGTGTTTCACAGTTCCAATTGATTTCTAAAGGACAGTAGCATCATTTTTATTCGATGCAGTGGTTGGTTTGATATCTCTGAGGGGATGTCACTGCATTTGCAGCAAGTCACTGGCATCAGCCTTTCATTCATTTTAAAACAGTTCAAACCCAAATGTAAATCAAATCTTCACAGGCTGCCATTCTGCATTGAAAGGATGTTTCCTGCAGTGAAGCTTTCTGTGTTTAATGCAGTGCTGGTCAAAGCCAGGATGAGAATTCTGTTTGTGCTATTTGAGGTGATAATACATGATTTTCGTGGCTATATGTGATTTTTTGAATGGCCTACTATGCTTATTTGTATTCTGAGTAGGTAGTGTTGCTTAATGCCTATGCAGTGTCTGCAGAAAATGCTTATAATGCTTATATTATTGTTTAAAATGGCCTTCTGATACTTAGTACCCAGACATGCAGAGCTAGCAGATATTTTATAAACAAGGCAGTGATTCAGAGGAGTATTTAATATTATAGAATGTGAAGTAGTTGTCTGAAAAATGTACATTGTTGTTTAATTGTGCATAGAAGAGTTGTGATCCATTTTAAAAGACTGATAAAGGGATCAGTTGGCAAGTGTACAGTTCAAGCCAGCTGCAATGTTTTACCATGTAAAGTTATCCTTTGATTTTGTACTTTATCATTAAGCACATTTTAGGGCTGCATTGCATTTTTGTTATATGTTAGCAGGGATAATTTTCTTCTGTTTGTATCTATATTGAAGAGAATTAAATACATTCCTTACTCAATCCTGTTTCCCCCATATTACTTTAAATAGCTGTATTTTTAAATCATTTGAATGCTATCAAGAGATAATATAAAGTACTATCGAGGTGTGGGAGTTGCAGCTTGCTCACTGTGTTAAAGTTAAATTTTTTCACAGAATTTTCTAGACCTGGAACACTAGCACGTTTAACATTTTATTGCACACCCAGGTAATAGCTGCAGCCATTAAGGACATGCCTTTTGGCAAGCAGCTCCAGCTTCCAATTAACTGTGTAAGTTAACACCAGTTGCTGCTAATATGGAGCAACATGGAGGTCACACAGAGCAAACCACCTGAGCAGGGAGCCACGGCAGCTCTGTGCTGCCATGGCTACGGTGCCAGCACTGGAGGGGTTGGCTACTTCAAAAACACACCTGACGACTTAGTGAGTGGTGTTTTTAACAGGTCTGTTCAACAACAAGAATGATGCCACCAGCTGTGTCTGAGGTATTGCTTGTTGCATGGATCTTATTTTTGTAACTTCTGACCTGACTTAGAGGTTTCAGCACCTGGCACAAATTCTGGGTTTATTACAAGTATTGAGCATCTGTCATTCTTGCAAAGGGAAGTAAAAGATTAATCAGCATCAGAGTCCCTCTTTCTGAATCACTGATGGACAATGCTTCTAGGTTGCTTAGTAGGCAAACTAGACAAGTTATTATAATGTATTTTGCCTGCATGCCTAATAGCTTTCAGAAAATTAGTGCTAATGATTTACTTAACCCTTTGTTGTAGATGTTCTCTGTATATGACTTTTAGTTTGCACTTTTTAGGACAAATGATTTTGAATATGAACAGTGTGGTTTATGAAGTAGTAACACCTAACTTAGATGACTGATTTGTGGATTTTCATTTGAAGTAACAGGCTTGCTGTAGTGTTCATAACTGTAGCTTTGGACATTAGTTTTCTTGTTTTCTGATGCATTCCATCAGCCCTCATATTTGAGTGCAGAATTGCAGAACATGCTCCGAGTCATGGAAGTAAGTGGGATATACTATATTAAAAGTACCAGTAGCTGATAAAGATTTGTTCAAGATATTTGACTGAAATATAATGATATAATAAATTATAGCACTTTTTTTTAATGTTTGAGGCGCCTGTCTTCCTGTAGAAGACAGACAGAAACTACATGAAAGATCTGAGAAGTCACTTCTCATTAAACCAGAGTATTCACAAAGCAACCTGGAAGATAAAGTTGACTGCTGAGGGTAATTCTGCTTAGCACCATGTAGTGCCACAGAGTGCTAAGCAAGTCCTCTAACCTAATTAATTTACCGTGCTGTGCCATCATATATGCTGAGAAGCAGCTAACATAATAAGCTAGACACTGGAGTTGGGTTTGGAATGGATTTCTTGGCAACAAGAATTTTTGGGATAAGAAAGTTCTTTTTTGTTACACATCAGAAACCCAGTCTCCCTCCCCATCTTCCAGCCATAGTGCCAGACACTATCCTGCTGGTTAAGTGCATCAGGATCTAGTTTCAGATTTCCTTGCTAAATTTAAAATAGAATAACTGAATAACTGGGGTTTTGTTTGTGTGTTTGTTCTCCCTTCCTGGACTACTCATGATGAGCTCCTTCAGATGAGGTAGGAGTAGCCCAACAGGAGAGAGGAAGCTAAAGTAAGAGAATCCCAACAGGAGAGAGACAAAGTACTTCATGTTGTAAAGCCAGTAAAAAAATACTTTTTTTAGAATACCCTCTAGTGAAATGGTGTTTTTCAAGTCGAATATTGTCTGGAAAAGAAGAATGAAGTTACTTCTGGTAAGGGCTCTTGGTTCAACAAGGACCATATGAAGAATGTAAATCCTCTTTCCTGGGGATATGCCCGAGACATGCAAATGTACCTCAGGAAGCTTTAATCCAGGTAGTTTGAGACTCTGGAGTAATACAAACCAAACAGCACATGCTTTAGTGTAGGTTCCCTAGGGACTCAGTGCTGGAGGCATGTTACTGCACCTTGCCATGGGTGTCTTACTGAAACCGCTGCCGTTTCTGCTCCAGTTTTAGCAGACTTGTGTTAAGTATCAATGCAATTTTTGTGCTCCTTTGCCTGGCTAGTTTCTTCTGTTGAAGAATGAAAATACTTTACTAGTTTGAGCAAAGCTGTGGCCAGTAGAAAGCCTGTGAATAAACAGTGAGTCTGAAGATGCTCCTCTAGGAGCTGCACTCACTGCATTGCAAGATCAGGGGAAAGGAGAATAATCAGAGTATTCCTAAATAAGCTTTTTCTTGTTTAGTAATTAATCTACTGGAAAAAAAAGCCACTTAATTTCTTGCAGTCTTCAGGGCTTTTCTTTCAGTCTCATGCTTATCCCATTAGATTTCTTCTCATCCATCCTGCCCTTTAGAAACTAATAAAGAGTGGATCAAAACCTCTCCTTGCATCTGCAGGCTTTAAAGTGTGGAACGTGACTGCCTCCATTTCAGGGCCTAAGTCAGTTGTTTCCCGAGTTAGTAGTTTGTCTTTTAAGACAGTTCTTTATGACAAGTTCATAGTCATAGGCACAGTGAAAATGCCAGTGAGCTGGAGACAGACTCCATCACTCCTCTTTAGGAGAGCAAATGTTACAAATTTTCAGGGAATCATTTTGTGGCTTTTTTTTTTTTTTAAAGTTTTTTTTTTCTGAAATTTAAGAGGACTTTCTTGTTTCAATTAGATTTATGGAAGATTTTTCATACCTTTGCAGCACTTAATTTGTTGCCAGGCATTGATGACTGATAGTATGTTGTTAGCAGGTCTAGTTGTGACTAAAGTAAGAGTGGCCAAAAAGTCACTGGTTTGAGGCACAGGTCACTAAATGCTCCATGTGGCTTCAAGTGCTCCCAGATGTCTGCACTTTTTGGACTTCTGCTCCCAAGTTGAGGGAAGTCATGTGGCAGTTTATCATGTGGGAAATGTGGCAGCAGAGATAGGTTAGTGCACAAGCAAAATGGATGGATTGTTTTTTGTGTTGTATGTAAGCCTTCTGGTATTTGAAGCAATTTGGTTTCCCAGCATATCAGACAAAGTCTTAATCCTTTACAGACGTTTGCAGAACTCAAGAGTAAGGGAAGAAGCAATTACATGAACTTTATGAACTGAATTAAAGAGCTCAGTATTTTTGTTCTCAGTATTAAAGCAATGTACTTATTTCCCTCACCAGCTGACATAATTCTTCCTCTATCTAGAAGTCACATTTCCAATCAACTGCTTTTCAGTAGCACAAATGAAAAAAAAATGCTGTCTGGACCTCACTGAAAATGAAATGATGTACACAGTCATTTAATGAGAAAGCAGGTGCAGGTAATTATCCGAATCATAATGTTGCAGCAGCTAATAACATCAAATATTTGTGATAATTGCAAGCAATTGATCACAATTCTGTGCTTCTCACGTGTAACAGATTTGAAAAACACTTTTCAATATACAATTCATGTATTCTTCCATGTTCTAACAATTCGTGTTAGAATATGGGAGCCACAGATGTACTTTTCTTGCCAGTAGCTTCATAAACTGTGATTTTGCATTAAGTTCAAATATGACTGTGTTCTTACTTAAATTTGTACTATTTCATTTTTCCCAGTGACTTAGAGGGGAGGAGCATTTTTCTGCCAAATTTGAGTTTCTGATTCCCCCATACTCTTACAGTCTTTACCTCTTCTAGATGTCAGAGTCAACTCTTGTGTCAGTCTGGTTTCTGCTGGAGCACTGTGTAAGTCCCAGTGTAGTGCAGGAGAGTTGTCCCAGTGCCTGATGCATGTGCAGCTGAGCACTGTGGCACCATCCTGAACTAGGGAGTCAGGTGTTGTTCTTCCCAGCATGTCTGTCTCCTGCAGTTACACGAGAAGTAGATCAAAGTCATAGTGACAATGGGATGATCCTTAATGTATTCCCTTACTTATATGTTGAGAGCTGCAAAAGAAAGGAAGGGAATGGAAATTTGCTAGAGGCAAATTTCTTTCATTCCAGGGCTGTGTGATAAGACCTCTGCTCAAAGGAGTTTAGAGATGCTTCTTTCTGAAGCTTTTTTACATTCATATCTTACAGGTACAAGGAAATGATGAGGACCTAAGTTGGTCAGTAGCCCTCTTTCTGCACATGGGCTGTTCCAGGAATGAATTTGTAGAAGAGAAATTTACATTTTTCAGGCATTTGAGAAGATTCTGGGAAGAGAACCAGAAGGTGAAGAGAAGCAGGCCCCTGGTCCAGTCTTTTATGTCTGAAGTATTTTAGCAGTTTTCAGTTAATAGGAGTCAAAGGCAATTACTGTTTGAGTGGCAGACAGCACATATGCAGTGGTTCTCACAGCTTAGGAAAGGGCTGCTTAAAAGGGTGGTGATTTCTTACAAGTGGTATCCCAAGATGAAACTGAAAGAGATGACAGGCTTTCAAAGGAGGATTCAGGGCTCATCTGTATCCCTAATAAGGAAGGGTGCTTCTGTAGAAGCTAGCAGGGGACCTGAGAAAAGGCATGTAAAACTTGCTGCTTTTCTTGGCATTTCCTTGTGAGGTTTCCTTATTAAGCAGCCACACATTAAATGAAACATCTTTGGAAGATCCAGGATGATAGTTGATGAGGGTCCTGTTCTGGGGAGATCAATTGGGTATTGTGCACCTGCTCTTGAGCTAGTTCCTCTGGGAACTGATTAATCTAAAAACCATCAAGCAGGACAAGGTTCTGGAAGCTTCAAGAATTCTGGAAGCTCACTGCATAGCAGCAGTAGAAATGATTATGTGTTAGAAACAAAGAAATCATCATGTTCTAGAGTAGGCTTGATCAGCAACGGCATCAAATTCCCTTTCAGGGGTGCACAATGTGCTGTGTGAAATTTAAGGCCGCCTGTAGCTTGAAATTTTACAGTGGAATAAATTGATATACCATGTATAAAAAGATGTGCTACATCTTTCAGCAATCACATTTAGGTGTTACGTGTGCTATGGTGTTCTTGCCATGTTTAATTTTAGTGTGAGGCACATTTGTGCAGCAGGAAGTTGTTTGGAGGAATTTCAATTCAGGCATTTTACTTGGCTTGCAAAATGGAAGCAGCTTTATGAGTGCATGGCAGATTTTTTTCCCCTGTTTTTTAGTATAGCAGTAATAACAATTGTATAATTAGTAAGAATTTAATTATTATTTTAGGTACAGCAAGGAAAAGCTATATTTTGCAAGGATATAATAGTGCCTGTTGAATTTAAATTACCTGTGTTTTAGTGTGTCTACATCCAGTTGAACATTTAAGTTAAAATAAAGCATTAAAACAGGTAATTTTTACTTCTGTGCTAGCAAGTCTAATTAAGCAAAGTTCAATTAAAAAAAAAAAAGAAAAAGCTGTTAGAATGCAGACCTTTAATAATAAATAAAGTCAATCAGTAGTATTTCTACATGTAAAAAATAGATTTATATTCGGTGTAGTCTTCACCTCTGCACAGCAGCAGCAGGATATCAGTATTTCTCTGAAGGTACACATCTATGTCAATTAACTTTCTCCAGCCTCCCCTTTAGTTTCACCATTCCCATCTCCTCTTAAAGCCTGATTGTATTGGAAATGTCTCCAGTTCTGATCTGACGTTCTCTGTAATATTAAGGTTCAGACTAAATGCATCCTTTCCTACCAAGTTATTCCCCTTTAGAGATGAGGTCGAGGTCAGTTTTGCTAAACTGCAGTGATGTTCTGACTCAACAGCAAGTGGGTCTTAAAGAAATCATCATTGAAGTGTCTTATTCCTGGAATCAGAAACCTACAATTGTTATGAGATACTGAAAGATATTTAGCAAAGCACACGTGAAATTATGCAGACAGAAATAAAAAGTTCTGTGGGTTTGTTTTCCAATTAATGAATTTGCCTTTAAAGTTCCCGAAAAGAGCTCCCCTGAGATCTTTTAGTAAACCCATATTGCTGTCATTCAAATGAAAATACTCCTTTGGAAAAGCTGCTAATGCTGCTTTGCCACCTGTAATATGGAAATAAAAATGTATGCTGCGGTGATGCTGCTATTTATCTTTTGTATTTGTCAAATAAAGCCTGTGCTATGTAATATAGCATAAAGAATATAGAAAATCCTTTGGTGTAATCTCAGGTTGCCTAATTTCTTTCACTGGTGAATCTTCTTCATGTTGATAAGAAAAGCATCTGAAATCATGTAACCTGAGGCCACTATTTTGTGTTAATGGGTAGGCTGCTTTTATGATGGTGTGAATTTGCTTTATTTTGCCATTTAAGAGCCTTTCAATAGTGTTGTAAGACTGAAGCCTAACAGAAGCTCTAATTTTTGTACTGTAGTTGTTAAATGACAGATCTTTGTAATGAAAGCAAACTTTAATTGCCAAAACACTGATTCAGTGTTGTTACTTCGAGATTCTGGAGTTTTGTTACTTCAAGATTCTTTTCCTGTTCTATTTTCTACAGCTCATGTGCCATTCTCCCTTCCTGGGAGAATATATTTATTTACAAGAATTCTATTCTCTCATCCTTCTGTTTTAAGCTCAGTATGTGCATGAGATTTCTGTGTTCAGAAAGTCTTCATAGTGCCTCTCTAAATTGTGCAGAATCCTCTAGCCACACACAGACTTTACATTTTACATCAGCTGTCATGTTTGCTTATTGTGTGCCAAATTTCTCTGCCACCTCTAACTCTCAGTGCTTTTTCTAAGCATTGTTATTTTTCACAGATTCATTTCCTAGCGAAAGCTTTGTTGGTGTACTGCATTTAAACATATCAATGATGCAGAGTCTAGGGAAGCACAGATTGCTAAATTCCCTGAAGGATTCTGGGATATCCTTTTTTACCTAATAGTTGCCTGAGCTTTGCTTTGCTTTGCCTATTAAAATGTGCGCCTTTATGTTCTTCCTCATTTAAAGAAAATTTGATGGAACACTGGAAGATAGGTCTAGAAAAGCACACACATTAATATTTATGGCTGTGTGTGTTTTGACTCCAGAAGGGCTGACTAGTAACTGGATATAACCATGTTGATGATTTTCAATACGTCTGCTGAGCCACAGGATATTCTGAGCAAGGTAGTTGCCTTTACTTTGAAACGAACACATGAAGAGATTCGGTTTCGCTAGGCTTCTGCATGCACAGATGCATTACTTATAGTCAAGATAAATTACATTAGTCTGCTTTTTTCCAAGGCATTTCTCAATACTTCAATATCTAATGCAAAGCTTTGTAATACCTTCTTCTTTCCATGTCAAGATTAAATTGTGAAAAAGCATATTTTTAGAAACTGGTAAAATTTTTCTGCAGTTTTTTGGTTGCTAATTAAGTGCAAATAGCAGATAACACCATGTTTTGACCTCATCTGATGTTCTTTGTCTACAATTCTATTGTTTGTTATACACAACACGTTAATTATAGTATGGTAATTAAAATTTTAGTTACTCTTTTTCTTTGTTCAGTACATTCTTTGTTACGGTGTCAAAAAGTATTTTGACTCAAATATTCTCATGGTCTTTTAAAAGAGACATATCTCATTGATGGAAATGGAATTTCTAAGTAAAATTTAATTTATTTTTTAGTAGAAATGTTTTATTATAATAAGACAGCACTTCCTTATGGAAGTTACAAGGACAGCATACTTAAAATTTAGACAAGATGTTAGTTGTTAGTAATGACTAAAGAAACCATCATTGTGTCCAACTGGGGACTGAAACTGGATTCGTTATCATGTCCATTACTGCCATAGACTTCACCTGAACCTTATTTTCTTATGCTAGGCTAGATATATCCAAATGGCTCACAACTAAATTTTGCTGCACTCTACTTTGGGAGTATAAGTTGTTTGTAATTCTAAATAATGATGAACTTTTTTGCAGAGAACATGATAAAATGATTTTTCTGTGTCATTCTTTCCTCTTCTGCTCTCCTACTGCTCATTCCTCTGGCTTCACATCCTTTTTCAGGAACAACAAGAAAGAGTAGCTTTTTCTGTATAGTTGTGTTACCTTAATTTGGGGGATTATATTTGCATTAAAGAAATGTAGTTTTACTTTGCAATTCCAAATAGTTTTTATTTTTTCTTTGAGTCTCAAATGGGGAATGCACTTCTAATTTTATTTAAGTTCCTTTGGGAGAATGATTTTTAGTTTGTTTGGGTTTTGTTTCTTTATAATGAAGACACTACATGTCTTAATACTCTGTGTATTCAAACAACAGCACTTTTCAAACATATGTATTGCTTCTGGTCAGTGAGAGTGGAATACTAGGTTTCTTTAAAAAAAAACAACCAAAAAGCTATAAAAGCCCCCAAACTCCAGTAAACCAAACCCAGCCTTTAAAATAATAAATTAGCTACTTTCATACAAACAGTTGTATAATGAAGTAGCATATTATTTAAATGCTGGTGTACTAAATATAGAACAGTTATTAAATGCTGCCACACAAACAGCTAAAGGAAAAAATTCAAGGCAGTAAAGCTGTGTGGTCCATATGGCTGCATTGGTAGCATGCTTTGTCCCTAAGATGGGAGTGTCAGCTTTTCTGCCTCTATAAAACTGGTTTGTTTTGGGGGTTTTTTTGGCTGTTGGAGGACAGGAAAAGACTAACATGGCTACCAGATGTCTCAGGCCACCCTGCTTTAGGATTAGGAGCCCCTATCTCCACAAGGCTTCTTCTGTTTTGGGCACAGGCAAGATGCCAACTGCTGGAATCGGCTGACTTCAGATCCAGCCTAGTATTGCCACAGTTGAGGTTTCTGCAGTTCCCCTCTGTATTTTGCAGTATTTCTCAGTAGAGACAAGAGAGGAACTGAAATGTTGCTGAGACTTAGTGCTCAAAGGTAAGTTCTTCTTGGAGTTTTAGCCTTTCTTCATTAGCTACATCATACTGTAAAGCAACACTTCTTTCTTAAGGATGCAGGAAACTGAAAGCTGTTTTTAAGTGTAGGAAATTAGATCAGAAGGAAGACAAGGGAGTAAACATACTGAGTAAAATCATCTGGGGAGGGGGAATCAAATACAATATACATCTGGGAAAGGGTGCTTAGAAAATAAGAAAATAGGAAAAATGCATACTTATTTTATGGGCTTGTGGTGGGTACTGTCCATCAAGAATCATCTTTGAAGTCTGGTTCAAGACACCATCCAATTAATAAATAATGTCCCTTCTTGTTTTGTGATGGGAGTTAGAAGAATCTGTGCTATATAAGCAGACAAAGATCATGTTGTGGTCTGAGCAGGGCAGGTGGCTCTGTGGTCAGTAAAACTGGTACCTGCTGGAACAGAATTTAGAAGGTGGGATGTTTCAAAAATGAAATATCCAATAGGATGTTGGAAGACTGTATGTTAACAGTCATTCAAGTCTAATGTATACTAAAACTCTCAGAGCAGTTCTTTTGGGTATTTTCCGGTAGTTTCTTTTTATACTAAAGCAATATAAATTTGAAATGAGGCCTTTCTGGGTTATGTCAAGTGAATCTGCCTTTCTTAATTTTGAAATGGAGTGGAATAGCTCCTACTTTTAGAAGCCTTTCACGGTTATGCTAAGCATTCACCTCCTATTTTCCTGTACTTTAAGATCATCCTTTGAAAGAAATTTGATAGATAGGTCATACTTGCTGTTACTTTCTGTGTTGGAGGTAGACCCTATCAGTTCATCCCTGTCAGTTTTCCTGGTCTATCATTAACATGAGATCTGTGAGGGCCATAATGGTTTTTCCTAAGATAGATAAAGGATCAGCAGTATCAGGGTAGGGATAGATTTCTTGCATAAGTTTTCTCACTGAAATTAATGAAGTGCCTGTATCTGTTACACTGCAAACATTAAAATGTGATGGAAATGTTTAGCTTTGCTGTAACTGCTTTTGCAGAAGACCTGAAGCAATAGCTCTTTGTTTCAGTGAGCGCTATCTCACATAACAAACAGGATTTGTTAAATATCAGTGTTGCTTAGGATTTCGTTTTTTTTACTAAGGTTTGTACAACTGGAGAGGAAATACAGACATTATAATAATTTCCTGTGGATTAGCTAAGATGAAGCCTAGTTTTTAGCCAGTAGTTTCACACCTGGTTATATTAACTTGAGCAACACCTTCCTTCCTCTGCTGGGAGTGCAGCAAGGGCTGGCACTGGCCGTGCCCTCACAGATGGGGCACAGTTCCACAGCACATAAATGCAGCCAGCAGAGCCAGTAGCAGGAGCAGTGCCATGCTAGTGGGATCCAAGGGGAAGTCCCAGGTCCAGGGTCCAGCTAGAGGCTTGGGGCAGGAGCCAAAGGAGAAGTGGCCAGAGACAGAGATTCAGAGAGGTACACCTCCAGCAGTGCTGAGGCGGCGGGGACTGATAGCCCAGGACTGAGCTGGAGCCACATCCAGAGGCGGGGAACAGGGTGGGGCAGTAGGGCCTGGTACTGCCTTTGGGGATCTGACACCACCTTCTCACGCATCCCCAGCAGTAAAAAAAGACCCCAACAACAGAGAAAACAGAAAATCAGTTGGGTCCTTAGTTTGGTCTGTTGTGTAGCCTCATAGGAAAGAAATAGGTAGGCACAGTAGAAATGTGTGCATCACTTTCAGTAGCAGTATGGATCTGTCGGGCTTAAAGAGCAATTTTGGCAATGGAGGTAGGCCTTGAAATGCTTCCTAGACTAGCTTCTGCATGTCTGGCTGATACAGAAGAGATGAGGTATCCATAATAGTTCACACAGTTTTTGCCCATTTGAGAAACAATTGCATTTGACTTAAGTAAAATTTTGTACCTGAAGAAGTTAAAGGTTATTGAAGGTTATTAATTCAAGAAATGTCTCCTGAGAAAAGACCTTTTCTTTCTTCTGTCAGCATGATCTTTTTTTCTTTTTGTTTAGCAAAACTGAAAAACAAGTTTATTCCTCTTTTAATTAAAACAAGGGGGAGGAAAACCCCAGAAGAAGGCGTCAGTAACAAGCTGTTCCCTGTGAATCAACCAATCAAAGTGTATTCCTGTACTGAAAGTTGATGACCTCAGTATCTTTGATGGCTGCTAATGCCAAATATTGCTTATTGCTTTGTAGTAAACAGTCTTTCTGTGTCTGGCTTCTGGTAGTAATGATGAAAGAGTAAAACATTTATAAGCAGCTTCAATGGGCTTGGTTTCAACATACCTGTCAGATAAATAATAGTACATTGTAAGCTACGTATCTGTACTCAGTACTGCTTAGGGAGTTTGTTTCTACTTTTCAGGAAACAAGAACATGAATTGAGGACATACTAACCATGACTAAAAAGTTACTCTTTGTTTTACTTTCCAGAACAAAATGAACTCTGTAACTCACGTTTGTGGATGCTATGTCCACATTTCTGTTTCAGTTCTGTGTGAACTGACAGTTACTGTCCTTGTTTCATGCCTGTCTTCTTGCATGGTAATGGAAGAGCTTGTAAATAGGAAAAACAGGGTAGGGATTGAGAAAAGTGACATTGATTACTGATGACTATTTGGGAGAACCATTTATCATGCAAGATAACTGCAAACAGCACATAGCATTGCCCTCATAAGCTAATTTCTCATTAGCTGTCAGTAATAAAATTTACACTCTTATTTATCCAAGAATGTCAAATATTTTTTCCAGAAATGAGTAGCACCTCATAACAACCAGGAGGCTGTGTGGTGTCCTGCATAATTTACAGACAATCTAATTGACCTATGCAGGTTAAGTGACTCACTTGAGATAATGAATCAGTGGCAGAATGTGAAATAAAGATGGGAAGTACTTTAGTTTATGATTCCTAACAGGACGCCTGTATTGCTTTCCACTCCAAAACACCAGTGCTGGCTTAAATCTGCAATCTCAAACTTCCATTGAAATATAAAAAGCCTTACTAAAAGAGGCATTGGTAAAATACAGACTTTTTATAATGGATGTTTGGACTCAGCACTGGGTGATTACAAGGAAATGCACCATACATGGTGAATGTATTCCTGTATGAGCTGACAGATGTTGATGTTGCTTAGAATGTGTTGTTATCTTTCTCACTCCAGTAAAATTCAAGGTGGAGTTTCTCTCTATATTAGTGCAAGGCCAATAAAAGTCCTTTTTATTCTTTAGGGAATTTTGTTTCAGAAAGCCTGAGCTACACCTCTTCAGCTCTACTCAGAGACTGAACCTTGTATGAGTGGCCCAAATGTGAAAGTTTCTCTCCCAATTAATTTTACTCTGCAGTAATTTATAAACAATAATATTCTGATATTACTTGCCAACAGTACAAAGTATATAATTTTAAATTTCTAAGTATATATTTTTCAATTTCTAAGTATTATCAGGCAGTGCAGGTTTGTTTTGAAGATTGCTTTTGAAGAGTTAGAGATTTTCTTTGGCAATTGAAATTTCTTAGTCTCCCATCTACAAGGCTTATATTTTAGAAACCATGTCACCATTCAGGTGAACATGGGCACTAGTCATGCTTTTCAGCATCTTTGGGAATGATTTGTAAGATTGGGGAATCCCTTCTCACCTAGGATCTCTTTGACTATTTTTAGACTAAAATCTGTAACATGTTTGTGTGAAAATCTGTGGAAAAAACAGCAGAAGGATAAGGAAAATTGTATAAATATAGAGCTTTAAGTAGACTGTTCAAAATTATTTCCTCTGGATTTTCTATTAAAATGCCAACAGTATTTTTAAAACAGTGGATGTTTCTATTACTCTTATTATTATATTAGCTGAGCTTTTGTGACACATCCAACCCTAAAATACTACTTATCTGTGCTACTGAAGTATCAAAGTTATTGTTAAGTAATTACAGTACTAAGTATCCATGTCTTCTTATTCTCAGACAACTAAAAGTCTGTAATTGCTGTCCTAGCTTAGACAGATGAAAAATAGAATGACTTCATGTTTTATGCTACAAATTCGTAAGCAAAGATAAGCTACAGGGAAATAAGAGCTTAAATCTCCCTGTGGATATAAGCGAAATATTAGAGAATTTTAGTTATTTCTGGGGATACGTTGTCTCTTGAAGTATAAACAATGTTTTTAAGTATTTAAGCATGTGTTATGTTGTTACAGGGAATACAGTACTTTCTACTTTCCTCCTCATGCTTGATTAAAAACTAATTTCCTGGTAATGATTTTCATGGGCATTTGAAAACCCTTAAGCAACATTTTTTCTCAGAAAATCTTCAGTGTTTTCAGATTTTTTTTTTTAATGGACTGAACTAGTATTTCACTCTTTAAAAAAAAAATCTTTTTAGATGCCATGAAATAAAAAGAATGCTATAGAGAGTAACTGAAGTGCTTATATTTTGGCTCAATCACTGTTTTTCCATCTGAGATTTTAAAGGTATGAAATAATATTTTTGTTGTTTAATGCAGAATTAAAATCAGTACGTCTAAAGAATGCTTTTCACACATAGTTTAGGGCACATAATGGGTAGATAGGTAACTGGGGGATGTAAGGATGTGAATGCCTGATTGTGTGTTTAGATCAGGTATATGTTTGCTATTTTTATATTTTTACCTATTTCCATTGAAATTCAAAGGCTTCATCTACCACATAGCGATGTTCTTGGCACCTGGGACAAACCAGACAGTACAAATGCTTATGTACATGATGCACCTATAGTTTTAGAAATTAGGATAGCTGTATCCTCCATTAATAGAAATTAAAGAATCAGGTTTCAAGGCAGAGGAAACAGAAAGGTTCAACAGTTAACTTCTTTAGTCTGTTAATATATTGAATGCCCCTTCAAACTGATTTAGTTGAATAACGAAAGGAGGTTGGGTTGTTGAATATTCAGTCAGAAGGAAGGTATGCAGGCAGATGATCAGGAGGAAACCAAAGGGATTGATGAATTTGGCATCCCTGATGGAGCAAAGAAGCTAAATAGAATGTGGCAGGACACGAAACTTCAGAAATTTAAAGAAACAATGAGATAAACAGTGAGAATGTTAGACTAGTTTTTGCAGGTGCAAAATAAATGCCAGTAGTTGTTAAAAATAATAACACAGGGAATTAGCTACGATAAATAAAAACCAAACCCAAACCAACCTATCATCTCATAAGAATCGTACCTTTTAATAAAAAAATTTTTTTTCAGCAACTCCAGTTTTCAAAAGAATTAGTTTTTATAGAATTTTATTCTTTTCCTAGTCCTTTGTTTCCTCCTTTGCTCTTTATTCTGAAGGGTTGGATAACAGTAGTTACTATGGACTACTGTTGATGAAAGATTTACTCAGAGGGTATAAAGACAGCAATTATTTAAGCAAGTGGAAAAATTTTTAAATCAGTGAAACAGGCTTATAAATTATAATTATTTAAATTAATATTACTTGAAAATATTCAGCCAGGGGGAAAAAGAGCATTCTAGAAAAAGTAGAAGTTCAAGATTATTCCTGTCTCCTTGTTTGAGCTAGACTTGCAAAGCTGTAGGTCTCTCCTGAGCTAGCCACTGTCAGAATATACTCCAGAAATTTTGCCCCTGACTTCTGACAAAACCAAGGCACTCATAACACATTCTTCTCATTTGCTAAAGCAGGTTGAACATTAAATTATTTTATGTTGGCAATATTTCCAGACCATACAACTCTAAGAAGTTCTGGGTGAAGTTTGTATTTTAAAAAGGCAGTAAGAGCTTATCTACCATTGACCCTTTTCAGTCACTGCTTTTTCACTTTCCTGGTGTGACCTTTCTGAATTTTATTACTGAAATACATGAAAAGGTGAGAGACTTATTAAAAGATGAGAGGAAGCAGTGTATTTGTGAGACTGGACTGATTAATTCTCACTGACCTCCATTACAATAATGATATCAACCAATCCACCTACTGAAATGATAATGAAATAGAAGTAATTAGGGTTTAATAAAAAATCTCCCTTAAATTATTCTTTCAGGAAATTAACTTACATTCTGTTAAAGCTTAGTGAGTCTTGCCAGCTGTCTCATGACAGGCCTTATCAAAAATGAGGAGCAAAGAGTAGGAATAGCCTAGATGCATTTATCTAGTAATTGTTCATCATATTGCGGTGTCTGTTAAGTTACAATCTCCACAAAAAATCAAGTCTGAGTATTATGAAATGAGTGATGGTGCTGCCTAACTGAAATGGGTTTTTTTTCTTTTTCAAATAAATACATTTCAAATGATGAAAAAAATCCCTCTGTATCTCGAGAGGCTTGTGTAAGCAAGTAAAAAAAGGATTCATTTTCAACAGACTTCTTTAGTTAAAAAAGTTAGTATAAACTTGAAACAAAATGCAAACAGTGGTGCCCAGCTTCCTGGGCATTACAGGTAATTTATTGTGTGCCTGAATAGCATTCAGTACGTATCTATTTATTGTGCTCCACATAGCAACTTCTGTGTCTCAGCAGGCATTTCACAGTATTTGTTTAGAATAGTCCCACACTTAAAGAAGTATCTTTACAAGAATTTTTATTCAAATGTTTTCAGTGTGTTTTTAAACCTCAGTCTCTGAACTTAGAGATCCATAGTTGTGAAACATGTGAAATAGATGCTGATCTCTGCTAGCTAAGTGTTCATTCACTTTCCAGTAGACTGTTCTTGACTTTCCTCCTGTGTGCAGCAGATGATAAGGAGGAATAGAAGAATATGACAAGTGTAATAAAGACCGAGTGAGCAAGCGAGTGGTGCTTCGTGTTCTGGTTAACACAGCAGACTTAGCAAACAATCCCCTTTGCCTCAGGATCTGGGCTTTTCAGTGTGCTTCAGAGTGGGTGTTTTCTAAGGGGTGGTTTTGTTTATTGTTTATTTTCTACCTTTTCTGAAGAAGGGACTTAGGACTCTTAAGGAAGCTGGAAGAGTGGACTTCTATTTCAAAACAAGTCAACTTCCAAAGTAAAGTAACTTTAAATGTATTTACAGTACCATATCTGCCATCTTGAAAATTTTTTTTTTCTATTCTTATTTTATTGTTTTTCAATTTGATCTCCATTTTGGTTTGAATATACAGCTTGGAGTCTCTATGCTTCTGTATACAAAGTACTGTCTAACACACACAAATGACACTGAAAAATGGGGGCTATATTATTTTTGTCTTGACTAAGTATTAGAGTTGGAGGTATTGCCTGTAATCATAGCTGATTAAAAAAATACCCATTTAGAAGCTTTTAGTTTGAGTATGTTTATTTCTGCCACTGATAGGATTTCCGTGGCAAGTTATTCCTGAGCTGATTGCAGGTGAGTCTTTAACATTTTGATACATTTAGTTGAAACTTCACCAAGAAAGCACTTGAAAATGCTCACAGAATTAAGGTAGCAAGGCTTCAAAGGATCACAGCAAAAACTCCAGGAGAATGAACTGCAAGTTTATCTTGGTAAACCAAACCAAAATAACGTTAGATTACATAACTATAGGCAAAATAAAAAGTCAGCAAGTGAAGAGAGAGAAAATAAATGCTACAGTGTCTCAAGTAAAGCCAAGTTGTTTGCCCAAATATGAATTTATGTCACTAAGGTTTGCACTTCTGCTTTTGACACAGAGTTTTAGTCCAAAATGAAACAGAAAATATTTATTGTACTGTAAAGGATAATTGAATCTAGCAGTTATTCTTTGTAAAGTTTTCATTTTCCTTTAATATTTTAATGTAATCTGCTTCATTATGGTAATGTTTTATAATAGAATTTTTGTCCCATAAAATGCTGTTGAAGTACAGCTTATTTGGTTATATGAAACAGGCTTTGAACATAATGACAATTAAAGGTCTGTAGTATTTCAGAAGATACATCTGGAAGGGTTCATGTTTGCAGACAAGGAAAGGAAGTTTAATGGAATCGAGACTTTAACTGCAGTCACACACAGTAAATATGCCAGTTTGGAAACTGATTTTTTCATTAAATGTTTTAAATACAGAAACATCGCTTTGTGGGTGGTTTGACATGCACCCGAACTATTGCCTACACTGCTCGTTTTCATGGTTACCTTGATACAAGGCTCAGCTGAAGGCTGCCTGCTTTTACACAGCAACTTGCTCCTAGTGTCAAGGGGCCAGAAATCAGCTGTTGATGCAGAACAAGTTAATGATGAGTGACGGGTGGGAGCATTAAGGTGTATGTATTTGTGTAAAACCAACCTGTCTGTGCCATGGTCAGCCTTCACCTCCCTGCTGCAGGAGCATCGCAGCTGGGGTGGCTTCCTGTGGCACTGGGCTGGTAAGGGGTGCTCCGTGCCCCTCATAGTGGCAAAAAACAGTTGAAATGGGGATTTAAAAAAAAAAAAAAAAAGAATTAGCAGAATATGTATAACATGCTGGGAGTGGGGAAGGATGGCAGCGAATACATCATGTGTAATGTGACCGTCTTTCCCAGCCTTAGCTGTTGGCTGAGGGCCCTCTGACATGGCCCATGTCCCATTTCCTTCCCTGCCAGCCTGAGGGTGAGGATCTGTGCCCTCTGCTCCCTGTCTCCCTTTGGCAGGTGTTGTTTGCACCTGCCTTGGGCTTCCGGCTGCCCACCATGCTCTCTTGGGGAATATGGCCCTGTTGGGGGCCTCCTCTGTCCTCCCAACAGCCAGGCACAGCTTGGCAGGGGCAGCCACCCCAGGGAAGGGATGGAGCAGTGGCTGCAAACTGCAGCCTCTGTCTTCCTGGAAGACACCTATGAAAGCTTCAGTGGGGAGTGGCACGTCTCCATGGGCAGCACAGAGAAGCATAATGGGTCATGAGGAAGCCAGGCGAAAAGTACTGCAGAAAAGAGTAGGGTGATAGAAAAAAAATTCATTTTAGTTCCCTAGTTTTAGTTTTACTGTTATACCTTTAAATCCAGGGGATTCTCCTATCCTGTCCAGGTGTTGGCCTAGAAGCTTTTAAATGTAAGACAAAGTCAACATAGAAGAAAAGTGCATAGCATTTGTTTTCTTTTAGTTTGGTTTCTGTTTGATTATTCTTTATTCTGCAGCCTATTTTAAATACATGCAAACATATATTCCCTTTTCATGGTAGTGAAAACACTTATTTATCCCTCTTTCCCATTTAAAACCACTCAAATGCCGTAATATTTAACTTCTGGATTAAATTCTGGGCTAAAAAAAAGTCAAGAGTTTAAGTCAGTGTTGTCCAAACTTTTTCTGCTTGAGCACTGCTATAAATCCTTAAATTCTCTTGCAGACGACCAGCCACCTTTAGTATAAAATCTAATTTTTGAAAATTGTGTGCTTTAGTACAATGGCATTTCAATTAGCAATTTTTAATAAAGCTGTGAAATGTCAGATTCCTGCAACAGCAGGATCTCAGAACTCCAGAAAGCATCCTGCAGAAATATTATGCATGTACCTTCTGAATTTTTAATCCTATTGAAGACAAATTAAGTATCTAAGTGCTTTCCTGAATGGTACTTAAGCACGTCGTTAAGCCCTTGTGTTAATTAGAGTCTTATGCTTTCCCTTTTTGAAAAAAACCATCCTGATTCTGTTGTTCTCTTGAACGACAATCTCAGTTCCTGGGATTGTGAGTCAGGGAAACTGGAAGGCTTATTTCAGTGATGAATCAGGCCCAAATTAATATCTTCAATATCTAGTGGACTAGAACTTGAAAATAAGTACATTAAACTGTATCTTCCATGGGACTGCACAGGAAAAAAGCCCAACATGAAGTTCATTCAGTAAATATGTTAACGATTATGTACACCAGATAAATTATTTAGGCATGTTTTCTGCTATATTTAAGGTGGATACAAGTGGAGACTAACTAGGACATACAAAATAGCCATAGTAGTACAAGACTTAAAGCCAACTCCATCTGGGGCTTGGAAAAAGTCTCTAAAAGAATGAAAAGCGAAATTCCCATTTTATCAGTGTGCAGATGGCTTTGGGAAGTCTGCCGGTTGCCACAGTGAAGGAAATTATTGTGTGAATAAACACAGATAAATTGGCAACCTGCACAGTATTCATTCTTTGTGATGTAGTTTGTGACGTAATCTCTTCTAGATAAGAGCCTTTAAAGATAGATTGTACTGTAGTGGTTACCATGTCAAGAATAAAATAGCCAACAATAAGTATTTTTTCTTCCTGCCAAGAAGGTGTTTTTTGCAAAAAGAGTTTTATTTTCGGGCTGATATTGCGTTGAATGAGTAGTTTAATATATTCTTTAAGGAAAGACAATCTTTATGCTTTAAATATTTTTTTTCAATTTGACATGTAGTGAAACCCTTTCATAAAACTTACAGCTTGGATAACAAATACCTCTGTATTTTTCACTTGCTTTAGAATTTGGAAATCAGGTAGGAAAAAGCAAATTCTTAAGATATGTCATTTTTCTCTTTGTCATTGCCAAGTGTAACAGGATCCCTAAGAGGAAGAAACCTAAGTGGAATACAGTTTTATATACCAATTTGTAGAAAATGCTGTCAGCTGCTTTTGTGTTTGCTTTTTATAAGCACATTTAAAAATAAAAAAAGGAAAGAAATTGAGAAATGGACATGTAATGGGTCTCTAATTCTTTTACAAAGTCCAACTAAGGCAATATTCCAAGCTGATAAATACATGCACAGACATGTATAAATCTTGGTGTAGACTAGCGTTAAATTTCATTTTAAAAGCAGACTGAATTCATGGTGGTGAGGTTTTGTTGCTTGGTTAGTGATTTCTTTAAGGCGGAAGTAATAGCTCCAACTGAATATGCTAATCCATCAGTTTTAAAGCTTTCATGTTGTTACTGTATAGGTTGACTAAAGTGTTTAACTCTGCCTGCAGAAAGTGCAGTAGCTGATCCATTAAGGCTTAAACTGTCCTGTAGTTGCCACGGGTTGCATTTGTGCCTTTGTGCTGGTATAACAATGATTTCCTGTGGGACACAAGCTCAAGAGTAAAGGTCCTGAGCCATCCTGTTGCTCATCAGTGAAACACAGGCCCTGATGTGCTTGAAATTTTACTCAGCAAGTCTTGTCTAAGGTCTCTGAAGTGTTTCTGTGGAAGAAAAATGCTGTGAATACTAATCTGAAGTAATTTGTAGTTTAACTGGGGAAGAAAGCCCACTACTTGTGGTTTGGAGTCTCAATGAGTGATTCAATTTAGAAAAACGGAGCATAAAAGTATGTTTTAGGGACGCTACTCTGATTGTAATTATACTGGTGAGCTTCTAATTTCTGAGCAAGATTTTTTATGTGGAAGTAAAAGAATTGAAGTGACACATGGCCCATGCTAAGGGAGTTGTCAGATGAGTGTATTGAACAGATGAGAAAAAGATGGCTGCTTTGATTCAAAAGAGGGGAGGGTAGAATAAAAACAAAACAAAACAACTCCACAGATCTACAGTAGATGACAATGCAATATTTAGCTTACTCTTTTGAATAGATAAGGTAGATTTCTTGTGAGTTATCTTTATGCACACTCATGAAACCAAGAGTAAATTACTCCAGTAACAGAAGCTTTTCTTAGCCTTGAGGCTAATAAACTTCTAAAATTGCTGATATGTCAAGCAGGATTTCAGAAGGCTCTCTGTCGTTGTGGGATTTAGTGCCATAGGCAATATAGTTGTTTTACAGATCTGTGAAAAACTGTCAGACATTTGAGTGAAATTCAAAAGATGCATGTCATTTGCATGTGGTGTGTTACTGCAGATACTAATCAGTGCAACAACTTAGCAGCAGTTTACACACCTGATAGTATTATGATGACAGTTTGTTTTTACCAGTAGTTAGGAGATCAGTAATCAGCCAGGAGGCAGAGCGGTTTCCAGAAAACGCTTTGTGAAGAAAGTACAGTGACAGTCAGCTTTTAAATGAAAAGTAACTTATTGCTTGGATGTTCTAGAATTTGGAAGAGTATACGTAGGTATGATCATTAGCCAAACATTAACCTAGCAACCTAAAGCTGGAAGAAAATTGTATTTCTGTAAAAGTTGTAAAGCTCACTGTCATCGGGCCTTCAGAAGCTTTTTATATTAACCTTGTGTTTAACAAACCTTTCAGCCTGTCACTGGGAAGGAAGAGGAGCACCAGTAGCACTTAACCCTGTTCTTGGAGATGGTCGTTTTCGGATAAGAGTAACATGCAGGATCAAGCCATGTTCCCCCTCTCCTCCACCTTTCTATATTTACTTCCCCAAAGCTTTTATCTGAAAAGTAACTGGTTTACCCCCAGGAGCTCCCCTGGAACATGTTAAAGCTGATTCCTGCTTATCTCCTGGGTATTGTTTCTTAAATGCTGAATTGCATGGTTGAATGGTTTACAAAAATAATGACTAATGTTATTGGTCATGCAGCAAAGAGAATGTGCTTAGAGAAGAAGGGAGACTTTCTGGGCAGCAGCAGTAATTGTTAGCATGTGCTGGTTAGTTTTACAGATACTTATCTTCTGTGACAGAACAACTGTCTCATGCTTTGAATGCCAAGTTATAATAAAATGCAAGTTGATAGGGTAAGCGACACATTGGAAAACGCAGGTTACCATTTTGTGTGCTGCTCTCACTGCATGTGCAGCTGTTAGTGTGGGGACCAAAGGCAGGAGTCAAGCTGGGTCGGGAAGGCGCAAGCATGGGAGAAGTAGAGGGATAAAGGGATAAAAGAGTCTCATCTCTTGTACATGTCTGACCACTCAGTATGCTGGTGAGACTCTGCCTGATGCTTGATCACTGCAATCGATCCTGTGTTCTTACTAAATGCAGTTTCTACCATGTTGTCCGTGGATGTGCTCAGATCTTCAGCATGTGTGTGAATGCTCATAAACTTCAAACCAAGCTAACCAGAGAGTGGGAGAAGAGATTTGGGTGCCAGGAGCTGCTGTGGGGCCATGAAAGTCAGGGGCTTTTGGGTGTGGGGGCCAGAGCCTGGGGAGGAGCAGGGTGTGGGTTCCTCTCGCAGAGTGAGATTCCCCTGGGCTGTAGTGGAGGAGCAGGGTAGGGCTGTCAGTGCTTTATGTGTGAGTGCTCAGTGTGTTCACAGGGATGCTGATTAAGGCACTGTTTTTCTGTCTGTATTTAATCTGTCAGGCCATCTCTCTCTCTTTCTCTCTCGCTGTGTATCTGTCTGCTAGTGTTAGGAACACCACCAGCTGGATCTGGGGACGTGGAACTGTAGCAGTCCTGTGTCTGTCAGGCACGGAGATGAAGACTCACCCTGGTTCCTGCGAGTAGCCTAGATTTGGCTACTCAGATGCTCTGTGGGTTTTTTGCCAGTGTTTGTATAATTTCATTTTTTCCCAGAAACAGGTTTTCATCTGTTCTTACATCCTTGTTAAGAAAGTTAAACAGCACTTAGTTTATGGTGATGCAAAAAGTCTCACTAGCAGAACCTGAACCATGTTTACTGGGATTTCTTCAGTAACAGTTGCTTCAGTTACTCAGCTTTTAATACACTCGATGTGCTTTCTTATGCTGCTCTAATCAGTTCCCTTATTGTATTAAGCACTTCACAGAAGTCTTACATCTTTAGCTGCTGTAGTTTCAGCAATACTTGCAGTCTCGTTCAACTGTACACCCAAGGGTTCACCTTTTTTTTTTTTAGCAAGACCCGTTTTTCTGTTACAATGTTGATTGTTGCTATTTCTATGCTTACCCTTTAATCCTTTATGTACTGCATCCTGTATTTTGACTTCCCTTACTTTTGTTCAGGGTAGATCTAGCAGATGTGTCTAGCAGACCTCTTCCAATCTCATTGCAGGTACACAGGCTAAACAATCAACCAGAGGAGCTGTGTCCTATTAGGAACAAACAAGGCAAGGAAACATCTGTGAATGTAGCCTCCAAGGCAGGGAGAGAGCTTTTGTGCTGAACGAGTTCTATTTTGTTTGTGACGTTGGAAACTTGGTCTCATTTCCTTGAAAACAGAAGGGACATGCAAAAAATTCTTCATGCACGTATTGTCATTCTTTGTGTGAAAATGAGTGGTTCAAGGTGTCTTTTGAAATCATTCTTTGTATGCATGTTATATGCTGTGGTAAAGTCCATGGTTGGTAACTGCGTGCTTTTTGGTTAGGGGAAGTTCTCAGAAGGGGAGAAGAGGGTTTCTTCTTTGAGAGCACCTGGCCGTGGGAGAAGCTTTTCCAGGGAACAATAGGGCAGGCAGTAATAGAGCTGCTGACTGGAGAGCTCGCACTTGGGAAGTTTTCTTGGCATAATGGGGAAGACACACAAAACTAGGCCAGGCATGATGAGAACAGGGAAGGTTTTTCTGTTGACCCAGAGGAGAACACAGTTTGTTGAATCCATAAAGGCTGTTGAAGATTGCTAGTGTGCCAAGCAGGTCTGGAGGAAAAGGGCCCTTGTTGCAAAGACATAGTTGGGCAGAAAAGGTGTATGTTTTCAAATGGCTGTATTTTACCTCTCTCTCAAAAGAATCTGGATTTTCAGACAGAAGACAGTTTTTCAAGTTTATGTTCTAGTGAAACATCTTCTCTTTCAAGCCCTTATGGTATTTTTTCATGTGTTCACTTTAAAGAAAAGGTGCAGACAGATCTGTCTCAAAGCTCTGGCATGTTTGAAATCCAGTCATAGCATAAAAGTTAAAAAATGTTATAGCTGGTGAAATATATTAGGTCACCTTTATAGAAATCCAGCTGACTGCATCATGAGGAGTCTTGGGAGAATTTGAAGAAAACTCTGCATAACTTGTTGGGGAAGCTTTCTATCGTGAGAGTGTTTTATAAATCAGTTTTCAGATTTAGCAGTTTGTAGCACAGTTCTCACTGGCTGTAGAAGATACTGGTGGAGCTGCAGAGCATATTGGGATAGGCCAAATGTGGGATGACAGAAATGAAACAAGAATGTTGCCCTGCACCATACTTCGCTCTTTGAAGCCCAAACAGAGCACGGTTCCTTTAAAAGTGAAAAACTGTCCCAAGTAGTTGTACACTTTGGCTGATGTGAGTTTTCCGAGTGACTGGGGTGATAAGGAAACCTTCCACCTCTGGTGGTACTGCTTTACTGCCTCAGGCTTGGGCTGCATCTAAGGTGGCTCTCCAGGGACAAGAGGAGTAGCACAATTCATTGGGGATTTCGTAGTCCACACCACACCTGACCTTCCTTACCAAACAGAGGGAGAACTACCGTGTAGTGCATTTACTTTATATGCAGGCAGGTCAGGTTTCCTGTTACAAACAAATAAACAACTAACCAAACAGAAAACTTTCCAGTTGTGTTCATGAGTGGAACTACAATTCAGATGTGATGCCTTCTCCCTGCCCTTCAGAAGGTTCTATACAAGCCCAGCATTAGCTTCGTTCCGTATCGACAATATTCTATTCTTTTTCCAACCTAAATGATTCCATGATACTAGGACTTTGGGAAGATCCAGACATTCTCCTCTATTCACTTTCAGTTAATTTCAGTTAATTGTTTCAAATATATAGCTATTCCCTGCTTTAGAGTACTCAACCAGAATTTGCCTGTTCTAGACCTGGGGATATGATGCTGGAAAGCTTTGTGTTTTAAAAGTCTTTTTAGGTCTGAGTTTGCCTGTCCTGAAGTACTTTCTTACTTTTATTTCTGCTTTTCCAAAAATGCAGTGATTGCTTCAGAAGCTGAATTTGAAACTTGATACAACTCTCTCAGAATTTATGCACATGCAGTTGTTTTCTCTAATAGCTTGTGTACTTTGTATGGCCCTACTATACATTGCTTGCTTTTTGCATTGAGGTAATGTAAGTTATATAAGAAGCCTTCAAAATGTCAGTACCGTGTTTGAAAACATAGAATAGTCATGAAGAAAACAGAAAAACAAATTACAGGGTGAGTAGTCAAAATCATTAAATATTGAAAAGGCTTGAAAAAGTAAATAGCATTCGTCAGAAAGCAGGGGGGTTTTTATATTACTGGCTATTGGAAAAGGGGCAAAAGATACAGGATTCAGAAGTACGTGACTTCATGTTCAAGCTTGATCAAAGCAATTTCTAACAAAATAATGGGAGATGCGTTTGTGCATGTGAGATGAGGAAGAACATTAAGAACTAAGAATTTTAAGAATTTAGTGAAAGAATTATAAGGCTTATTAGTCTTATTAACTGTTCTGCTGAAACGAAGATGGCAGTCGGGGTAGAAGTGAATTGATCTTTTAAAAAAATACACAGGACTTATGAGGGATTTTCAATGGATTTTTTCCAAGAGTTTGAATAGTTGCAAATTTGGAAGATAAATAGCTTGAAAGTTGTGATTAATGATGTTTTTAGGATGGGTAATAAATAATGATTAAAATTACCACGTTAAATTTAATATGAGTAAATATTGCTCAAAAGAAGACTTGAAATTCACCTGGAGACAATAATGCTTTGTAAGTTAATGAGCAGAACTGATAGATGTTAGCTGAGGCACTGAAGGGAAGACTCTCAGCTGGTGTATTTTGAGACTCCTCATTATGCCAGTTCAGGGGTGCAAGCTCTGGTGTTTGTGTACACATACCTACTAGGTGATGTCTGGAAGTGGTGCATTTGAATGAAAGTTACAGCTTCTTTAGGTAGTGCTGGTCATGCTTTGAGAGTTTTCTCAAATTACAGCAGCCAGATAATTTTCAAATGTCACCTGAAAATGTATTTTCCTTCTCCTGTAACATCAGTAAATAGTATGAAAAAATATAGAATACAAAACCTGTTTTGTTTGCAAGCTTTAGGAGTTAAAGTGCAAGGTGGATTGTAACTAAATTCAGGTCCTCTGCTTTCTGCAATACTTCCAAGATGGTCTGTACATAGGTTTGTTTATGAAATACAGTAAATAAAAGAACACCTATGTTGAGTTTGCCTTGTCTGAAAGTGGTACTCATTATGCTTGAGCCTTACAATTCATCTGCTCATGCTCAGTAGTTCCAGTGTCTTGAACAGTCCCATGCTTAGTCTTGGGCACTCAGAGTAGTCACAATCTCTTGTGGGTGATGGCTGTAGGGTTGGCTGGCATTTAGGGAATGCTGTTTTGCTAATAAAAAGTAACCTTTTGTATGTACCTTCTGATCTGAGCCTTTCTATGATTTTGTGAACTGCCTAGTCACAGCATTTTTGACACCTTTCTGCACCTGAAGGTTGCTTTGTTAGTAAATACATAGAATATCTGTTCTTAAAATCACTTTTTGCTCTCCATCATTTAGCACATTTTTCAATTATTGAGAGTCAAAATCAACCAGTAGTGATGCCTGAATGAGTAAAATGCCAGTACTTTTTTTTAATGTTAATTAGGAAGACTAATAATTTGTCTTCAACCATGTATAAGACTGGTGAAAAATCAGCAAAGTGACTTTCTTTGCTCACTAAGTCACATTTTCTTCATGCATGAAAAATGATCCTGCATTCATTTCATTGCGTTTGACATTCTCAATATAAAAAGTGTCTCTAACAAGGTGAGGTGACATGGTGAAAACTTGCAGAAGTGACTGGAAAACCTCTCTTGTGCCATTCCCATAATTTTTTGTAGGACTGTATGTTGCTTTTCTAGTTGTCAGATTTTCTTTTTTAAACATTTCTTTTTTCAGTTCTTCTGTCACTCTATCTTTATAGCATCTTTTTGTGTCCAGTATTTCACAGAAAATTTCCATTTATGCTAATGAGAATTACCTGGATATTCAATTGCCCAGTTACTCTGGAGCAAATCTGTATTTTCTTTTTTCAAGTATTCCATCTTCTTAGAATTAATATTTGTATGAACCAAATATTTGCTGAATTACTGCTGATCCATTTTTCTGTGAGGAATTGTAAACAACAACAGTGACTGTAGGAAAGTCACTGCTTTGTTGATTTAAACTCCTTAGCTAAAATGATGAAATACAGGTGATTCAGCAAGGTTGTGGATCACAGAAGCCTGAATTCAATGAATGGTGAGCACCATTAGGTTTTACTACATTGCATGTAGTGCCTAAACATAGCCCTACAGGCTAAACCCAGGTAAATCCCATTTAAACTTTTTGACTGAGGAAATTATCATCATCGATGTATTTACACATGAAAGTGCATTTAGGGAAATTAAATAAGTGTGATAAAATGAGTGTATTTATAGTAAGATGTGCACTTGCCTTTTCTTCGTAGGAATGAGTACTCAGATGATTATAATTTTGCATGTTTTCTTGTGGAATCCTTCTGTCCTGTCAGATAACTGTTTCCTAGTGGATATACCAGTGTATAGTTTCAGTTTTATTTTTTATTTATTTCTTATGTGCCCCAGTATATGATAAGCTATTCTGGCGAATTCATCCACTGTCAGAAGGTGTGCTGTGGGGTTTTTTGTAGTTTGTTTGATTGATAGTTTCCATATAAAAAAGCTTGCCAGTTAATTTTTAGTGAATTCATGAATGCTTTAAGTATTGTTCTTGTAACTTAGCAAATTATACTTATTTTAAGGGGTTTATATTTTAAATGTAAATAAATTAATTGAACGGCAGAGCATGTACTGATTGATTGAAAGAATATTAGTTTCTTTCCTGCCTTTTTTAAGAAAAAAACCATACTCAGTGACTTCTGTTTATGTTACTAATGAATAAGTATTTGTCCCAATATGTTATAGTAACAGACTGTGAATTAAATATAGAGTAATGCCTTTTAGGAAGTAAAATATTTATATTCCTTTGTATTATAAGTCAGTTCCATTTCTGTCAATTTTATGAACTTGGCTAGAAAGGAAATTACACTTGATAAATAATTTAAATTCAACTGCAAAACTGCTGTTATTGAATAGTTAAACCTATTTGACATAAAGATGCAGTCTGAACAAAGGTTCTCCAACATTCCATTTCAAGAAATGACTTGCATCTCATTAAAAAGTATTGTCACCCATCAAAGTAAGAAAAAAAAAAAAATTAAAAATTTTTTCTAATAACTGTGTGACAAGTATGTGTACTTACATTTTTATGAGAACACTTAACTATGTGTTTGTAGCAGGGAACTATAACATCCATTTCTGGACTTATGAAAAATGCAGGGTTTAAATTATCTCATGCGTTTTATTGACATGTTTTCTTTTCAAAGTGGATATTGAATTTTATTTCCTTCTATGATATCATAGGTTGTCTGTTAATAGAATTCTTCCCTTTTCATTTGTTCAGCCCAGAATACGAATGTCTCAGAAATCATGTTGTATTTTTCTAACATCTGTTCAGTCTTTCAAATTCCTTAGTTCTGCAACATGATTATTTTGAAGGTACATTTCAATGAAACACATTAATAGGCACTGAAAAATAGAGTATAAATTGACTAGCTGCTCATGTGAGAGTTGTTTGAATGTAACTTTATTTGAATACTTCTACGTTTCTTGTAATTTGCTGTTTTTAAGCTGTGACTATAGTATAAAATTCACCCCCACCTTTTTTTTTTACTTGTAAAGCTTACTGGTTTACTTGTATTTTCGTTTGTTCATGCTTTTGTCAGATTGTTGAAGAGAGGAGACAGTTGTCACACTTAGTCAAGTTAGGTAACTTGTGATTATATAGAGGAAGGCTAAGGAATTGAGACTGTTTTAGACTGTCTGCATCCCATGCTGCATCTAACCATCTGAACACACAAAATTCTCTTAAATTTCATTGCAGCTCTTGTGGTGGATTGACCCTGGCTGGACACCAAGTACGCTTCCCTTCATCCTGGTCTCAGCTTCACTCCTGAATTTTCTCTCTCTCCTCCCTCCCAGCAGTGCAGAGGGACAGGAAGTGGACTGGTTCATCACACATTGTCTCTTCCACTCCTTCCTCCTCACAGTCTTCTCCTGCTCTGGCATGGAGTCTCTTACCATGGGATGCAGTCCTGCAGGCGCAGATTGCTGCAGCGTGGGTCCCACACCGGCTCACAAGTCCTGCCAGTTGGAGTGTCCTGCTCCAGTGCGGACTTCCCACAAAATCACCACCTCCTTTGGCCATCCAGTTGATCTGGTGCGGGGCCCTCCATGGGCTGCAGGTGGATCTCTGCTCTATCCACACTCTCCATGGGCTGCAGGGACCAGCCTGACTCCCCATAGTCTGCACCCGGGCTGCAGGAGGTCTCTCCTCCAATGCCTGGACCACCTCCTGCTCCACTTCCTTCACTGAGCTTGGTGTCTTCGGGGCTGTTTCTCTCACATATTCTCACTCCTCTCTTCAGCTGCAGTTCTGAAGGTTTCTTTTTTCTCACCTTTCAAATTACATTATCCCAGAGGTGCTACCACCGTCACTGATGAGCTTGGCCTTGGCCAGCAGTGGGGCTGTCCTGGAGCCGACTGGCACTGGCTCTGTAGGACATGTGGGGAAGCTGCTCACAAGAAGCTGCTCCTGTAGCTCCCCCATGACCACAGCCTTGCCAGGCAAACCCAGCAGAGACTTTGACTTTAGAAGCCCTCAGGTAGTTGAGAACTACAGCTGATTCTGTACTACCATCTGTAGATTTACCACAGTGCAGATTGCTTCAGTGTTCGAGGGTTTTTTGTTGCTTTCCTTCCCCACCTGTAGAATAAAGATTGTACTGTTTACTAGCTTTATGAAAGAATATTGAGATTCTGCAAAAAGTAATTTGAGATTAAATACCTTCCAAATACAAATTACTGTTATGTTAGTAGAAGAAAAATGGTTAAATTAGTATCATTTTTTAAATTATGCTTTAGTTACAGATATTACCAAATTAGGAAGAGGAAAAAAAAGGAAGAAATTGAATCAGTCACTTTGTTTTTGCAGGTTCTTTCATGTTGGTGAATACATCTGGGAGATTTGCGGGACAGAAAGCTCACCTCCTGATGCCCCATCTGAAAGAAAATGATACACATTGTATTGATTTTCACTATTATGTTTCAAGCAAGAGTGGAGCTAGCCCTGGCACTTTGAATGTGTATGTGAAGGTTAATGATGGTCCTGTTGGTAACCCAGTCTGGAACACATCTATCACTGCTACTTGGAACAGAGCAGAACTGGCAATTAGTACTTTCTGGCCCAATTTTTATCAGGTATGTTTTACTTTTTATGAAATTTTGTTTCTCATAATAGCCATCTGGTTCTTAATCATCATTTTAACTTTAAATCAAAATACCTTTCAGTATGTCTAGTTGATCTTCATCTTAATTACATTTTTGTACGTGATGCTAAATGTTTGTTTTTACATACATATGGCTGTGTTTATATGTTTACATATATTTATAGAAGTGTATGAAATGCACACATGCTCTAAATATGGGTGAACTAATTATGTTGAAAAAAGTCTAGAAATTTTGCTATTGATTTCAGTCAATTAACTCTATTTCTCTGTAATAAATTCACTCGTTCTTTCAGTTCATTAGGGATGCTGGAATTGAATGCCAATAGATTTTATTACAGTATAGTCTTCAAGTTTGATTTAGATTAGCAATACTTGTTGCTTTAGAATCTTTGAATCCTCAGTTCAAGTCTTTACTCTGAATGCAATATCCGTTTGTTCTGTCCAGTAGTAAACATAAATATAATAGTGGCTGTCATAGGAATGGGATTCTGATTGTATCCTAAAGACTAAGGGGGACAGTCCCTTAGGGTGCTGCTTTTCTGTAGGAAGGTTTACAGATTTTACAGTTACTTACTGTTCTATAGTAGTTCAATGTTTTTTCTCCTTCCTGTGAAAATACAGTCTATGTCTCCACAAACAAGTAACTTAGTTTAATAAGAGCAGACCAGTAGCATGGAGATGTTATTGAAGCTCCTCCATCTTCACGTGAAGTTTGGAAAGTTTTAATTGTATTTTATTTGTTCCCCTGTACTCAATATTGTTACCATACTTACGGTTTGAAGCTTTCTGAAGAAAAGCCATCCCAAAGATGGGGGTTCCTTGACTGCAGACCTCCCTAGGAGGTACAGTGTTGCTCTTCCACCATGCTGTTCTTGAAAGCAACACCCTAACAGCAGCGCCCCAGTTACCAGTGTCAGGCGTGGCAGAGTCTTGTTTCTGCATTTGCTGTTTCAGGTAGCCAGGTATTTGTTGCCCCATCATATTCTCATGATAGGTTTGGCAATGTCCACTGCAGGTACTCTGGGAGGCTACAGTGGACTCCTTTCTGTGGCTGCAGCATCTGATCTGTGAGGACGTCTCAAGTGAACTCAATTTGTCCCTTTTGAGCCCTTTTTCTTCTAAGGAAAAGAAAATGCTGAAGAACTTTCTGGAGTCTTTTCTTCTGTGATTGTTTCACCCACAATGAAACAGAAAGTCCTTCTCCAAAAGATGAGTTTGGAGTGCCAGGAACATTTTATTCTTGGAATGTGGGATGCCTGGCAGTGGATGCAATACTTGCAGACACGAAAGAGCATACTTATTCATTTCCTTTTGCCTCTGCTAGTGTGTTCCTAGGTTTGATAGCTGGTATTCAAAGGGTCCACATTTGCATCCAGTGTTCTGTCCGAGGTTCCTAGGAATTGGTGCAACTGCATTGTCAGGGCTTCCTGGAAAGGATTCAGGGTAGGCTTACGGACATCTCAGCAAACTGTATGATGTGGATCTTTTATAATTGTCTGCAGGCTCGATGAGGTAATACTGGTGCCTTTTCTAGAGGGGCAGGCATTATTAGCAGAGCTGGGGTTCACTTCAGCATGTGGGAGAAGCTGTGTGCTACCTGACTCTCTGGAGCATGAGGCTATATCCTGATCACAAAGTCCAAGCTCGGTTTAGTCATACATCTGTCAGGGTGAAAGGGCAGTGTGTATTTTGTTGCCTCTCAGAGTTCAAGGAGTGTCTAGGTGATGCTCTCTGTCATATGGTTTGGTTTTAGGTACTCCTGTGAGGAGCAGGGAGTTGATATCCATAATATTTAAGTGTCCTTTCCAACTCAGGACACTCCAATGGTTCTCTGACCTTACATCAAGACCTCACGTTACCAATTTGATACTAGTGTTGAGAACGCTTTTCAGTGCTGCCAAAAAGCCTTTCTGTCTTCACTGAAATAATGAGGACCAGCCTGTGGTGTTAGCCTCAGTGGATGGTGGGAGAAGAGGATAGAGCACCCCACAGACAATTTTGTGGCTGACATTGAATGTAACTCAGTGGTTTATAATGTGGAATGTACTGGAAGGTTTTGTGAATGTGGTGGGTGGTTCAGGAGTACTGAATACTGAGTAAATGTGTGACTGTGTCACTTCTGTCCAAGTCTGTAATGTCCCCATCTGTATAGTGAATTAGTAGAGAAGTTTCCAGTTTCCTGTCTTCTGAAAGGAGTCTGGTTTTTATGCAGCAGAACTGCTCTGGAATCAGCAGTCAGTAAGAAGAGGGTTGTGCTTCAAAGTCTCACAAGTCTCACTCTAGCTCTGAATCAAAAGGCTGATGTGGACAGGGCAATTTTAGTAGAAGAAGCCTTGACTCTGACTATTAATTTTAAGGTAAATTAACATGTTCATAAAAATACATGCAACCTCTGAGTGTTTCAAATGTTATTAATGTAATTAATAATAATCTGTGTCAGATTCCTGACAATATGATACATCTAACTGATGTCTGAGTAATAAGGGTGTTTGGCCATAAAAACAGAAGGATAACCTTTCCCATCCTCTTTCTCTTCAAGACCTGCCATCTGGACTGTTCACTGTTATTCATAGGTGAGCCCTTACATACTTGGATGGGGTACTGCAGTTTAGCAGATTACCACACATCAGCTGATGTGTAATAGATGCCTGAGCCTATCTGTAATGGATTCTATGTGCTCTCCTTGCTGCTGGAAATGTTGAAATTTCTGCATAATCTTTCTTTCACTGTGGAGTACACTAAGTCATTTTCTTTGTATTTGCTGCATATAATCTGAAATAATACCTAGTCAGGTACTGCAATTTAGCTGATGTGCCAAAACATCTTATGCTATGTTAATATCCATGGCGGTGCAGGGAATCACTGTTAAATACTGTAACTTCACTGGTCTTATTGTAAATAAGCTCATTTATTCTCGAGGAAGTGCTGTCACCATTTCAAGAGCTTACGGTTAATTGTCTCCGTTTTTGGTTGCCTCCATCCTCTCAGAGATCTGTGATGCAATTTCCTCACTTGAGTGCTGACATTTGCAATTTTTCATTGTTTCTGAACTCTTTTCATCAGTTTTCATATTTTTCTTCTTCACAGAGTTTGTTGTGGGGGAAGGCAGGAAGTTAGCTGCAAGCAGCTGGGAGAAGGGCAGGAAGACGAGAGAGGGTATATGTGGATCTTTTGAGAATATGGCTCCAAGTTAGGTGACAGCTCAGGTGACTGCATGAATAGTGGGGAAGACAAAGGACTCACTGATGGGTGAATAACATAGTACCAAGTCTGTTTCCTAAGCTGCTATTCATTTGAGTCCAAAACTCCAACATCCTTTGGCACAAATGCATGTGTTCCTCACAAAACCTCCCAGATACACAAAACTTCCTCCCAGTGATTTTCTGAGTTTGTCTGACCTTATTGAACATAATTAAGAAAAGCCCACTAAGAAGATTTTTAGGGAATGACGGAGCCCTTTTTAACTTTTCTTATATGAAAGTTGGTAGTTTCCCTATGAGTAATCTCCAAGAAAAGACGTGACATTAAGAGGTGAAGGGACAAAACAATGTAATTGTGTGATTGTCTTTGTTGTGTTTTAAATCACATAATCCATGTAGCCATCCATATCTGTGAATGTTTTATAATTCCATTCCATTAGCAGAACATCTACAAAATGCAAATGAAACCAAAATGTACCAAAGAACTCTGAGGACAAATTATATACTATGACATTTCAGAGTTATAAAATTTATACAATTCAATATTTTTAAAAACACAGTGTGCTGTGTCTGTTTTGCTGTTGAAAAATGTAGGCAAAATAACTCCCACTAATGGTAGCTGACTACAAATCAGATTATGTAGTATGGAGTGAATTTTAATCCATCTTTTAAAGTTGGTTTGAGCCATGTATTGTGAATGCATACAAGCATAGTGTTCAAAAGACTTAATAATTAACAGTAGTTTATTATTGTAGCATCAGTTGCCCCAGCTTGTTAATGCTTTTCAGGTTGGGTTTCTATTTAGAATCGACTCTTTAGAAGTACAGTCTCTGAACAAAATAATTAATTTCTTTTAATGTACCCTTCTCTTTTTGCCAGGTAATTATTTGTATATGTTTCACACCATAGGTAAGCTGTACTACATATATATCACAAATCACAATTATAACCTGCCTGTAACAACACTAATTGTGGATTACTTGCTGATTATCTAAATTGTCAAGTATTCTGATGATTAATGATGTAGTTAATTCCATAATTAATGATCTTCCAAGTACTGCGGCCTAACATCTGCCATTGATTTTGGGTTATGTCTGCATTGCTGTCCAGTTAGCGATAACAGTGTACTTGCAGTAACATGGCTTCAAGATGCCAAACACCTTCTGAGAGTCCAAGATAATCAGCACAGCTTGTTCTTTTCTGCTGTGCCTCCTGGTCTCTGAGCTATTTGTTTTGAAGTAGCTGGTGTATTTCTGCAGGTACTAGTCTTATTTCTGTTTTATAAAACCGCTGTAGGAGTGCCCCCCTGAGGGAGCATTGCCTTCCTCTTTTTAACATTGGTCATGGGAGAAATTGTTTGCTTCACTGAGCTACTGTCTACTTGGTGCATCTTAAGCAAGAGCATCAAGGAGTTTATCGTGCCTTTGGAGACAGCCTGCAAACAAAACTGAGCTTCACATAATTCCTAAGACCTTCGCCCTCCTCCTAACTTGAGTAGAATTAGAATGTACACAGAAAAAGAGAATTGAATGTTACACAGATTTTTCTGGTTAGTGGCAAGATTGTTTTTAGATTCTTGGGATCAGTCTCAATAAGTTGAGAGGCTCTAAAATTGATGCTTTGAGATATAAGTCATGAAAAGGCTGCTCACCTAGTGAGGACAGGGTGACAGGGGTGTTTTTTTTTGTGTACGTTTTTATTTTCTTTAATTCAAGTCATGAAAAGGCAGCTCACCTAGTGAGGAGAGGGTGACAGGGGTTTTTTTTTTGTGTACGTTTTTATTTTCTTTAATTTTTGGATGTTTTTTCTCATTTGGATTTTTTAGCAGGAGTAAAATCTGGTGATTTCAGGGTTGTTTCCCCTAGGTTAGTTAATGATTCTCAGACCAATTAGTAGGATTTAAAATACATTTTTCATTTTAGAAGTATTGCCATTTTGGAACATTACAATATGCAAAATGCTACTACAGAGTTGAGTCTGGTAAGTGGCTTGTGTTCCCTGCTTCTAACCTTTCAAGCGAGCAATTTTGCACAGCTCCACTGCAAGTCACATACCATTCCCCTATCAGTTTTTATATTTTGAATTATTTTCTTTGTACTTTGCTGGAAGTCAGTCATGGCAGCAGTGAACTGAAACAAATCTTGATTAAACAAAACAACAAATGCTGCAGATTTAAAATCCAGAAATGGAATTGAAAGGATTAAAAATAGCTTCCAGTGGAGTAACACAACTGTCTGTACCACTGCACTGTCTTTAAACCTAAAATCCTATGAAGCTGGAATGAGAAAATGGGGTAAGAGCCTGGCAGTAATTCCTGATCCTTTTTAGTAAGGACACAAAGGAGTTGCATGGTATCACTTCACAGAGATGAGATTTACCCTTTACCATTCTGACACTTTCCCCTGTAAATGAGGACTTTAGGGAATAAGAAGCAGTAGATCCAACCTAACTTTTAAAATCTGGACTTAAACATACATTTTTTCATAACCTGCTTTGTACATGTTTTGTTTGGAGTTTGTCTCATGTAATGTACTTAAATCCTCGTCTAGGACAGAGCATTAAGCTTCTTGTGCAATAAAGGTTAGGCTCACATTTTTGTGTGTTTTGTGTGTTGCATTCAGCTGCACACACACAGTTCCTGAACTGTGCTTTGAACTCCAAAGAAACTTTGAAATGCATATTGCATTTTGAATCACAAACCTGTGTCAGGCATCTTAACTAGCTCTTCTTCATTGACTTATGTGCTTTGGCAATAGCTATTTTGAGAAGGATGCACCAGGGCAAACCATGTACCTAAATTTAAAAACCCCAGCAGTCTAGAAATGGTCACAAGTAAGGAGGCATGCATTTTTTGTCACGTGCACAAGGCTCTGTTGCTTTTTCCTGTCCCTTGCTCCTAAACCAGAAAAACATTTAGGCTTTCAGTAGAGAAATACAAGACAGCAACTGGTTTAAAAACAGAGAAGACAAAGATTTAATAAGCCATAATGTCAGGAGTTCAGTTTTCAGTCTGGCTTGCTTGTTCCTTTGTGGTCTCGGATTGGCGGCAACCACCAAAATGTTGTTTCACCTGCTTGAGTGCGCGTGAGAGGGCCAGGTGGTAGCTGTGCAGGAGTGAGAGGTGGGAAGGGAAATGGCAAGAAGCAAATTCCCAGCCAGGGAGGCCTGAACACATTTTAGGCAGCCCACATCAATAAGCTGTGATGGACCTCTGCAGGGCCTGGGAAGGATCGAGTCAGGAACCTCCCTTCACATGGCTTTGATGAGAAAGCAGTTGCTGCTATTGTGGCCTGGTGATAAGGCAGATAGTCCCTAGGATGAGTCAGAAAGGGGAGAAGAATTCAACCCACAGGGTACAAGTCAGTGCCAATTTTTTGGAGAGAAACTGTTCCCAATGCTTTATAAAGTACAGTCAAAGAAAGGTGCTCCATGTGGCAAAGCAGAGCAGGGAGAGAGGAGAGTGCAGCGTGTGATGCAGCACTGCCTGCTCACTGGGGATGCAGGGGGGCAGGACTGTAGCCTGAGCTTAAGCAGCTTTCTTAATACTCCTTTCTCTTTCTTGTTTTTGCAAAGGGCTATTTTTAAGTCGTGTGAAGGACAGTGTTTATATTAGGTACAATCCACCTTTTGACTGAAAGTGTTGTAATTTTACAGCAACAAAGGCAGGAATTATGGAGTGAGGTTGTGTGGCAACAAAACCTGTTTATTTCTATTGTTCTTCGGAACAAACGAGTTATCTTGAGTCGCACATTTTCAGCGGTAAGCATTTATGTTGGTGAGCAGACTCCCTTTCTTTGTTCCTATGTAGCAAGGGGAAGTGGCAGGAATGAAAAGCTAATTTTGCTCTTCAGTGAAGCAGGGAGGATCAGGGACAGTGCCGTGCTAAGCCGCTTCCCTGGTTCCTGTTTGGCAGGCCTGTGACGGAGAGAACGGTGTAAAACAACTCTCAGGGCAGTGTTCAGCAGTTTTTCCTGAGCAAATGAATTCCGTGTTTTAACCAGTTGTTTCCGGACTGATAAGGTGGCGGAATAATAGGCAAAAAATCCAAGGGCCGCCCAGTCTGACATTGCTGGAGTGTTTTCTCTGTTTTGACTGGAGTCTTTTGTATTGCCTGCAGGTGTTGCATCAGCTGTGAGAAAAGGCAAAGTTTGGAGGTGGGAGTAAAAAAAGTTAATGTTTACAAGCCAAGCTACTTTTCAAATGGGAAATGATGGAGAAAACTGGATATGAATTGAGTTTCTAGGTTTTATTTCTAGTGAAATTACTAGGAAAACTGATCCAGATTTGTGAAGAGTCTTGACATCCCTATTGTAAGCTTTTCAGTGAATAAATGGGCTACCAGAAGTGTTACTCAGGTCTCTCTCTCACAGCATGTAGCTCTCTTACCAGGGCTTTCAGAAACCTGTAATGCATAGGATCGAATTCCTTTTTTAATTTAAAAAGGAAAAATGCTTAGTTAGATACTTGAGTCCGTAATCTTCATTCATCAATTTAAATAAAACAAAATATTGAATTTGTTTACAGCAGTTGATAGTATTTCACAGCCTGTGAACAGAAGAGGGATTGTATTACTATACTTGGAATGAACTGTCATGTTCATAGAATCATAGAATGATTTGAGTTGGAAGGGACCTTAAAGATCATCTAGCTCCAACCTCCTGCTGTGTCTTGCACACCTACCATAAAAACAGGTTTCTCAAAGCCCCATTCAAGCTGTCCTTGAACACTTCAAGGGATGGGGCTCAGTTTCTTCAGGAAACCTGTGCCAGTGTTTCACCACCCTCGCAGTAAAGATTTTCTTCCTAACATCTAATCTAAATCTACCTTCTCTCAGTTTAAAACCATCGCCCCTTGTTGTATCATTACAAGCCCTTGTGAAAAGTCCAGCTCTCCTGTAGGTCCCTTTTAGGTACTGAAAGGCCATAGAAATATCTCCAGGATGTATATATGGTTATATGTATACCTGTAATGTGGTGTCCCATAATGAGACCAAGTTGAATAAAGCTCTGAACAATCTGGTCTAGTGAAGGCGTCCCTGTCCATGACAAAGGAGTTGGAACTAGATGAGCTTTAAGTCACTTCCAGCCCAAACCATTCCATGATTCTATGATCCCTGGAGCCTTCTCTTTTCTAGGCTGAATGATCCCAACTATTTAAGCTTGTCTTCATAGGACATGTGCTCCAGCTCTCTCATCATCTCCGTGGCCCTTGTCTGAACTTCCTTCAACAGGTTTCATGTCCTTCTTGGGCGCCCCAGAGCTGGATGCAATACTCCAGGTGGGGTCTCACTGGAATGGAGTAGAGGGGGAAAATCACTTGCCTTGACCTATTGGCCGTGCCTGTTTTGATCCAGCCCAGGATGCAGCTGGCTTTCTGGGCTGCAAGTGCATGTGGCTGGGTCATATTGACCTTCTCATGCAGCAACACCCTCCAGTCCTTCTCCTCAGGTCTGCTGTCATTCCATTCTGACCAGTCTGTATTTGTGTGTATTTTTTCTTTTATACATGTGTCAGCATCTCTCTTTGACAATGGTATGTCACTACTGGCTTTAGTGCCTCTTTCCATTTACAAAAAATAGCGTATTCCATGTCAGAAGAGATAAAAAGTTGCAGTCATTAAAGTTGGTATCAGTTTGGCTGTTGATTTTAATGGAAGCACGATTAAATTGACAGTATTTGAATTTGTAATACTTTTCTTTGGAACATACTGTCTTTAATGTCAATAATTGTAATTCAGTTGTATGTCCAACTGGCATTTTCTTGATGCACTGCCTGGCTTTTTTGTGTAATGGCATTTTGGTATTTTGTCTAGAGATACAGCAAGGCATTTTAGATCATTCATTGAGTTTTTCTTTGCTGTTGTCATTAGCAGTTCTTATTCAGTTGTTTCAGGGTTGTAGTTTCTGCCTATGAACTGAAGGAATGGGTTTATGTTTAGAATCTACAAGGTTTTTTGTCTGTGAGTAGATTGCAATCCTGAGGTACTTAAAGCCTCTCCAAGAGACTGTAGCTAAGCTCCCCTGTTATGAATTACAGAAATTATTTTGTGATCTACTCAGGTATTGCGTAAGTATTCTTTTCTAAAGCTCACGTTATTGATCTTGCTGGAAGTCAGGTAGGTCTTTAGGAAAGACACTCTTATGCAGCATTTTTAAAAAACAGTTAAGTCCTTGTGTCATGGCAAAGCATAGTCTCGGAAGTGATCTTGCAAAGGGGTGCTTACAGCTTCCTCTGTGACCTGACAGAACCTATCAGCTGGCCAGTTTGAATATGGACAATTCTTTAAGCCACTTAAAATTGTGACCACCTCTGTGATCCACAGTTAAGAATAGACACACCCCGGGCAGAGCGCTCTCTCGTTTCCGGCGCTGGGACAGGTGGCTGCGGGCCCCGTGTGGGGGCCAGCGGGCCCGGCCAGGCCCTGCTTTGGCCAGGCTGGGCCAGGCCACGCCCCCCCCGGCCCCCGCCTCCACAGCCTGCTATGGGCAGCCGGAGCAGCCCGGCTCCCCCTCTCCAGTGCGGCCAAAATTCAGCTGAAGCTGCACCACTGTCCAACCAAAGATCATGTGACCAACAGCGATAAGCGACATTCCAGCTGCAAGGCCCGGGTGAGATTAACCCTTTTAGTGCTGTGATGAGCTGAAAACCTGAGGGAAAAGAAAGAGGAGATGCTTAAAACTGAAATTCTGTTGTGAAGCTATGATATATCAGAGTATCCCGTTGTAATTTCATGAAGGCATGGGGGGTGGAGTGTTCAACTTGTACTTGTGAGCAAAAGCATCTGTGCTGAGATAGGCAGATGGCTCCCAGGGAAGGAGGAGGGCCTCTGTTCTTAGGGATGAAATGCTCCCAGAGATGGGTGAAGAGAACTTTTGTTTCTGAACGGCTCAACCTTAAAATGGTACCCCATTAGCTCAAGAGTGGACCCTCGAAAGCAGTTGTGGGAAAAGCTGCAAGTCAGGGAAGGGACTCACATGTGAGCAAAGAACCAGCCCGGGCGGCTGTCTCATTGTGATAATGTTTTCATAGCATGGGCAAGAGAGACTCCTTTTCCTAAATGGACTAAACAAGGTTATTATGGAAGTGGTAAACAGACTGAACATCTCAAGGGTTGTCTTTTTACATTGTCACTGGGAGAAGGGAGAAAGGTGGGGGGAGGAGAAGAGTTCTGAAGGTGTGGTATGATTTTTTTTTTTTCCCCTCTTTTAGGTCTGTTAATAAACTTCTTTATATTCTTTCAAGTTTGGTGCCTGCTTTGCTTTTCTCCTAATTCTTATCTCACAGAAGGTAAATAGTAATGAGTATTTTGGACCAAACCACTACGCTAAATTGGTGTTTCTGCCTGGTTAAAAACCGAACCCACTACACCTTGTTATCTGGCAGTCACATTTTTAGCAGAAAACTTCTGACTGGTTTGGCTGGCTGCCCCACAGGTCTGCATGTGCCAGTTCCTCAGGGTATTTCATAGAATTTAGCATGTCTGAAAGTTGAGAACCTTTGTAGTTGAAAAAAACTACTTTACTCTGCAGTGATGAGATCATGGATCAGGTAGGCCTTTCAGATGGCTTTGTGCTGCTCTTCTTATGCTGAGTGCTCCATAAGAAAGAGAGGGTTGTTTTTGGGGATTTTTTTAAAGTTATGTTTCAGTAAAACCCAGGAAGTTAATTGTTGGGGTGTTTTTCTTCTTAACAGAGAAAACTCAAAGCCACTAGGGAATGCAGAAAACAAAGGTAACTGTCCCCAGCCCACTGTGTTTTTACAGGCAGGTCTTTGCATCCATACCTAGATTCAGTTATCTCAGGGACTTAGTTTGTGGCAGCATATTTCCCTGGGAAACTTCTCCGTCACTTCTGAGGCCTGGTTGTCTGCTCCCTGTTCTCCACTACTGTGTTGCAACATCTGTGCCTTAACTGCAGGTTCCTGGGGCTATGCCATGGTTCTCATACCCTATGGTCTTTCAGATGTTCTCTGCTTGAAATAGGCTTGGTAGCTCTTCAGGAAACAGAGCAGTCTCTGCCTTCTTTCAAAGGCACCAGCATAATTTTTTTTCCCCCAGAGATTGTTATACAAGTGGAGTATGAGCAACTTTGTCGCATTTGTTAATAGAGAGAAACGCTTGTTCTTTTTTCAAAGGTCAGTGGCTGCAAACAGGAGCTGCATTCTTGGGGCTTGCACTGCTGTTAAAACTTAGGGTTACTTTGTGCACATCACCTCTCTATTTCCATTTCAAGGTTGTTAAGATGAGGGTAATAATCACGGTTAGAAAAGTTGTTTCAGGTCTCTGAATGCAAGTTATTCTTTGAGTCTTTGCTCTTTATCTTTTTTAAGAACTTCTGCTTCCCAAGATAGTTAAGACCAATTCCATCAGGAGATTTTCTTCTTTGTAGGAATGAAATTTTGAATGGTGTTGCTCTGGGTGTTCTACTAAATGCTGGGAGCCAAATCCATACCCTGTTTAGCCTGTTGCTGTGGATCAATAGTATCAGCTTTAAGAGCCAGTAGAGTGCCATCTAGCATTTAGAAGGCCACAGACTGAGGCTTGTGACCGAGCAATCCTTTTCTTGCAGAACTTGTTTCTGAAAAATTTCTTTGGCAGCATTTGGACTTCGCTCTTTGACACCTTGTGGTTTTTTCTGGCTGCATGGTTCATGTAGTGGCGACACTGGCGCTGTAGGTTGAAACTTGGCGTAGACAGGAGGCAGAACTAGAATGAAAAGTAATTTTTTCCTTTTCAGCCAGGTGAAGTTAATCCAAATTTACAGCAATTTTACTCCAGTGAGACTGGAGGGAGAAATGGACAGAGGTTAGGAGGATCAAATCTGGGAGAGAACAACAGATTGGTGTCCACAGGCAGAGCAATGAGAAAGAAGGGAGAAGGCAGAGGCAGAAGGGCATGAAGGTTTTTCTCTCCTCAAGGTTTGTTTTAAAATCAGAATCAGTGTTCTGACAGTGTTTATTCAACATCAGGAAACTGTGATATATTACGGAGCTGTATGTTACCCTCGTAAAATGTTTGCATTTCGTATCATTCAGTGAGGGATATGGTACGTAGTGTGTGCATCTGTTCCGAGGTTAAGCACAACATATGTGTGAAGAATAATTTCTAAGCTTTGTCTTCCTCAGGGTGCTTCCTAAGACCAGTTACAAGAAGCAATTAGAGTTAACTTCCTGAGCAAAAGTGAAGTATTAATAACAAAAATAAAAATCACAACCTGGATTTTAGCGTGTACTTCTTGAGCATTGGTTTGGCAATGTACCTGCTAACATTGCTGGCATATTTTCTCCTATTCCATAAGAACATTCTTGGGATGTTCAAAGCTAAGGCTGCCAAACTTTGGAGAGGTTTACTTTAGAGTGTACTCAATTCAAATGACGAGAACGGTCCATTTATTTTGTGACCTATTTATAACCATTAAACAAACCGTGGCAAATGGATCTGCTTTACTTAATTCACTGCATTTGGTGAAAGATTAAAAGCATGGAAAATACATTCCTGAAAATAGGTGTGTTTGTGTCTGATACCCTGCAAATCTCTGTATACTACAGAATTGTAGTTTTTAAAATAAAAGCAGTTCATTCTGCAAGACAAAGAATTGAAAATAAAATACCAGTCTTAAGGTGTTTATTAAATAACTACTTTGGCAGACCAAATAATAGGGAGATTTGGTTATTTCTGCTGTGAGCTATATATGATCCTGCTTGTAAATCTCCAAAAATGGTGTAAACATGAAAAATTTAATTTAAGTTCTGGTTAATTTTAGTGATAAGAACAACACATATTGAGGGTTTTATGATTGTGTTTTGTTTTCCAGGTGTTCTTAAGATATTGAAAGAATTGATGTATTTTTCCATAACAGACTGTTTTTATATTCCCTGTGTTCCAAAGCTGCTAACTGAAATTCTCTTTCTGCTTCTCAGGTTGTTTTTGAAGTGGTTACTTCAGGTCACCGTGGATACGTGGCTATTGATGAAGTGAAAGTTTTAGGACATCCATGTAGTAAGTACCTGTCTTGTCTTGTAAAGCCAGACCCCCTAAAATGAACGTGCCACTATGCTTCCATAAATGTGGAGCAAAAGATGAGGAAGATGTCAGAAAACAGTGTCACTGCTGTAAATACAGGCTGGTATATATAAAGTGTTGCTAGCATGGCATCATTGCACCTTATTGGCTTTAAAGACATCTCTTTTAGGTGCACCTTGTGTACAGCACTTAGCATGAGCCCCAAACCCAAACTGGGCCATATGGCAACTCTTTAGGACAAAATCACCAAGTCATCATGGTTCTCTGATTCTAAGATTTGTTGATGAGTTTTCTGTCTGCATCAAAAATTCAGTGCAGCCACATTCTGAGACATTACGGGGAGCAGGTGAACAACACAGCAGCTGACTATATAAAATTATTTTTTCCAAGGCTTAGAAGGAAGAAAACTCAGCTGGCTGAGGTCTGAGGCTTTGCTCATGTTCATGGCTCAGTTTCTGCACTGTTTTACTTCTTTATGTTTCAGATATGTTTCTTTATCCCATTATTAAGGATATGTAATACTTAATTAACCTGAATTGTCAAAACAAACCTTGTAAATAAAGCTTTAATGACGCAAATTTAAAGACATAATTGAACAAACTACTTAAATCATTACTTCACATATATTCTGTTTGTTAAGTAAGATTTATTAAGGTCGTACATGGAATGGTAGGTTGTAATCTTACTGACCAAATAAATGACTGAATGAGGAAGAAGACACCAACTTCTGTGTGATTGTTCCTCTTATACCATGTTGAGCTTGTATGCATTTATTGTGGCTTTTAAGTAAGAGCTGTGATTCCAAATAAATAGTGCTCTGTCGAATAGTACTGAAGCACCTCATAAAAATGGTTTTAGTGTTAATGGCAAGAAGACACACACATTTCTTCAAATACAGAGACACTTATGCAGAATCAGCAGTTGTTATTTCTGAGTCACTTATTTCTAATAAACACAGCAGGCTCTCATCTTGTTAGAAAGTATATGTGCTTCTGCATTTTTAATTTATATACTTGGTTCAGGTAGGATAAGTCTGAAGCATCATTTTAGCAGCTTACTAATTTTTTTATACAGATTTTGAGAGGTTTGATCTGTGCATTTGTACCAATCAATTCTCAAAACCTGCAAATAGCTCATGTTAATGTGGAGACTGAGTTATAGCCCACAGCATATAGAGTTCTAACATAACAGTGTTGTAATGCAAAAGCTTTAATGAAAAGTTCTTTGATGAAGTAATTAAAATGTTAGAAATTAAGACATCAAACCAGTTAAATTGTCTAAAGAAAATGGAAAAAGTGTGAAAATCGAAGTAAAACTCATCTGTGTTTAAAACTTTGTAAAGCTCGTTATGATATTCTTTCTGTTTATTCCCAGAAAAAGTAGTTCTGGAATTATTAACTCTATAAACAAAAATTGAAATGGGAAAAATATTTGATAGGCAGTTGCCTGGGTAGTACAAACAAAGACCAAGCAGAAGACAGGTTGTAGGCACGAAGAAATGAAAGGGGTGGGTTGTGGTAGATGGGTAAGGGTTTTATGGTTTGTGTGTGTGTGTGTTTTTAAAACCCAATACACTTCTCCACTTAGGCCATACCTGGTAATTCAGAAAAGCTAGTTTTCTAGAGTTTAAGAAGATCAAGGAAACAGTAAAATCAAGTGGGGGTAAAAGCAGATTTAAAAAAAACCCAAACTGACAGCTGAGAAATGGGGAATATACTGAAGAATTTTACTGAATAGTCTGACATTAATAGTTTGATGGGCAGAATTGGATAATTTTGTCTGTCTGTCCTAATTGGGAAAGGTTTTAAGAAAAAACAAGGCAGTATATGTAATAAATTTGCCATAAGGGTAGTTAGGAAAATATTTTATCCCATATTTAGATATTAATTGGAGCTATTTTATTCTATCTCCTCCTTCTTATGCTGTCTTGCACTGGATATTTAGCAACTTTTTCTTGACACTAGCTATTAATAAATTCCTTAAAAATGCAATTTCATCCAGCAATAAGGCTTTTTAAGAAAATGTGATCAACACTTTAAATTATTGTAATGCTCTGCTAGAAAATAGATGCTTAGTTTGCCAGTGTACCGCTAGTACTAAGATTTTCATGTTGAAAAGCAATGTTCAAAGCCTGGCTTATCTGTTAATATAGACAGTGCAAGAACTCTGCCTGGCTGCAGTAGGATTTGAATAGGCTGGGGAATACTGTGCCTTAAGGGATAGGTTTCTGTATAAAATATCTATGTTTTTTCTGTATTATGTGGTTGACTCTTCTTAGTAAAACAAAAATACACACTATCTTTTCTCCTTCAGGGGATGTAGTTCTTGTTAGAATATCAGTTTCATTCATTAGGTTACTTGTAGGAATGTTGCTTTAATTTTTACTGGGATTGTTTTCTCTTTCTAAATGAAAAGTAAGCATTGATGTGGAGAATATGTGTTGTGTTTTGGGGTTCTTTCTGCAGTGCTGTTGAAAGGAATTGTGTTTGAAGAATACAGCTGTAGTTGCTGAGGAGTGTTATGTTAGTATTTTAGCTGTTTGGTGGGCTGCATTCTAAAAGATCTCTTCTACAGACACTGTACTTGGTTAAAAAGAAAAACCTGTTCCCCTGATAGCATCACTTAACTTCTTACTGGCTTGTCCAGTTGGTAGTGTAAGCATCCAGTAGGTTTGTCTTCAAAACATTATTAGTTTCCAATATGATCTTTTTTAATAGATTGTTATTACAAGAGGAGTGCTGAGCTAAGATAATTTGTACAGCAGGAGCAATTAAACAGCACCCTTCTCTTCTGCTCTTTCCCAGGCATGGAAGTAAACCAGCCTAGAATCTAATGTGCAATCAGTGACTTGAACCTTTTAAAAGAGGAACTATTTTGCTTGTGTGGTGTATTTTTTGTAGCCAGTACTTTGGTCTTGCATAACTTCAGCACTTTTATCTTTTCCAACAGCAAGAACTCCCCATTTCTTGCGTCTTCAGAGTGTGGAAGTCAATGCAGGACAGTTTGCTACTTTTCAGTGCACTGCCAATGGTGGAACAGACTCAAGTGACAGACTCTGGTTACAGGTAATTTCTTTCTTTCCTTGTGCACTGAGATCTGGAGAGAGGAGAGACTCTGAAAGGAATGTAAAACGTGAAAAATTATAGGCCTGTCCATTTCATCAATATTAGATTTTATAGTGCCTTTGAACTGCTGCATTGTAGGTATTCTGTTGTAGAAAATGCTACTGGAAGATTTTCCTCCCTTGTTTCAGTGGAAAGCCTTACTAAAAATAAAGGTACTGTTTTCCTTACATGTGGTGGTCATGAGTAAAGGCTAAATCCCCAAGGAAAAACACATGACTTTCTTATAATTAAGTCTGTGCTGGCTAACTGCAATATTATGCATAATGATTTTCTTGGCTTACCTCTATCTCTGTTTAGTATTTTCAGCTAAAACTGCATACTTACAGTTTAAGTGTAGAGAAGACCAGTATGACAGTCAGATCTGACCTCCTGTATTACAGACCCAAAGAATCTTACTTATATTCATTGAATCCATTATTTCTTACTTAATCAGTAATGTAGCTTCTGGGTGGATGTCAGATCTTGATTTAAAGTCTATCTCCAACTCATTTTCTTTCAGTCAAGACAGTGTTCCCTTATTCATACGTGTAGCCTGGTATCAGAACCGTGCCTTTTTGCTTGATCTCTTTTTATAATGGGGGTGCAAGTTTAACTGCTGTCTTGCTGCCATTATTACAGAGTTGTTCCCTACAGCAAACAATAGTCAGTCTTTGGACTTAGCGTTGGGAATACACTAGCCTCCACATCCCAGTGATTTCCATACATGAAAACCAACATGCCAGAACAAAGACATTGTCTGTGAGAAGGAAGTAAAGACAATTAAAATAAATGAAGCAGTGTCTGAGGAGATCACTCAGATGAAGCTGCAGTAAGTGGAGAAAGAGGAATAGGTGAAATTGGCAATGGTAACAGGTGGGACTTAGAAATGAAATTCTCTATTTTTGCAGTTTAAACAGTTTCAGGCTTTTACTGTACTTATCCTTTTCCATTGCATTTGCATTTTGTAAATTATTCGTTTAAGTGTGACAGGTTAAACAGCTGAGTCGTTGTAAGAAATCTAATACACAGAAAAATAAGCAAAATCACTTGAAAAGCAAAGCCTCATATTTACCTGTATATGAATAATAGACTGTTATGTCTGTTCAGAGAGTCTGATCAAATACAGTGAGGGCAATGAAAATCTCCTTTGGTTTTATTTGGGTTTGCATGGGTATTTCCAACCTCTTGGTGATACAAGGCTGATATTTTTCTAGTACTGCAGCCCCTTAAAGAGACAGTATTACACTGTTGAATTGGTAGAATTAGACCCCTGTCTTTCCTATGCCACCAAGATTTTTTGAAAGAATGATTTTTCTAGTCATAAAAGGGTTTAGCATGTATGGGAAAATAATGGGTTGCTATTTCATCAGTTATATCCTTTCTAGAAGCTTTGAACTTTTGCATAATGCTCTATTGTAAGACGAAGGTAGAATTCAGTATGAAGAAATCCTCATGCCATTCAGTTTTTCTATATGTTTCAGGACAGTATCATATCATATCTTTAATTTTTTTCACAGAATTTAGGATACACATAAATTCTTTACTGGGCTGGAATGTGATTTCTTTATTGTAGAAATTAAATATCCTTCTAGATTTTATGTAATACAAAATAATTTTATTAACAACATAACAATTCCAAAATATCTTGCTGAGCTTAGTTGAGTTGATTCCTTGTTATTACATGATTATATGATTTATTTTTTCTTCTATGTGAAGGATAAGAGAGTAGTGACAGATGGACTTTTAGAGGAATTTATCTTCCTGCAGGGCCACTGTTTATTTATTCTGCCTGTACAACTACAGGTCCCTCTGGTAATCAGCCTAAGGTTGTGCAAATTCCAGGTGTGCCTTTGCATAAGAATGTTTCAGAAGTTGACAGGATCTCCTGGATAGCTTGGATTTATTTTTGTGCTTGTTTGCCAGTTTCCACAGATGTCTGCTGCATCTTACAGTAAGACTGATCAAACAGCTCCATGTGTGGGATGCTGCAAATCGAGGCTATGAGATAACAGTTCCCTACAGGATCAGCTGTACTTTAGCGCACTAGGTCGTTATCGGGGAACAGATCCCCAGGCCTTGCAGCTCTCCATTCATCACCTGACTCTCTGGTTTCATGGTGTGCTGCTGAGGAATTTTGTATATGCCTGTGTGTGACATCTCATGACACTGCTGCAGGACTATGAGTACAGTGCAGCTGTCAGTAACAGCTATCAGAAAACATGGTATCTTCTACATCATGTGACTGGTTAAATGGACATTAAAGATCTTTTCATTCCCAGTTGCACTAAACCCAATATTCAACTACAAAACATCTCAATAAAATACATTCTTATATGCTCTAGAGCCAGAATAAAATGAACACCATTCTCTGGGAATATTTACGATAGCACTCAGGTAAGAGGGATTCAGGTTTTTTCATGCAATCTCTATGATGTGCCTAGTTTGTTCACCAGTAAGACTAAGACTTTTCTACTATCCTTTTGGTGGTTTGTTTCATTACACATATAAAACCTTAAGGGCAAATCATAGTAAATAAATAAATAAATACAGTTGAGTGATATTATCAGGGGCTTCTCAGCATTTCTGCCATCTAAGTCATATCAGGAGGCCTAATCTGTTTGGATTTGACAAATTCAGAATACTATTCAGAGATAATTTGCTCCCAAATGATTTCCAGTACCTGTCATTTTTTTTCAGATTCACATTGTTAGTCTGAAGTACAGGTAAATTGCCAGGATGAAATCACAAACCCACTGAATTCAATGACATTTCTGCAGTTTCCAGTAGTGGCAGGATTTCACTACTGTACTTCTGTCTCTTTTATTTAGTACCTCTCTGCTTCTATGCAGCAGACTTCAAATTGAGAGGTACACATTTATCTTGTGAACAAATTCTTTACTTTTTACAGTCTGCTGGACCGTGAGGGCGATATGTTCTTTAAAACAAATGCATAGCTGTGAGTTGGTTCATTATTTTAGTCTCCATGTCTTTCCTGAGTACTTGTTGGAAACAGCATAGATGTTCTTAGTTTAATAATGCCCAGGCCTTGACGCAGTCCTAAGTGAAATCCATACTTCACTTCCCTCACTTTTTTTTTTCTCTTTTCAAGTCTTTCCCACTCTTAGTCCCTGTGGAACATGAAGTCTGTTAATTTATGGAGTATTGTAGAACTTTTTGCAATTGCAAGAGCCTTGAGGGAATCACAATTCATATGGTAGCTGCCCAAATTTGACCACTGAGGCATGAAATTTGTTTCATGATGCTGTGATCAGTATTTACTCTTTCGGGAAAGGGAAGACAGAAAGCTATTTACCTTTTGCATGGTGCAGAGAAACATTTTTCCTCATTCCACTAGGCAGCCATAATCCCTAGTTCATGAGCTATGATCACAAGCTTGTCAGGTTATCTGACAATAAATTGTGGGTGTTTTCAGAGATACCATTTCAGGTTAAATTCAAATGAAAGGACTCAAGAATACAACACAGTATCATACAAATTTGGTTTTGTCATTGTAATGAGTGTCTGGTTAATAAGGTCATTGGTTAGATTGTATGTTTATGAATTCATGTCTCCACTAGCTTATGTTCTAAATGTAAGCATACCTTAAAAATAAATCTGAATGTCTGTAATTAACAAATGTGTCTAATTTGCTTACATTTTCTTTTTCACATCTGGGTACAACACAGGTTATTGCCTGTGTGGGAGGACTCTTTCTCTCCTACTGAATGGTTGAGCAAAAATGTCATTCCTGTGCTCCTACTGTTGGAAAGAAATGAACAGGTGGAACCCAGAACAGTTAATGGTCATATGAAAGCAACTGAGACAATGCCTTCTGAAAAGCCTGTTAGTTAGTAATTCAGTAAATTGGCACAGGAAACTCAAATCTGTATTATAGGAGAGAGGGTAGAATTTCTTTTTGGAAGTAACTTGCTTTTGGTGCAGAGTATTGGCTGCAAAGAATTGTCTTGGTTTTCCTTAGCTTCTCAGGCTAGTCTTCATCTCTTCATTTGCCCATCCTCATCTGCTGCTTCTCCTTATTTGCAGTGGGTTCATTCAGTTCCCTCTGTGTGCTACTTGTTCTTAGAATGATCTACAATATGATTTCCAGGAAATTGTTGTCAAATCATACCCAGGTATAATGAAGTTCCATTTTAATATCAAACACAACCTTTTGATATTGCAATTGCATTTTTCAGTGTGCTTTGACCCACTGTGAGTAGCCTTTCTTGAGAGAGGTTCCTCAAACAGTGGAAAGCTATAGCTGATGAAAAAGAGAGGTCATCACTTCCCTGCAGTAATTGTTTTTTCCTGGCTTTATTCTAAAACATGGGTGAAATGTAAATAGTTACTTTAAAATGTAATTCTCAAACACATAACTTTGATTGCAGAAACAGAGAACTAAAAGTAGAAATTTGATGAAGAGGTGCAGATAACCATAGGATCTCAGGCTATGTCTGACAGCTGTAGTAAGCACCATCATCAGATTTACCAGTAGCAAGAGACTAATGGATATTTTTTGGTAGAAGGGGAGAGGGTGAAATCTTTCATACCTTGGTTTATGCATGCAGAATGTGTACCATTTCATTTGCAGCCAAGAAACTAAGAAATGAACAATCACTTTAATGGCCAATCGCTCCTCTACCTTATGTAAATAGTTTATTTCCTGGATTTGGCTTTTCTTCTTTCCTGAAAACTATCTTTCACCTTATTCAGTGTATTTTTCTTTTTTTTTGTTTCCTCGGTAATCTTTTGCTGAAGGTGTGAAGACTATGAAATATTTTATTCATCTATATACAAAACTACCTGTTGTATGCATTATTTATTATTTTTTCAAAGGAGGAGATGTAGTCCTGTGTCAGAGGGAGTTCTGGAAAGCAAATTGTTTTCCTCAGGAGTACACACATACCTAACTGAGAGATATCAAAAACATCCTTGTAAGAATGTAGAGCCAGTGAAATGACTCTTGGCAAATGATGAAAATCAAATAGATTTATAGGATATACAAAACAGTTTGTGTGTGTGTGCATGTGCTTGTTTATGTAAATTGCATACAGTATCCCAGAAGGTGAATGAAGTTCTGGACTTTTGTAAGAATTTTTTGTTGCGCTGTAAACTCTCTGAGACTTTCACATAATTATCATTTTGGGTGCCAAGTTTTGAAGCACACGAGGGAAATAATGTTTCAGCCATTTTTGAGTACTGAGATAATGGAGCAGTACTTTAACTGTTAAACCATACACATATGTAACAACTTGGTAACATAAACAGGTGGATGTTACATTATGTTAATGTAAACTCTACAATGAAATAGGCCTGAAGATGTTCTTTTGAACATTAAAGTACTTGGTGCTTGATGAGTAGGTGCATTTGTGTACTACAGGAGTGCACAAGATCATTTTTCCTCCTGCTCATCAATTGCTCAGTCTTCCAAGACTGGTCAAACCACCTTGTGCACTGCAAATTGTCTAGAGTCCATTGCCTTGAAGAAGAGCTTTAATGACATCAGTCAACTAAAGATTTTACCAAGACTGCATGCATCCTGAAGCCTGTGCATCCTGGTGTGTTTTTTTAGTAGGTAACCTGAGACGACTTCACTGTTAGAAGAAAAATTAATGTCCTGTAGGAAGGGAAACTACATTTTACTGCATAGATGAAAGTTCAACTTTTTTTTTTTTCAAATTTTGGTGAAATTTTAAACATTATTTCCAGGTTTTGGAATGTTAATTTCTGTGTGTCCCCCCTCTTCATTCCAGTATGTATTTAGAACATTTTTTGCAGTATATATTCGGTATTTTCTATTAATTGTTATTAACCAGGTTTAGTTGTTTATCAGTAATTGCACAGTAACCTTACTATGTGGCAGAAAATCTTCTATGAAGAATCGAGTACAGGAGGCTTATGATATGTATTGTGTTTGTGTTAGGCAGTGTCTAAGGAGCTGTGATCTTTGGCGAAACCTTTTCCATCATTATCTGCCTTATATATGAACCATCTGATGCATATAATAGACTTTTTTACATGGGCTTACTGGTTTTATTCTTGTCTGAATACAGATTTGATTCATACTTCTCTGATGCTAAGATGTCTCTTACGGTATCTTCAATTATTAGTGATACCAGAGACTAGGAGAAGTTGCTAATTGTGGAGTTAATGACAAATCCCACTGAACATGCGTGAGAAGCAAAATGTCACCTTGAAATCAATCTGTGTCTGAAGTGTTTTCATGTCAGTGAGATTTCAGAGCTGGCCAGCAGCAATCTTTGAGTCCAGTGATTTTAGTAAGGTGTGTGTGTCTGAATGTGTTTGGAGTGTGGTGGGAATGTACATGAAAGGTGCCTTTCCGCCAGGTTCTCTGTTGTAGATTAGCTTCAGGGACACTGAGGTACAGCAGGCGCTGTGTACTCCTCTCACTCTAGCACTATGAGCAGTGAAAGGCGCAGCTGAAAAAACTCAAATACCTGATGGTACAGCAGCTACTGAATCTGTAGCCTTGCATGACTTGTATGAGATGGTGCCACTGTAACAGAGGAGCCAAATATAAGCCTTATATTCTGTCATGGAGAAACACCAAAGAAGCCTGACCAGCAAAGCCGCTCTACAGGCTAAGCCTCCCAATCCACCCAGACTGCAATGCCTGGCACAAAAAAGCCAAATGTTGGTAACCATGAAGAAATGTCAGTGAATTTTGTTATTAATACTAAAATAAATCAGATGGAGGTAGGTGGAAGAATAAGTGTCACTTCTATCATCATGTATGAGCCCCATCATTCGTAAATTGAATGGAAATGTTACCCAAAATATTCTGGTGAAAATACTTGACTGAACAGCTGTGAAGTTTTATGTTACAACGTTACTCAATATCCTTAAATCAGAAACTCTTCAGGTCAATAAGCGCAACAGACCATGTTGGTAGTGATGCCAAAAAAGACGCTTTTGTGGGTATAAGAAAATGTGATTATTTTATTAAAAAACCCAAAACACTAAGCAGCCCTTGATGCAGTAGGAAAAAAGTACTGTAGATAGAGGGAAGACGTGTTTATCTCTCTAGTGGTGCTGGTCATCCATCAGGTTGCAAGGCGTGACAATGGGTGGTGTCCTCCAAAGGCCTTCCTTCATCACCTGTCTAGCGGAGGTGGGGTCTGCTCTGCCAAGAGTGTGCTTGTGACATGGAAATAGGCATTTGGTATCCAAGTAGTATACTCAACAGTACCTGCTTATGAAGGCAACATGGGGTCTGAAAACTTCTAATAGAGGCATTAAAGTTTCTGTCTTGAAAAAGCCTTTTTATCACAAAAATATTGCTCCTCATCTCTGTCTCTTTGGTAATCTCCTGTGTTCAAAAGAGATTTGAGAGAAAAAGTAAATCTGACATTCACAAACTGTAGAAGTTTTGCTTTTAGAGGTACACTGTAAACTCAGTTAAATCCACTGGGCCTTTGTTACGGACAACAGCACAAAATCTTAAGAGAACTGGGGAAAGCTTGGCAAAGTTTGTTTGCAAGTAACCTGAGCAATTGGTGGATTTTGATCTTCCACATTTGCTGAAGTTGCATGTTATATCTATAAAGAGTGTCAGAAGTACCATGCAAGAGAGCTATTATTATTTTTATATTACAAGAATGATACAAAACTCAAATTCTGGACAAAATACTTGTGGTAACAGGTAGTAGTTCTTGTTCCTTCTTCCTTTTCTCTCTGTTTTAGATCTGTGTCTCAGGTGCTCAGAAGTTATTAAATATTAATGGATTGACTACATACATTGATTTGTAGAAAATTTGCTTGTCTGCAGACAATTATGGACATAAGTCAGAGGGGATACACATAAACCTATCCCTTCCTCCATCCCCATATATACTCTCATTTGATGGAGTGACCCATAAGAAAAGTTGTTCCGGGATTACCTTTATCAGTCAAACCTTTTTGAAATTCTTGTCTGAGTTTAAAAATGAAGCAACCCAGGAAGTGTTCACTATTCAAGAAACTCGTTGTGATGTGTTAGTCTTCCAGTTATTCTGGAGTGTTAAATAATAAAATGGTGATTAGCAGACCTAAGATAATGAAACAAGGAATATAGTGAAACCGTTGACCTGTGCCACAGGGGGCTGGTTAAATTCAACTTTCCTTTCAAAAGTGCAGGATGTTGGCCTGTTTCTGGACCCTGAATACTGCCTTGATATGAAGCACTGTTCAGCAGCAGTAGAATCACTTAAGGACACATAAGAATTAGGAAACTAATGAAATAAATTCAGTAAGCTTTCTCTGCTGTGTTGGACCTTTGGGAGGAAGAAACAGTGACCTTTACCATGAATACTGTAGGTAAAATGTACAAACTTACTGCTGGAAGGTATCTTGTTCAAACTGGAGTTGAGGAGAGCCTTTTTTTTATCCCCCCCTTTCTCCCCCTTTTTTTCTTTTTTTAAGAATAAGGGCTGTTGAAGCTGTTTTGAGGCAAGGAGAACCAAAGTAAAGTTTAAACTAAGTTTAAAGAGAAGATGATGGAAAGGAAACAGACCACTGGAGAAGATGAGTGTTGGGGGTGGGAGCTGTTAAACTGTGACTGGCTCAGTAATTAACACCTCCAGCCAAACCCCTCTACATCAGCTTCCCTGTTAGGTGAACCAACTTGTTCCTTCCCTGCTACACTACTGATTATTACTGCTATGGTCGTGTTTATTCACAAATTGCACTGTCAGTATCACTGTCAGTATTCTTTTCTGCCTCTCTTTTCACCATTCATTCCTCCCATTTGGAAGAATCTTTTCAGGAGGCAGTAGCTCAGCCCTTAATGATTTGTCATCATCAAATCTATGTGTGTTTCTTCCTTTGCTGCTTCTTCCTTCCCTGTTTTGTAGGACTCAGTATCACTTTTGCTTTGCCTGCTATTCTGCTTGTTTTAAACTTTGGAATACTCTTCAGATTGGCCCCAGAACTTGCATGTTGGAGTTTCTTATTCCCATGCTGCCTTCCCAAGATTAGCACTTTTGCAGTGAAGGAATGTGGGACTTGAATGCACTGGGTTTTAAGTCTCCTGCTACGTAGTTGCACAGAAAAGGCAGACAAAGACCTGCATTGCTATGCTTTATGTGGTGTGTACCAATGAAAATCAAGCTGATGAACTCTACTTCCTCACTTTCTCCTCATCACTTTGCTCCTTCCTAGCCCCTCCATAAGCCTGGCATCTGCTGTTGCCTTAGGTTTTAGCAGAATGCCAAGCCCCAGAGTATTTAAAATCCTATGTATGTTCTCTTCAGTTTTTAGCAAGGTGTTCGTCCTGGCTCTTGGAATTTTAAACACAAATAGAAGGATGAATGAGAAGTACTAAGTGTTACATAGTTCAAAGAATTAAAATACAGTATTAGAGTAAGGGACTTAATAAGTAGGGCTGTAAGTTCAACAAAATGCTTAGTAGATACATGGATCATTGCCATAATATCTATCCAAAGTATTAAACTCCCTGTTAGAGAGATATTTCCTGGTACTTTGTTTTCTCCAGATGTTTCTGAGGCTGTAGTTTCCTAGAACTCATTTTGTATTCTACTATGTGCTATTAAAAATGAATGGAAAGAAGATTTGGAATTTTACATATTTTGTGAGCACCGACAAATTGTTAGAGGATATAAACTCTTCTTAGCTGCTCTGGAATTTAATGTAAAAATAAAAAATGGGGGTTTGGTTTTTGGTTTGATTTTTTTCCCTTTTAAAATGTCTGTGTAATGATAGCAGATTTTCTCCTGTCAGAATGATACAAAACAATTTCAGTATGTGAGTACAGAGTAACTGCTTTGGTTGAATTACACTGAATTTAATGATTCCAGAAAATGCATTGTCTTTGTTTACTTTCTGTGTTTGTGTCTTCAAATAGATGTCAGTGCTAATATTTGATAATGTGAGTACTTGATGTGTAACTTAAATAATATTTTACAATATTACCTGACAGCTCCAGCCAGTATTTAGGTTTAGCCATAATAAACTGAGTTTTTGGGAGAGCTACGGGTTTTGAAGAATAGGCTCAGTTATCAAATAAAATAACTGAAAGGAGAAACCTTTCTTGAAAGGTAAAATAATAATAGTTTGCTTGAATGCCCATTAGTTACACATGCAGAGTGTAATTCTGTCTCATAGCAGAATAATTCCAAATAGGACGATAATTATCTTTTTCCAGCATGGCCTTATTACTTGAATGAAATGCACTTGTTAGCTTACACAGATGGAATAAATACAGGATAATCACAGGATGTGTGATGGCTCTAATCTAGACTGACGAACAGTTGTCTTGGTTGTGAACACAAATCTAGAAATTCAAAGGTAGAGAAAACCATCTTAGTTACTGGAATTGTATGAACTCTGCAAAGCAATTTTCCTGAGGTATTAATTACTATTTGATTTAGTTTTATACATATTTTAAACAAAAATTGCTTCTGGCCTTGCTGGTGTTATTTGAGATCCCACTGGTATATCTCTAATCACAATTTTATAAATGTGCATATTTGAAAGTGGGATAATGCAAACTCTTTCTTTATTAAATGTATGAAAAGCTGCCTAATCTACCTGTATGGACAGAAGCTGACTGATGTTTCCTTTTAACTCTCTTCTCACAAAATTGTTGATACATGCCTTGAGCATGATTACTGCAGTGGTAGTGCTGGATGTAACATCCCAGAAGTTCAATGCTTTTGAATTGCTGCTGCATTTTTGTTAAAAGTATTTCTGAAAGGTTTAATGTATAGATTGTTGCTGCTAAATTGCTGTTCATTTAAAAGACTTAGAGTTAGTTCATTGCTTAAAAGAGCCGGTAAGTGTAATTTAAATAACTACCAACCTATTTCTTTTCATTCTAACTTGCCTAAAATGGAAAAGTAATGTGCATTTTCAAGTGCTTTAAGGTGTCTGTGTATGCATTTAATATGCTAGTACTAGGAATATGGGTTTTTCAAGCTGTGTATATCCTGAAGTTAAATTAAGCTTATTTTTTTATAACCCTATATTTTAAATAACTTGTTGTTTAATAGAAAATTTATTCTTACTAGTGACTTTACCAGTTCCATATTTTCATTAGTTGGCTTAAGTAGTATTTTTATAGATACGTATTTGGTATTTTTCACAAGCTTTCTCTGAGCATTTGAAAAGGCACAGGTTTCTCAGCAGCCAATGGAATCTGTTATTTTCATTTTTGGATCTCAGTATTTATTCTGTGGCCATAGTTCTGTGCTCTAAGGAGGTGAGATAGCTGTGCCCTGAGGATGTGGCCTTTGTAGTCCAAGCAGGTCTAACATTAAATGATTATGGCAGCTTCCTCTTTCCAAAGAATGAAGTGTCCTGTTCACACAGTTCTCCAAGTTCCTGGGGCAGGAAAAGCTAACAGCCCTAATCAGTAGTAACCCCTCAGACTTTTCTGTGGCAAATCAGGGCTAAAGTAAAGAAAGTTAAAAGAACCATATTTATTTTTGAATTGTATTTAAACCAAAAAAAAATAAGCCCCAGCCAGAAAACAGGATACTATAGATTTGCTCCAACAACCTGTTCTAATAGGTCTTGATACCAGTACCATAGTGTTGTACTGTAAATCACGAATTTTATCCTCCTCTCTGGAATGGGATTAGTAAATTACGGCCTTGTCATTTTTTGTTTATTTTTCAATAAAATATGATGTATTTGGGAAGACTCAGGCTTTCGTATAAAAAGTGGGCGTTTGCAAGACCTACTGGTAAATTTCAGAATCTCAAAAAACCTGAGATTAAAGTTTTAGTGACTATTAGCTAGTAAAACAGTATACCATAAGCAAACTCTTATTTGTGGGAGTTCAGATTGTTGCATTAGTGAATGATAAAAACTTACTTTTCTGAATGCTACTAAAAATAATTCTTCATAAAGAAATTGTAGTGGGATGTGCTAGTATGTTTGATAAACAAATGCTCATTTGATACGTTATTCTTAGCCATTCTAAATGAAATAGCTGTTGGCAGTCAGCACTGAGAGCTTGTAATTTATCATACAGTGAGCTTAAATGGGCCTGTTCCATGCTGGGAAAAAAGATACCATACCTGGGTAGCTTACTGAAGTCACTGCAGTAAGTCAGGGAGAACAAAACGTGAATCACAAATAAAGGGAGCGAAGCTGGATGTGTGGGTGCTGTTAAAACAGAAACGGTTCTGTATTCATATATCAAATTTTAAGTAGCATTTTTTTAGACTAGAAATAGTCTTTTGCCATTTGTCCATTGCTGAAATAAGAGTTTGGGAGAAGTTGTAAATCTGGGATTACTTTGTCTAATTTTTTCTTTGCAGCCTTTTTAACTGTCTTCTGCAGTGCCTATGGATTGAACTTTTCTTATACTTGAATTCATTACCTTCATTACTGTTCCTTTTTGCTTAGGCTTAAATCAATTAGGCAACTCTCCTACTCATTTGCTGTCATCCCAAAAGAGAGGGAAAACTTGCTCTCTTGGGCTGTATTTTTTCTTGTGGAATGTAAAGCAATTATATTTCTTAGTCTTTGTCTGTTCCAGACACTATATTTTCCTTGAAAATATCTTTCCCCAAAGAGACTAAATAAAAAAACTGGGCTTTTTTCTTCTCCTTTGAGTTCTAGTATAAAATGTCATGCTAGTGATTTCTGTGGGACTGTTTGAGTTCGAACATATAATTAGACACTGTACACTTTGCCTCCATGAGTTTGTAATGTTCAAGAGAAGTCAGTCAAGATAATCTTTACTGATAATAATCTCCCATATATTTTACGGCTTTGTTGTAGTTATAATAATAATGGCTTTTTATTCCAGAGCTCTTTCATAAATTTTGAAGCCACAATTAATAACCTTTTCTCACCTGGATTTTGGTAGAGGCCAAAAATGCTGAAATCCTCTGTGGCGCCAAGTTGAGTTACATTTAAGGCTGCTCTAGCTTTTTCATTTGAGCAAAATAATGTGTGCCTCCTGAAATGTGCTTTGGCTTCTCTTTTTCCAGTTAAAATTATTAGTACGTGAATGGATGGCATGTGTCACAAAGCCATGTAAGCCAATTATTTGATCAAACTAAGATTTCCTGTTGTAGAACAGCAGTTAAAACATTCAAAATCAGGCAAGATTAGTGTATTTGAGAATCAGAAGGTGAAAAAGATTATGGGACCCAAGTGAAATAGTAATTTATTGTAACTGCTACAGTGCATTGATTGGTTCCAATTTCCATTCTAAATATGCATTAAAAAGATGGGAAGTATGTCCTGGGTATTGGAGCGGTTGCCTTCAAGGACTGCTGGCAGTTTATATGAGCACCCAGACTGTGAAGTTCAGGATTTCTACCAGGCCACTTGGAGGTCTGAGGGGACAGTGTGGTAGGAGACAGTTCTGTGTGCGGGGCCAGCAGGGACTGTGTGTGCGTTATATCTTTACATGATTGCCCCCTATTCATGAACTGCAAATTAAGGCAGAAATCACGGCATTGCCTAGTCCTTTCCCTTCATCTCTTTCTCCATGAGAACAGCAAGAAATTGTTTTTAAAATATTTACACGGTTCTTCAGTTGTGTTGTAACTCATGGGAGTCCTGGTAGATTCTGGATGCAGGTGCCCCATGTGGCAGGGAGGGTGTACTGTGCAGGCTGGAGTGCAGAGGAGTTTGTTCACACTCTAAATGAGCTGAGCTAGTTTAGGTACTAGAATTAATCAGTGCGTGGCAGAATGTTTTTCCCTAGAGAATAACTTACCCTATTTCTGGGGAGGATAAAATAGCCTGCATAAGGCTTCCTGATGTTGCAGCTAGAAAAATGGGAAAACTAATATGGGTGGGTGTAATGTAACCACAAGATTTGGGTATGTACAGGATCCTTCGAGAGTCTGAAAGCTGCAGTAACATACTTTAAGACTGTCTTATGGCTTGTGATTGATCAGCAGTTCTGATTATCAGGATTGTCTTAGGTAAAAAATAATGTTCCTTTTAAGAAATATTCATTTTCGAAAATCCTAATTAACCCACTGCTTATTTCCTGTTATCTGCAGCCATTCTTGCTAGAAGGATATTACAGAGGCAAAACTATTAAAAAATAGTAGTTTTGAAATAGTAGTTTGAAATGTTTCTTTCCAAGTTTAGGTTTTGGTAACTGCCATGCCACATCATAGAAGCTGTGCTTTATCAGCAGCTCAAACTCTGAGGAATCTTAAGGAGCTGTCAATTATCTGAAGTAATTCCCAAGTAATAATTTACAGCTGAGTAATTTTAAGGCGTGATAGCACATTCTTCTTTGGACATCTTACAAACTTCTTTTTTCTTTTACATAAGCTTTACATCACCCACATTTTCTTTGGAAGAGGGCATAACTCTACCTTACTGTTCATTGGAATCAGTATTTATTTTTAATTATGGTGCTTCTTTGGTATTAACAGCATGATTAACTTTGACTTGGTTTTGTGATTTATGGATGCATTTAATTTTGTGTGACTTGTTTAAAACTCTTTTGTTATAACTGGTATTTCAAGGGTACTTCTAATTTAGTAGCAAATAAGAACATAATAAAATGAGATCAGTATTTTCTATACGTCTTAAAACCTGCTGGACAAACTACAAACTCCAGGGCAGAAAAACAGACATCACCAGCTATGTTGGTGGTTTACAGAAGCTTAATGGGGCAGGAGCCTTGACCTGCTAGAAACTCCTCAAGTCAGAGGGGACTTGAGGACCCACTAAACATACCTGGTGTCATTAGGTAGCATCAGACTGTGCCTGTGCCTTCCTGGAGAGAGTGGTTTTTGTGAAGTGCTAGTTAGGGTTTTCCAGTTTTTCTTCATGTTTTGATAGTGGTTGCAGCCTTCAGTTTGTTGAAATACATATCATTGTATGAAAAGTGCATCTTTCTTGTTTTCTTGTTTGAGTTAATGTCGTCAGTAGATTTTGGTGGTGGGTTTGATTTTTTTTTTTTTCATGCAGCTTTCATAATTCAATCGTTATACATTTTCTGCAGGTTTTTGAGTGTTCATAGTGCAAGTATCCTATTTCATGGTCAGGTGGAGCATGAGTTCTGATGAGGATTTGAGAGCCAAGCCTCTCTGCCATTATCTTTGTGTCAAAGGACATGGCAAGTTGTCAACTCTGCCCTCTTCTGTCTTCTCCCCTCCCTTTTTCACTCCTTGTGCTCCTCAGCTCTCACAGGGCTCATTTTCTTGTGCCGTACGTGTCATATGTTGAATTGACAGCAAGACACTGTGCTGAAATAGAGCTGCCCAGTTTCCAGTGTCATGCTGAGGGAGTGAGAGGTGAAGACAGCTTCAGGTCATTTGCCTGGTAAATCTGTGCCTAGTTTCTTCTACCTGAGTCACTGATAACCCCTTGTGTGGGTGCTGATATGAGAACTGTCCACTGATGTCTCTGTGCAACTATATATGTGCAAAATGCATATGCCAAGCAGCAGATGGAGGGAGGGAAGAGAAAGCACAGACTGACTATGCTGGGTTTCATGTTCTTTTAAGAGAAATAAGTTTAAATATTTGTGTAAAACAATCTAAGAGAGGAAATATTACATTGCTCTCAAATCTTTCTGTTAGTTAATCTATAAAGAGTTGAAATCAGCTGTTACAGATTAATGGTTGCCCACATTACAGATGAATGGCTTAACTCACATGGGAAGGCAGTAAAAATAACATACGGACTTCTGCTTTTATCTTTCATCTCCTTCTGGGGAACTTGAGAAAAGTAAAATTGGTTGTCAGTATTTTTTTTTTTTTTAATATGACTAAAAATATTCTTTATTTTTGTTTCTTTGCCTAGGGTATTTATGTAAGGGATGCACCTTTGAAGGACATAAAAGTGTTCAACTCCCGACGATTTGTGGCTCTTTTTAGTGTGGTGAATGCCACGAAGCGGGATGCTGGCAACTATCGCTGCATGATCCGGACGGAAGGAGGAGTTGGTGTATCCAACTATGCAGAACTGATAGTCAAAGGTATTTCACGATACAAATCCGTATTTCCATGCTCAGTGGATGGAATCAGGGCTTGCAGTTGCTAGTGGAGTAAGAATGTCACCCATAGCCTGTTAAACTTGATAAGAGGTTCAGTAAATAGATTTTGCTTATGTAAATCTTAAGAGTCTATCCAGCTGTAACAAGGGAGTGATAGAAGAAACCAGGGCTAATTAACTAGGTACTTGTTGATTGCTGTTTTACATATTTCCCCAAAATGCACTGTTTAGACTTGTATGTCTTCACAAGCTTTTATTAAAAGTATGAACATAATAATGGGTATTTGCCTCCTTTGTGGAGATTATATTCTAAAAATATACTTACTACAAAATATGCAAGATTTACATTTAAGTGAACACAGAGAATACCCATATTTCAGTATATGGAGGGGTGTTTTTAAAAAATTGAACACATAAAATACACATGTTTCAATACATGGAGGCGTGTTTTTAAAAACTGTGGGAAACACTTATATGTAAATAGAATGGGGAATAATTCATCACCAGTAGAAGAAGATGCAAGAAAACCATAATGAAAACTAAATCATTTTCCAAAAGCAAGAGTAGGGTTTTAGTGAATGTGCTGTAGAGAAAATGAAGAGAAACAGGACAAGAGAAGGATGTTGCAAATAACCGGTGTATGAAGATAACAAGACAAAACAAATTGTAGCATGAAAGCTTAGATGAGCTATTTGAATGGACAGATGAAAAAAGAAACAAATAGAGTGGGTGAGATGAGAATATAATTATAAGGCATGGTGGAAAAAAATGAGGTTATTTTGGTCCTAGCATGAAAAGAAAATAAAGTAGGTGGCCAAAAATAGATATGTAGGAAAGTTGGCAAGGAAAGGAAGCGTGGACTATAACCCAGGTGGGAACAATGAAGCATCGTTCAGATCTAACACCAGTGAAAATAAAGAGGAATGAACACTGCCTGAAGGAGGCAGAGGGAGGAATTACTGTGGAAGCCAAAGAAGTTCATTTTTTCTCAGTCTCTTTGATTCAGAGTATTTTAATTTATTAGTGCTCCTTTTGAGGTGTAGTAGAAATTATGAAGCGTATCATTAAAGCATTTGTGCTTACCCAGATTCTTTCAGAAAATTTGCACTGGGCACTGTGAGCAAGTGGATAGCCTTAGGGTGTAATCCCATTAACTACTTGTAGAGTGGCAAAGTAATTATGGTAATCCCCATTGCCTGTGTTGGAGCTTTTATGAGACCACCTGCAGGTCATTCCTTCTGACCTAAAAAGACCCATTTTAAACGTTGGGCTGTAAAATGTTGCGTGACTGTACTGAAACAGCAGCATTAGGGGCTAATTAGTAAATATCCTTTCTTCTTGATGGTATATAATTAAGAAATTTTATTTCCTAATTTTTAGTAGCTTTTCTGCAATGTCGGTTAGCAGACTTCAAAGATAGTGGATTGATTTCAGTGCAGCTATATATGTTTTTAATCCATTACCATCCATAAATCATGAAGAATGTACATATGCCCACACTTTATGATGTTTAGTATACTTAGGAATTGCTGATGGCTTAATAATAGTATGTGTGAAAACAGTGGTGTAATTACTGCCTCCTCTTTTTTACAAACAATTAATTTAATTCTCTTCTAATTTATGCTGGTGTAACTAAACTGACTTATGAGGAATTTCCTTGGAATTATATTGCTAGAATGACAGGAGAGTCAAATGGAGCACTTTTAAGTTAGAGAGAATCAGTTCTTCACAATTACCATGCCGTGTTTCATTCTGGTTACTGAACCTGTAACTCAAGTTGCAAAAAGTACATCCTGCACTGGAATAGGGCTTTTTTCAAAATATGTTTGCTTTTAAGTTGAGATGTTTGCACAGTAGAGTGGGTTACAGCTCTGTACAACATTCATTCTACTTCACTGTAGACATGGTTTCACTAAATAGGAACTTATTCTAAGTAGATTCCAATTATGTGTGTAAAGATCTTTAAGGTTTGTAGTGCTGTTGTGGCATGATGTTGTGTGGCACTGGAGACCAGGTACCAGAACTCTTGAAAAGGGCAGAAGGGCTGCTCATTTCAGGTGCTGCAAATCAAACCTGGCATCACAAAGGAATAGGAATGAAATCTTGAAAATGAAAGATATGTAAGAAACTGCCAGGCATTCTTATTCTCTTCTCTTATTTTCTTCATGTTTTACCTGGGTGAGCAAGTTATAGCAAGGTTTCAGCAGTATGGAGGGGGAAAAAAGCGCAATTAAAGAGCTGTCAGTTCTCTTATGAAATAATTGTAAACATGAATATTGCCTGTCAGTGAACAATTAATCTGGCCTTTAAAAGGGGTGGGGGGAAGGGTTTTTTTTTTCAAAACTTGTTTGTGTTAGCTTATATGCCTTTTAGAGGACGGTGAAATAAAGTATTGATTGTTCTATTTAAATAAATCCTGAAGGGGAGGTTTTCAATATACCTGAGTGTTTGTTCTGATAAGAAAGGCTGAAAAGACAAGTGCCTTGTCATTGTGTGTGCTCAAACTGCACAGTATCCTCATCTGAGTTTGTCAGAGAATTGGATTGAAATGTCACTTTATTTAATAGGAGACATGAAATTGGCCTTGTCAGATAACCCACTTATTGTAAAAAACATCAGCCCGTATCTAATAGATGACGTAAAAGTAATCAAACATTGAGCAAAAGGAGAATAGTCGGGTGGAATTGATTAAATGCATTGGTGAAGTAAATTAGAGTTCTACATACGGTCCCTAGGTTGAAGTTTTCTAATAGTGGGCAGATCCAACACAGATTAGATTTAGGAGAACAGAATGAGCCTGTCTAGCAGACATCAGATTATTACAGAGTTCAGACTGCTTATTGAGTTCAAACAAGGTAAACCTAGGTGTCAAATTGGTTAAAAGGAGTTTGGTTAGGTTTTTAAGCAAGGGCATAGAAAGGTAGCCATCTGTAATGCTGGCAGCTTAAATGTCTGCATTTTCCAAATGGAAAATTTAACACTGGGAACAGAACCTCTTCAGGATCTCTAGAGCAAAGACTTTATTCTGGAGGGCAAAGTCATTTTGACGTCAAGACAGAGTAAGAAAATATTAATGATTACTTATCTGTGGTATCAGTTGTTCTCATACATTAAATATACACACATACTTGGCATCTGTTTTCGCTCTGCAGCTAACCTTGCATGCTGGATCCATCACTCTGTCTGTACCCCTTTTTTTACCAACAGTGCTGGCATTAGGACTTATTTTTATGGTTGCCTAACAATTCCTATCATGAAGTCCTGCTTTCATATGCTCATTTTTTGGCAAAAAAATGACTGGAGACTTGTATTTTTCAGTGTGGGTGTGTGCCTTAGCTTGGAGGTGTTGAGAAAACCTCCAGCCAAAAGAGCTGATACAGTTCATCCATGTTAGCAAACTTGTCATAGGAAAGTGCTGAAGACTCTGGACTTTGAAGTAGTAATATTTTTTCAGGAGGGTACTATGTCAAGAATTCTCTTTCTCTCTTCCTGTGAAGATCTGTTCTCAAATACAGTTAGTTTACAAACTACCAAATAAAACCCAACAAGACCCTGAGACTTCTTTGAATTAATCTTTCAAATTCCCCCAGAATTCTAGATACAGTGTATGGAATTTAATTGCAAGCAGAGATCTGAGCTCTTCTGGGGCAGGCTGGATCCAAGCACAGGAATCAAGACCAGTGAGGTCAGCATTTGTATGCTTTTAGTATACAGTCCTCCACCTTGCTGAATCCTTGTACTTTGAGAGTAAAATGGTGATGGATAGCGATGTGGGTAGTGAGGAGTGCAAGAACAAGAAGCTGCATACCCAGATGAGGTTATTTGTGCTGGGGCTGAAAGGAAAGGCAAGCTGGGAGGTGTTTTGAAATGAGAGGAAAGGTAGGTGAAAATTGGAACTACATAAGCACTAAAAGCTGGGGAGAAAAATGTGGGGGTGCTGGTCGACAGCCAGCTGAATCTGAGCCGGCGTGTGTCCAGGTGGCCAAGAAGGCCAGTGGCATCCTGGTCTGTATGTGGCCAGGTGGAACAGGGCAGTGATTGTCCCCCTGTACTCAGCGCTGGTGAGGCCACACCTTGAGTGCTGTGTCCAGTTCTGGTTCCCTCACTACAGGAAAGACATTGAGGTGCTGGAGTCCAGAGAAGAGCAACAGAGCTGGTGAAGAGTCTGGAGGGTCAGTTATAGAAGGACCAGCTGGCAGCCAGGGGTGTTTATCTTGGATAAAAAGGAGGCTCAGAGAGGACCTTATTGCTCTCTACAGCTACCTGATAGGAGGCTGTAGCCAGGTGGGGGTCAGACTCTTCTCCCAGGCATCAGGAGACAGGACAAGAGGTCATAGCTTCCAGCTTTCCCAGGGAGATTTTGGTTGGACATCAGGAAGAATTTTTTCACTGAAAGGATGGTTAAACTTTGGAATGGGCTGCCCAGGGAGGTGGTGGGGTCTCCATCCCTGAAAGCATTCACTTAGTGCTATGCTTTAGTTGGCATGGTGGTGTTGGGTCAAAGGTTGGATTTGATTATCTTAGAGGTCTTTTCTAACCTTTATGATTCTATGATTCTGTGACAAAGAGGGGAAAAAAAATATATACGCA